>NC_090323.1:32188051-32788051 GCF_040869045.1 Eurosta solidaginis
TACAATTTACAGAAAACAAAGTTCCGCTAGGTAGCGCGCTAAGTGAGATAACTAAAAACCCTTGAAAAACGAGGGGAATCTTGCAGTCGATTTTTCAGTAACTTCCCGGTAAGCTGGAGATGTGAAACTTGAGCCGTAAGTCAAAACCCGGTAAAAATGCAATATTTTATCAAAAAAATTCCGCTATGTGGCGCACGGATCGAGATATTAGGAAAATTAGTTTTGATTTGGGCATCTTTTAATCCATTTTTAACTAATTTTACGGTTACCAAGAGACTTGAAACTTGGCACTTAATTAGAACCAGGCCTCTAATTAAGTGCCAAGTTTCAAGTCAATACAACTTATAGAAAACAAAGTTCCGCTATCTGGCGCGCTAGTCAAGATAACTGAAAATCTTTTAAAAACGGGGTGAATCTTGCGATCGATTTTCGAGTAACTTCCCGATGAACTTGAGACATAAAACTTGGGCCGTAAATCAGAATCCGGTGACAATGCAATATCTTATCAAAGAAATTCCGCTAGGTGGAGCATGGATCGAGATATTGAGAAAACTAGTTTTAAATTGGGAATCTTGCAATCGATTTTTAACTAACTTCCTGGATATCTAGAGACTCGAAACCTGAAATATAGTTTAAAACTCGGTGACAGTGCAATGTTTGATCATAAAATTTGAGTTACGTAACGCGCAAGTCGAACTATTTAGAAGATTAGGCCATACTTTCGTGGCTAGCCTCCTAAGTATAGCAGGCGTTGTAGAATTCTACCTCGTTGAAGGCTCAACTCAATGCACGTCCTTGCATACTTTTAGGCGTATGCGACTTTCACCTCGATTCTTTTAGATTTTCAGGCATATGCGAATTTCACCACGATTTTCAGCTGTGCAAATTAAGTAGCTGACAAACGAGGTGTAGTTCACTTGATATGTTGCGAGGTGGAATTTTTCGTCAGTGTTGCCAGCGAAAATTCCACTAATTCTCTTAAATCTTGGGAATTAACTATGAGGATTATCTGTATTTAATTAGCGAGCTTTGCTCATATTGCTTTATACAATGGTTTTTGTTATTGATATTAGAGAAAAATTGTAAAGTTTACAAACGGCGGTGGTTACTAGGACATGTTTCTGAATTCCACTTCTTCATCAGCTAGCTTTTCGGGAGCTGAGCGTTGAACTCGAACCTCCAACATTCATATCAGTGAAAAAGCTGATGCCTTTACCTACTCAGCTATATGAATGTCCCGTTGATCACTTTACAATTGGTCTCTAAGAATTGCCTTTTTGTTTCTATTCCTTTTATTCGCCATGTAGGCACACACACTCTGTATGTAGTTTATTCCTAATATTCAAAAGCGCGCCTAAAAATCATATTCACAATGCAAATACAAGACACAACCCCCTCTGGTTAAATGCGATTATATCCAAGAGATGTCGCTGGGTGATGCGCCACAGAGAATTACGGCGATATCTGCTGAATATAATGTTCATATACATATAATCAGAAGGGTTTGTGTCTTAGGAATTGGGAATTAGCGCGTGTTTAAATTTTAATTAATCAATTGGTTAATCCCAAGTACATGGTTTGCCTTAAATTGAAAGACTGCGATTCACCTTTATAGTTTTAAATCCCAAAATTCTTTTACAAGAACTATTGTTAAAGTATTAAAGGAAACATTTCCTTCTGTTTTTTGGTCCATTTATATAAAGGTAGTCCTTAAAATTTTTTTATCATCTTTTTGTTTTTAATTCAACCCATTTAACCATGAGTAAATTTTTGGCCTAATTAATATTACAAGCCCTTAATTATGAAAAATACAAAATATTTATACAGGTTTTTAAAATGGGCGCTATTTATACATAGTTGAGTCGTGTGAATAAAAAATAAGCAAAAACATAAATAATGGTAATCATAAGCTGTTGTTGAATATTTTGTGTAAACAATCTGTTGGTCTTAACATGGTTCATTTTAACTCACGAAGCTTAAGCTCTGATAAAATGGATTATGTTAGATATATTTTTGAGGAATCGTTGGTTGATGTTATTTGTATAAGCGAAACATGGTTTAGTGAAAATACCTCTGATCTGCATTCTTATATTAGTAGCTATAATGTCATTCGGAATGACAGGAAACTTAAGAAAGGGGGTGGTGTGGCGATCTATTGCAAGTTTGCAAATCTTAGCATTAAGCCTCTTAGTATGTCTGTCGACTCAGATGTTGAGTTTATCATTTCTGAGGTCTCTGATGGTGTAAAAAAAGGTTTAGTTTCTTGTGTTTATAACCCGCCTAAATGTTGCACGTTAGATTGTCTTTTTACTGCGCTCTCCGTGTATTTATCTGATTATGAATTTTACCTCATTAGTGGCGACTTCAATGCTAATTTACTTGTAAATGACTCGTATAGTAAAAAACTGTGTGATCAAGTTTCAACAGCTGGTTTAGTCATAGTAAATGACAAAATGCCTACGAGGTATGCTAACAACTCCAATCCCAGCTTATTAGACTATTTTATGATATCTGACTTCACATATATTCTTAAATTTGACCAGCTTTATTTTGTATCAGACAATGACATAATTTTTATACTCAGTTGAGCAGAGCTCACAGAGTATATTAAGTTTGGTTGGATAACGGTTGGTTGTACAGGTATAAAGGAATCGAGATAGATATAGACTTCCATATATCAAAATAATCAGGATCGAAAAAAATTTGATTGAGCCATGTCTGTCCGTCCGTCCGTCCGTTAACACGATAACTTGAATAAATTTTGAGTAAATTGATGAAATTTGGTATGTAGGTTCCTGAGCACTCATCTCAGATCGCTATTTAAAATGAACGAAATCGGACCATAACCACGCCCACTTTTTCGATATCGAAAATTTCGAAAAACCGAAAAAGTGCGATAATTCATTACCAAAGAAAGCTAAAACGATGAAACTTGGTAGATGGGTTGACCTTATGACACAGAATAGAAAACTAGTAAAATTTTGGACAATGGGTGTGGCACCGCGCACTTTTAAAAGAAGGTAATTTAAAATTTTGCAAGCTGTAATTTGGCAGTCGTTGAAGATATCATGATGAAATTTGGCAGGAACATTACTCCTATTACTATATGTACGCATAATAAAAATTAGCAAAATCGGAGAAGGACCACGCCCACTTTAAAAACAATTTTTTTTAAAGTAAAATTTTAACAAAAAATTTAATATCTTTACAGTATATAAGTAAATTATGTCAACATTCAACTCCAGTAATGATATGGTGCAACAAAATACAAAAATAAAAGAAAATTTCAAAATGGGCGTAGCTCCGCCCTTTTTCATTTAATTTGTCTAGGATACTTTTAATGCCATAAGTCGAACAAAAATTTACCAATCCTTTTGAAATTTGGTAGGAGAATAGATATTATGACGCTAACTGTTTTCTGTGAAAATGGGCAAAATCAGTTGAAGCCACGCCCAGTTTTTATACACAGTCGTCCGTCTGTCCTTCCGCATGGCCGTTAACATGATAACTTGAGCAAAAATCGCCATATCTTTACTGAACTTAGTTCACGTACTTATCTGAACTCACTTTATCTTGGTATAAAAAATGAACGAAATCCGACTATGACCACGGCCGCTTTTTCGATATCGAAAATTACGAAAAATGAAAAAAATGCCATAATTCTATTCCAAATACGAAAAGAGGGATGAAACATGGTAATTGGATTGGTTTATTGACGCGAAATATAACTTTAGAAAAAACTTTGTAAAATGGTTGTGACACCTATCATATTAAGTAGAAGAAAATGAAAAAGTTCTGCAGGGCGAAATAAAGAACCCTTGAAATCTTGGCAGGTATTACATATATAAATAAATTAGCGGTATCCAACAGATGATGTTCTGGGTCACCCTGGTCCACATTTAGGTCGATATCTGGAAAACGCCTTCACATATACAACTACCACCACTCCCCTTTAAAGCTCTCATTAATACCTTTAATTTGATACCCATATCGTACAAACAAAGTCTAGAGTCACCCCTGGTTCACCTTTATTGCGATACCTCGAAAAGGCGTCCACCTATAGAACTAAGGCCCACTCCCTTTTAAAATACTCGTTAACACCTTTCGTTTGATACCCATATTATACAAACGTATTCTAGAGTCACCCTTGGACCACCTTAATGGCGATATCTCGAAAAGACGACCACCTATACAACTACCACCACTCACTTTTAAACCCCTCATTAATACCTTAAATTTGATACCCATATCGTACAAACACATTCTAGAGTCACCCCTGGTCCACCTTTATGGCGATATTTCGAGACGGCGTCAACCTCCCTTTTAAAATACTCATTAACACCTTTCGTTTGATACCCATATTGTACAAACAAATTCCAGGGTCCCCCCTGGTCCACCTTTATGGAGATATCTCGAAACGGCGTCCACCTATGGAAGTAAGGATTACTCCCTTTTAAAATACTACTTAACACCTTTCATTTGATACCCATATCGTACAAACAAATTCTAGAGTCAACCCTGATCCACCTTTATGGCTATATCCCTAAATGGCGTCCACCTATAGAACTATGGCCCACTCCCTCATAAAATACTCTTTAATGCCTTTCATTTGATACACATGTCATACAAACACATTCCAGGGTTTCCCTCGGTTCATTTTCCTACATGGTTATTTTCCCTTATGTTGTCACCATAGCTCTCAACTGAGTATGTAATGTTCGGGTACACCCGAACTTAACCTTCCTTACTTGTTTGTACTGTTAATGTTGGGTTTAATCGTCCTGAGCCATATGTTTTTGTATATCGTGATTTCCGTTTTGTGGATACCAAAGTGTTGCTAAGTGATTGTTCTTGTATTCCTTGCAATGATTGTTGGTATTTAGATATGGTAGATAAGAAACTTGAACATCTTAACCAAAACATAAATGTCATGATGATCAAATGTCATGTCCCTACACGTACTGTCCATGTTTTAAACAAATCTTGTCCATGGTTTATTAGAAGAGTTATTTGTGCAACAAAAAAGCGCAATAAGCTGCACGCCAAATGGAGAAGGTTCCGAAATGATGCTTCATGGGCTTTGTACAAAGCTGCTCGCAACGAAGCGACTGCCGTAATTAGGCAGGCCAAAAAGAATTCTTTTCATAGCAAATTGGATCCTTCTCTGCCATCATAAGCGGTATGGCGTAACCTTAAACCCTAAAGGTCCATGGGAGAAATAAGGTGGAACGCAGTTTTGACCCTGACATACTAAATAATTTTTTCATCGGTTCCAGCAACAACTCCAGCTCTGCCTCTCCTGAGAAGATGCCTGAACTACTCAATACTTTTTATACTCAGTTGAGCAGAGCTCACAGAGTATATTAACTTTGATTGGATAACGGTTGGTTGTACAGGTATAAAGGAATCGAGATAGATATAGACTTCCATATATCAAAATCATCAATATCGAAAAAAAATTCGATTGAGCCATGTCCGTCCGTCCGTCGATAACTTGAGTAAATTTTGAGGTATCTTAATGAAATTTGGTGTGTATGTTCCTGGGCACTCATCTCAGATCGCTATTAAAAATGAACGATATCGGACAATAACCACGCCCACTTTTTCGATATCGAAAATTTCGAAAAATCGAAAAAGTGCGATAATTCATTACTAAATACGGATTAAGCGATGAAACTTGGTAGGTGAGTTGAACTTATGACGCAGAATAGAAAGATAGTAAAATTTTGGACAATGGGCGTGGCACCGCCCACTTTTAAAAGAAGGTAATTTAGAAGTTTTGCAAGCTGTAATTTGGCAGTCGTTGAAGATATCATGATGAAATTTGGCAGGAACGTTACTCTTATTACTGTATGTCTGCTTAATAAAAATTAAGAAAATAGGAGAACGACCACGCCCACTTTTTAAAAAAAATTTTTTAAATTCAAATTTTAAAAGAAAAGTTAATATCTTTACGGTATATAAGTAAATTATGCCAACATTCAACTCCAGTAATGATATGTTGCAACAAAATACAAAAATAAAAGAAAATTTCAAAATGGGCGTGGCTCCGCCCTTTTTCATTTAATTTGTCTAGGATACTTTTAATGCCAAACAAAAATTCACCAATCCTTGTGAAATTTGGTAGAAGCTTAGATTCTAGGACGATAACGGTTTTCTGTGAAAAAGGGCGAAATCGGTTGAAGCCACGCCAACTTTTTATACACAGTCGACCATCTGTCCTTCCGCTCGGCCGTTAACACGATAACTTGAGCAAAAATCGATATATCTTTACTAAACTCAGTGCACGTACTTATCTGAACTCACTTTGTATTGGTGTAAAAAATGGCCGAAATCCGACTATGACAACGCCCACTTTTTCGATATCGAAAATTGCGAAAAATGAAAAAAATGCCATAATTATATACCAAATACGAAAAAAGGGATGAAACATGGTAATTGTATTGGTCTCTTGACGCAAAATATAACTTTAGAAAAAAACTTGGTAAAATGGGTGTGACACCTACCATATTAAGTAGAAGAAAATGAAAAAGTTTTGCAGGGCGAAATCAAAAGCCCTTGGAATCTTGGAAGGAATTCTGTTCGTGGTATTACATATATAAATAAATTAGCGGTACCCGACAGATGATGGTCTGGATCACCCTGGTCCACATTTGGTCGATATCTCGAAAACGCCTTCACATATACAACTAAAGGCCACTCCCTTTTAAAACCCTCATTAATACCTTTAATTTGATACCCATATCGTACAAACACATTCTCGAGTCACCCCTGGTCCACGTTTATGGCGATATCTCGAAAAGACGACCACATATAGAACTAAGGCCCACTCATTTTTAAAATACTCATTAACGCCTTTCATTTGATACCCATATCGTACAAAAAAATTCTAGAGTCACCCCTGGCCCACCTTTATGGCGATATCTCGAAAAGGCATCCACCTATAGAACTAAGGCCCATTCCCTTTTAAAATACTCATTAACACCTTTCATTTGATACCCATATCGTACAAACAAATTCTAGAGTCACCCCTGGTCCACCTTTATGGCGATATCTCGAAAAGGTGTCCACATATAGAACTAAGGCCCACGCCTTCTTAAAATACTCATTAACACCTTTCATTTGATACTCATATCGTACAAACAAATTCTAGAGTCACCCCTGGTCCATCTTTATGGCGATATCTCGAAAAGGCGTCCATCTATAGAACTAAGGCCCACGCCCTCTTAAAATACTCATTAACACCTTTCATTTGATACCCATATGGTAGAAAATAAATTCTAGAGTCACCCCTGGTCCACCCTTATGGCGATATCTCGAAAAGGCATCCACCTATAGAACTAAGGACCACTCCCTTTTAGAAATACTCATTAACACCTTTCGTTTGATACCCATATCGTACAAACATTCTAGAGTCACCCCTGGTCCACCTTTATGGCGATATCTCGAAAAGGCGTCCACATATAGAACTAAGGCCCACGACCTCTTAAAATACTCATTAACACCTTTCATTTGATACTCATATCGTACAAACAAATTCTAGAGTCGCCCCTGGTCCATCTTTATGGCGATATCTCGAAAAGGCGTCCATCTATAGAACTTAGGCCCACGCTCTTTTAAAATACTCATTAATACCTTTCATTTGATACCCATATCGTACAAAATAAATTCTAGAGTCACCCCTGGTCCACCTTTATGGCGATATCTCGAAAAGGCATCCACCTATAGAACTAAGGCCCACTCCCTTTTAGAAATACTCATTAACACCTTTCGTTTGATACCCATATCGTACAAACATTCTAGAGTCACCCCTGGCCCACCTTTATGGCGATATCTTGAAAAGGCGTCCACCTATAGAACTAACGCCCACTCCCTTTTAAAATACTCATTAACACCTTTCATTTGATACCCATATTGTACAAACGCATTCTAGAGTCAACCCTGGTCCACTTTTATAACGATATTCCGAAAAGGCGTCCAGCTATAGAACTAAGGCCCACTCCCTTTTAAAATACTCATTAACACCTTTCATTTGATACCCATATCGTACAAACAAATTCCAGAGTCACCCCTGGTCCACCTTTATGGCGATATCTTGAAAAGGCGTCCACCTATAGAACTAACGCCCCCTCCCTTTTAAAATACTCATTAACACCTTTCATTTGATACCCATAGAGTACAAACAAATGCTAGAGTCACCCCTGGCATACAGTGCAGCTCTCGGGTTTGTTTTCAGGGCTCCCGTAATGCTAAGCATTGATAGTCTACATACCCCCTCTAATTTTCTGAGGTATAATGTTTTTGTGCGGCTTTCCGCCAAACAAGAACTCCATAGTATAGATAGGGCTTACAATCGCTGTAAAAAGCCAATGAGAAAGAGATGGCGATAAGCCTATAGGCCTGATCCAATTTGGGACCTTGTACCTCTTTGTAAACAAGAGCATATCCGTCTTATCCGCGTTGACTTTCAACCGGACATTTGATGCCCAGGTATGAATATCCCGAAGCGCCCGATCCATCAAAGAGCTAATCGTTGGAAGGCACTTTCCACTTATGACAATTGCAACGTCATCCGCGTAAGCCGTAAGTTTTACGGGTCCCTCTTCAAGTCGCCTGAGCAGTTGGTTGATGACCAGCGTCCACAGCAGAAGTAATAGCACCCCTCCCTTCGGCGTTCCCCTGTCCACTGATTTCGTGGCCTCATACAATCCCCATTGTGATGTAATCTTCCTGCAATTTAACATGCAGCCGATCCATCTGGTTAAGGCTGGATGTACTTTAATGTAATTAATACCAGCCATAGTCGCCCATTTAGAAACATTATTGAAAGCCTCGGCAATGTCTAAGAAGACTCCTAGAGCATATTCCTTATATTCCAGTGCTTTCTCTATGCTTATTACCACCCTATGCAATGCGGTGTCTACCGACTTGCTTTTGATGTACACATGTTGTGTTGTGGAGAGCAGCTTTTCATCCACGTTGGACTTTATGTACACATCTATCAGCCTCTCAAAGGTTTTGAGCAGAAATAATGTTAAGCTAATGGGTCTATAGTCTTTGAGATACACATATAGAACTAAGGCCTACTCATTTTTAAAATACTCATTAACGCCTTTCATTTGATACCCATATCGTACAAAAAAATTCTAGAGTCACCCCTGGCCCACCTTTATGGCGATATCTCGAAAAGGCATCCACCTATAGAACTAAGGCCCACTGCCTTTTAAAATACTCATTAACACCTTTCATTTGATACCCATATCGTACAAACAAATTCTAGAGTCACCCCTGGTCCACCTTTATGGCGATATCTTGAAAAGGCGTCCATCTATAGAACTAACGCCCACTCCCTTTTAAAATACCCATTAACACCTTTCATTTGATACCCATATTGTACAAACGCATTCTAGAGTCAACCCTGGTCCACTTTTATAACGATATCCCGAAAAGGCGTCCACCTATAGAACTAAGGCCCACTCCCTTTTAAAATACTCATTAACACCTTTCATTTGATACCCATAGAGTACAAACAAATGCTAGAGTCACCCCTGGTCCACCTTTATGGCGATATCTTGAAAAGGCGTCCACCTATAGAACTAAGGCCCACTCCCTTTTAAAATACTCATTAACACCTTTCATTTGATACCCATAGAGTACAAACAAAGGCTAGAGTCACCCATGGTCCACCTTTATGGCGATATCTCGAAAAGGCGTCCACATATAGAACTAAGGCCCACGCCCTCTTAAAATACTCATTAACACCTTTCATTTGATACTCATATCGTACAAACAAATTCTAGAGTCACCCCTGGTCCATCTTTATGGCGATATCTCGAAAAGGCGTCCATCTATAGAACTAAGGCCCACGCCCTCTTAAAATACTCATTAACACCTTTCATTTGATACCCATATCGTAGAAAATAAATTCTAGAGTCACCCCTGGTCCACCTTTATGGCGATATCTCGAAAAGGCATCCACCTATAGAACTAAGGCCCACTCCCTTTTAGAAATACTCATTAACACCTTTCGTTTGATACCCATATCGTACAAACATTCTAGAGTCACCCCTGGTCCACCTTTATGGCGATATCTCGAAAAGGCGTCCACATATAGAACTAAGGCCCACGCCCTCTTAAAATACTCATTAACACCTTTCATTTGATACTCATATCGTACAAACAAATTCTAGAGTCGCCCCTGGTCCATCTTTATGGCGATATCTCGAAAAGGCGTCCATCTATAGAACTTAGGCCCACGCCCTTTTAAAATACTCATTAATACCTTTCATTTGATACCCATATCGTACAAAATAAATTCTAGAGTCACCCCTGGTCCACCTTTATGGCGATATCTCGAAAAGGCATCCACCTATAGAACTAAGGCCCACTCCCTTTTAGAAATACTCATTAACACCTTTCGTTTGATACCCATATCGTACAAACATTCTAGAGTCACCCCTGGCCCACCTTTATGGCGATATCTTGAAAAGGCGTCCACCTATAGAACTAACGCCCACTCCCTTTTAAAATACTCATTAACACCTTTCATTTGATACCCATATTGTACAAACGCATTCTAGAGTCAACCCTGGTCCACTTTTATAACGATATTCCGAAAAGGCGTCCAGCTATAGAACTAAGGCCCACTCCCTTTTAAAATACTCATTAACACCTTTCATTTGATACCCATATCGTACAAACAAATTCTAGAGTCACCCCTGGTCCACATTTATGGCGATATCTTGAAAAGGCGTCCACCTATAGAACTAACGCCCACTCCCTTTTAAAATACTCATTAACACCTTTCATTTGATACCCATAGAGTGAGTACAAACAAATGCTAGAGTCACCCCTGGCATACAGTGCAGCTGTCGGGTTTGTTTTCAGGGCTCCCGTAATGCTAGACATACCCCCTCTAATTTTCTGAGGTATAATGTTTTTGTGCGGCTTTCCGCCAAACAAGAACTCCATAGTATAGAATAGGGCTTACAATCGCTGTAAAAAGCCAATGAGAAAGAGATGGCGATAAGCCTATAGGCCTGATCCAATTTGGGACCTTGTACCTCTTTGTAAACAAGAGCATATCCGTCTTATCCGCGTTGACTTTCAACCGGACATTTGATGCCCAGGTATGAATATCCCGAAGCGCCCGATCCATCAAAGAGCTAATCGTTGGAAGGCACTTTCCACTTATGACAATTGCAACGTCATCCGCGTAAGCCGTAAGTTTTACGGGTCCCTCTTCAAGTCGCCTGAGCAGTTGGTTGATGACCAGCGTCCACAGCAGAAGTAATAGCACCCTCCCTGCGGCGTTCCCCTGTCCACTGATTTCGTGGCCTCATACAATCCCCATTGTGATGTAATCTTCCTGCAATTTAACATGCAGCCGATCCATCTGGTTAAGACTGGATGTACTTTAATGTAATTAATACCAGCCATAATCGCCCATTTAGAAACATTATTGAAAGCCTCGGCAATGTCTAAGAAGACTCCTAGAGCATATTCCTTATATTCCAGTGCTTTCTCTATGCTTATTACCACCCTATGCAATGCGGTGTCTACCGACTTGCTTTTGATGTACGCATGTTGTGTTGTGGAGAGCAGCTTTTCATCCACGTTGGACTTTATGTACACATCTATCAGCCTCTCAAAGGTTTTGAGCAGAAATAATGTTAAGCTAATGGGTCTATAGTCTTTGAGATACACGTGACCGATCTTCCCCGCCTTTGGTAGGAAAGCTACACGAGCAGTTCTCCAAGAGTACGGTACATGATTCAGTCTTATGCACCCATCGAATATTATTTTAATCCATTCCACGACCGCCCTACTTGAAACTTGTAGCTTGGCCGGGAATATAACATCTGGGCTCGGCGATTTAAATTTAGAAAACCTCTTCACTGCCCATTCGATCGTGGTATCCGCTCCGTGATCGAAGTGTGAGTGCTGTCTGCTGGCTCTTCTAAACCATTTCCTGATGGGAAATGTGTATCGAGAAGCACCTCAAGGGATTTCTTACTATTACGTGACCATTCCCCGTTCTCTTTCTTTATTAGTCCCTGGACTATATTTCCCCTTGCTAGGACTTTTCTCAACCGTGCTGTTACGCTGGAGCACTCTATGTCCATACAGAAACTTTTCCAAGAGATTCTCTTCGCCCTGCACTGAAAATAAAATTTCGTAAAAGAGCTACGAAAAAATTTCGTAGTCTTAATTTTCGTATAATGTACGAAATTTCTTTCATACTACGAATGAACTTTTTACAAATACACTAGATTTTACGAAACCTTTCGTAAAAAACACGAAATGACTTTCGTAAGGAATATTTTTAGTATAACATACGAATACGTGCGTACTATTTACGAAACAATTTAGTAAACTATGATAAAAATCATATGTATTTAATTAGCGAGCTTTGCTCATATTGCTTTATACAATGGTTTTTGTAATTGATATTAGAGAAAAAACAAGTAAGGAAGGCTAAGTTCGGGTGTAACCGAACATTACATACTCAGTTGAGAGCTATTGAGACAAAATAAGGAAAATCACCATGTAGGAAAATGAACCTAGGGTAACCCTGGAATGTGGTTGTATGACATGTGTATCAAATAAGGTATTAAAGAGTATTTTAAGAGAGAGTAGGCCATAGTTCTATGGATGGACGCCATTTAGGGATATCGCCATAAAGGTGGAACAGGGCTGACTCTAGAATTAGTTTGTACGATAAGGGTATCAAATGAAAGGTGTTACTGAGCATTTTAAGAGGGAGTGGGCATTAGGTCTATAGGTGGACGCCTTTTCGAGATGTCGCCATTAGGGTGGGCCAGGGGTGACTCTAGAATGTTTGTACGATATGGGTATCAAACGAAAGGTATTTTAAAAGGGAGTGGGCATTAGGTCTATAGGTGGACGCCTTTTCGAGATATCGCCATTAGGGTGGGCAGGGGTGACTCTAGAATGTATTTGTACGATATGGGTATCAAATGAAAGGTGGTAATGGGTATTTTAAAAGGGGGTATTCCTTAGTTCTATAGGTGGACGCGTTTTCGAGATATCGCCATAAAGGTGGAGTGGGCATTAGGTCTATAGGTGGACACCTTTTCGAGATATCGCCATTAGGGTGGGCCAGGGGTGACTCTAGATTGTTTGTACGATATGGGTATCAAACGAAAGGTGTTACTGAGCATTTTAGGAGGGAGTGGGCATTAGGTCTATAGGTGGACGCCTCTTCGAGATATCGCCATTAGGGTGGGCCGGGGGTGACTCTAAAATGTTTGTACGATATGGGTATCAAACGAAATGTGTTACTGAGCATTTTAAGAGGGAGTGTGCATTAGGTCTATAGGTGGACGCCTTTTTGAGATATCGCCATTAGAGTGGGCCAGGGGTGACTCTAGAATGTTTGTACGATATGGGTAAATAACGAAAGGTGTTACTGAGCATTTTAAGAGGGAGTGGGCATTAGGTCTATAGGTGAACGCCTTTTCGAGATATCGCCATTAGGGTGGGCCAGGGGTGACTCTAGAATGTGTTTGTACGGTATGGATATCAAATTAAAGGTATTAATGAGGTTTTTAAAAGCTAGTGGCCCTTAGATGTATATGTGAAGGCGTTTTCGCGATATCGACCAAAATGTGGACCACATTATTTATATATGCAATATCACTAACAGTATTCCTGCCAAGATTCCAAACGCTGTTGATTTCGCCTTGTACAACTTTTTCGTTTTCTTCTACTTAATATGGCAGGTGTCACACCCATTTTACAAAGTTTTTTCCAAAGTTATATTATGCGTCAATAAACCAATCCAATTACCATGTTTCATTCCTTTTTTCGTATTTGGTATAGAATTATGGCATTTTTTTCATTTTTCGTAATTTTCGATATCGATAAAGTGGGCGTGGTTATGGTCGGATTTCGGGCAATTTTTATACCAAGGTAAAGTGAGTTCAGATAAGTACGTGGACTAAGTTTAGTAAAGATATATCGGTTTTTGCTCAAGTTATCGTGTTAACGGCCGAGCGGAAGGACAGATTGTCGACTGTGTATAAAAAGTGGGCGTGGCCTCCACAAATCTCGCCCATTTCCACAGAAAACAGTTACCGTCATAGAATCTATGCCCCTACCAAATTTAAGAAGGATTGGTAAATTGGTTAGTTAAAAATGGATTGAAAGATTTCCAAATTAAAATTTTTTTTCTTACTATCTCGATCCGCGAGCCACTTAGCGATTTTTTTTGGATCAAATATTGCATTGTCACCGGGTTCTGACCCACGGACCAAGTTCCAAGTCTCTAGCTCACCGGCAAGTTACTCAAGAATCGATTGCAAGATTCCCCTCGTTTTTCAGGGATTTTAAATTGTATTGTCACCAGGTCACGAAATATGTGCTAAGTTACAAGTCTTTAGGTAACCGGAGGGTTAGTTAAAATGGATTGAAATATTCCCAAATCATTGAAATATTCCCATATTAAATTTAATTTTCCTAATATCTCGATCCATGCGCCATCTAGTGGAATTTTTTTGACAAAATATTGCATTGTCACCAGGTACTGACTAACGGCCCAAGTTTCATGTCTCTAGCTAATCAGGAAGTTAATCGAAAATCGATCGCAATATTCCCCCCGTTTTTAAAGGACTTGCAGTTATCTTGACTAGCGCGCACCCAGCGAAGCTTTGTTTCCTATAAGTTGTATTGTCACCAGGCCTCTAACTAAGTGCCAAGTTTCACGTCTCTAGGTAATCGGGAAGTTAGTTAAAATGGATTGAAAGATTCCCAAATTAAAATTAATTTTCCTAATATCTCGATCCATGTGCCACCTAGCGAAATTTTTTTGATAAAATATTACATTGTCACCGGGTTCTGACTTACAGCCCAAGTTTCATATCGCCAGCTCACCGGGAAAATAGTCAAAAATCGATTGGAAGATTCCCTGCGTTTTTTCAAGGATTTTAAAGGATTTTCGTTTATCTCGATTCGTCTTCTATCTGGCGGCATTTTGTTTTCCACGAATTGTAGCGCCATCGACTCGCAAACTATGTGCTAAGTTTCAAGTCTCTGGATCACCGAGAAGTTAGCTAAAGTCGATCGCAAAATTTCCATTTTACAACTAATTTTCTGTATTTCCCGATCCGCCACCTAGCAGATTTTTTTCACTTGCATTGTAATGTCTCCCAGATCTGAACTATAGTCTAAGTATCAAGAGTCTAGCTCAGCGGGAAGTTACCGAAAAAGTTTTTTCCGTGGGTCAAAAATTCGTATGGAAGTGAGGGGACAAACATGAAAACAACTTAATATAAGTGTAGTAAAATATCAAATATTCCAAATATCTTTTGATATTTGCCCCAATTTCAAGGGATTTATTGACTTTTGAAAGAAATTATTTAATTATTGGTGAACTGCTAGGCTAGGCTCAGCTATGCACTTCAACCAAAAACAAATTGCTTATCTAAATTATGGTTATCACTTAAGCGTTATGATATGAGTCAACAACAAAATACATTGATTTCCATAAGGTTGATTGCAACAGCTTTTTTATACGGAGTTTGCCAGAGCCATAAAGCATTTATTCCGAAATTTTATGTTTACCACATGGTCTATTCATTAACGAGGAAAGTTTAAAACTAAGAATAAAATTTGATCTCACAACTCAAGGCATTTGAATGTGTCACACTTTAAATGCAAACAATAAAAAATATTTTTTTTAAATCGCAATTATATATATTTATTTATAGATTACACAAAAATACATAACATCATTTCGCCTTCTGATGGGAATATAACTATAACTCCTATGCTCTGCGACTATTTATCCATTGTATAGTTTCACCATTTATGGGTATAAAACAACTAGTAGGACCGTGATTATCTACGAACACCGCACAAAGTTGATCACTCATAACGGCCGGTGCCCCAAAATCTCCATCATGAGAAATCCGTGGGCGTACTACAGTAAATTCCAAATCCTCAAAAAACGTCAACTGTTCATCACTGAAAGAAACCATTTTACATTGGAGTGTATCCGAAGGGCCCCCATTTTCTGAAGTTGTCCGACCCCATCCACAAACTCGCATTTCAACATCACAAGGCCTTTCGAAAATGCAACCGTATGGTATTGGTTTTACTGTTTCTGTACTGCTAAACGGTGAACACAATATAAACAAAGAAATATGCAGTGTTCCCTTTCCTGGATAACGATATACATCCACCACGAAGCTAGCTTGTCTACCGGCGCCTGTATCACGTAAATTCGTTGCGCCAGCTTTAACAACGAATAAGTTCAAATTTTCCCTATAGCAAATTTTAGCTGATACCACCTTGTACTCAGTAATTAGTGAACCAACACATATATAAACCCAGTTATAATGTATTGAAACCAAATGACGATTATTCTGTATATCCGCATCACTGCCATGTAATATGCGATTTTCTGAATTCGTGAAAGTTAAAAGGTGGCTGACTATGACAAACGAAAGAGCGAAATAATTGCAAAACTTCATTTTAGTTGAATTAAGTATAAACTACATCAAGATCAATTTTGTGGGCGCTATTTATACTTGGTTGGGTCTTGCGAATAAAAAATCAGCAAACACGTTTACTTCTAGATTCCAGGAATTCGAACAATAAAAACACTTCCTTATTTGAGTTAAAGCAATTTATGGAACCGAAAATTTTTATTTATTTTTTTTTCACTCAACCCATTTAACCTTATGTAAATTTTTGGATAGAAGTGCCTAATCAAAGTTTCAATGCCACTAATGATGCAAAATACAAAATATTTATACAGCTTTTTAAACTGGGCGTTATTTATACAAAGTCGGGTAGTGTGAATAAAAAACAAGTAAAGGTGCCTAAGTTCGGGTGAAACAGAACATTATATACTCACCGCCCGTTTAAAAAAAATTTCTCCCCATTTCCTCTTACAATAAAACTTGATAAGTGAAAAATCATTGATTCAAAACTATTTTTTGCTAAGTTATAGCTTATTATTCAAGTCTACGACCCTTTTACACTTTTTTTTATATATAAGTTGCCGTGGTCTTTAATCGATCCCGCCCATTTTTACTAGAAATATTTTCTGCTATAGGGAAAATTTCTGTAACCACTTTTATTAACATCCGTCAATTTTTCTTCGCGTTATGGCTCCCGAAACATAGAAAATTGGCTAGTCATAAAAAGGGCGGTGCCGCGCCCGTTTTTTAAAATTTGAAGTTTTTCCTATTTATTGTTATAAAGCCACTTGGGATTTGAAATATCATTGATAAAAGCTCTTTTTTGCAAATATATAGCTTATTTTATTCCTCCATGACCCCTTTAAAAATCTTTTATATAAAAGTGGGCGTGGTCCTCAACCGATTTCATTAATTTTTCTTCAAAGCATTCCCTCTAGTAAATGCAACCTCTCTGAATAATTTTGTTACGATAGGTTTAACGATTTTTGATTTTTGATTAATAATATTTGTAAAATTGATGTTATCACAAGTGAGGGAGGCCACGCCCATTTTAAAAATTGTTTTAAAATTTTTATCAAGAGTCACAATATCAGTCCACACGTCAAATTTCAACATTGTAGGTGTATTATTTACTAAATAATCAGGTTTTTTGTGTTTTCCATGTTATATATATACAAAGTGGGCGTGGTTATCATCCGATTTCGCTCAATTTCAACACCAATCTATTCTGGATCCACATAAGTTCGTGTACAAAATTGGGTGAAATTACTCAAGTTATCGTGATAACGGGCAGACGGACGGACGGGCATAGCTTAATCAAATTTTTTTTTTTCGATACTGATGATTTTGATATATGGAAGTCTATATCTATCTCGATTCCTTTGTACCTGTATAACCAACTGTTATCCAATCAAAGTTAATATACTCTGTGTGCAAAGTACGCTGAGTATAATAAGCAAACCCGTTTACTTCTAGATTCCGGGAATTCGAGCAATAAAAACACTTCCTTCTTTGAGTTAAAGCAATTAATGAACTGACAAAATTTATTTTTTTACACTCAACCCATTTAACCTTGTGTACATTTTTGGTTCGAAGTGCCTAATTAAAATTTCAATGCCCTTAATGATGAAAAATACAAAATATTTATACAGCTTTTTAAAATGGCCGTTATTTATACATGGTTCGCTCGTGTGAATAAAAAATCAGCAAAAACATTTTCTTCTGGATTCCAGGAATTTGAACAATAAAAATACTTCCTCATTTGAATTGAACCAATATATAGAATGGAAAATTTTTGTTTTTTTACACTCAACCCGTTTAACCTTGTGTACATTTTTGGTTAGAAGTGCCTAATTAAAATTTCAATGCCCTTAATGATGAAAAATACAAAATATTTATACAGCTTTTTAAAATGGCCGTTATTTATTTATACTTAGTTGGCTCGTGTGAATAAAAAATAAGCAAAACCATTTCCTTCTAGATTCCAGGAATGTGAACAATAAACACACTTCCTCATTTGAATTAACCAATATATAGAACGGAAAATTTTTATATTTTTATCAGTAAACCCATTTAACCTTGTGTACATTTTTGGTTAGAAGTGCCTAATTAAAATCTCAATGCCCTTAATGATGAAAAATACAAAATATTTAAACAGCTTTTTAAAATGGCCGTTATCTATACATGGTTGGCTCGTGTGAATAAAAAATAAGCATAAACATTTTCTTCTGGATTCCACGAATTTGAACAATAAAAACACTTATTTATACGTGGTTGGCTCGTGTGAATAAATAATAAGCATAAACATTTCCTTCTAGATTCCAGGAATGTGAACAATAAAAACACTTATTTATACGTGGTTGGCTCGTGTGAATAAAAAATTAGCATAAACATTTCCTTCTAGATTCCAGGAATGTGAACAATAAAAACACTTATTTATACGTGGTTGGCTCGTGTGAATAAATAATAAGCATAAACATTTCCTTCTAGATTCCAGAAATGTGAACAATAAAAACACTTCCTCATTTGAATTAACCAATATATAGAACGGAAAATTTTTATCTTTTTATCAGTCAACCCATTTAACCTTGTGTGCATTTATGGTTAGAAGTGCCTAATTAAAATTTCAATGTCCTTAATGATGAAACATACAAAATATTTATACAACTTTTTAAAATGGCCGTTATTTATACATGGTTGGCTCGTGTGAATAAAAAATAAGCAAAAACATTTCCCTCTACATTCCAGGAATGTGAACAATAAAAACACTTCCTCATTTGAATTAACTAATATATAGAACACAAAATTTTTATCTTTTTATCACTCAATCCATTTAACCTTGGGTACATTTTTGGTTAGAAGTGCCTAATTAAAATTTCAATGTCCTTAATGATGAAACATACAAAATATTTATACAACTTTTTAAAATGGCCGTTATTTATACATGGTTGGCTCGTGTGAATAAAAAGTAAGTAAAAACATTTCCTTCTAGATTCCAGGAATATGAACAATAAAAATACTCCCTCATTTGAATTAAACCAATATATAGAATGGAAAATTTTTATTTTTTTACACTCAACCCATTTAACCTTGTGTACATTTTTGGTTAGACGTGCATAATTAAAATTTCAATGCCCTTAATGATGAGAAATACGAAATATTTATACAGCTTTTTAAAATGGCTGTTATTTATACATAGTTGGTACGTGTTAATAAAAAATAAGTAAAAATATTTCATTCTAGATTCCAGAAATATGAACAATAAAAACACTTCCTCATTTGAATTAACCAATATATAGAAAGCAAAATTTTTTTTCTTTTTATCATTCAACCCATTTAACCTTGGGCACATTTTTGATTAGAAGTGCCTAATTAAAATTTCAATGCCCTTAATGATGAAAAATACAAAATATTTATACAGCTTTGTAAAGTGGCCGTTATTTATACTTAGTTTGCTCGTGTGAATAAAAGATAAGCAAAAACATTTCCTTCTAGATTCCAGGAATGTGACAAATGAAAACACTTCCTCATTTGAATTAACCAATATATAGAGCAGAAAATTTTTATCTTTTTATCACTCAACCCATTTAACCTTGTGAACATTTTTGGCTAGAAGTGCCTAATTAAAATTTCAATGCCCTTAATGATGAAAAATACAAAATATTTATACAGCTTTTTAAAATGGCCGTTATTTATACTTAGTTTGCTCGTGTGAATAAAAAATAAGCAAAAACATTTCCTTCTAGATTCCAGGAATGTGACAAATGAAAACACTTCCACATTTGAATTAAACCAATATATAGAACGGAGAATTTTATCTTTTTATCACTCAACCCAGTTAACCTTGTGTACATTTTTGGTTAGAAGTGCCTAATTAAAATTTCGATGCCCTTAATGATGAAAAATACAAAATATTTATACTCCTTTTTAAAATGTCCGTTATTTATACATAGTTTGCTCGTGTGAATAAAAAATAAGCAAAAATATTTCTTCTGGATTCCAGGAATTTGAACAATAAAAATACTTCCTCATTTGAATTAAACCAATATATAGAATGGAATATTTTTATTTTTTTACACTCAACCCATTTAACCTTGTGTACATTTTTGGTTCGAAGTGCCTAATTAAAATTTCAATGCCCTTAATGATGAAAAATACAAAATATTTATACTCCTTTTTAAAATGTCCGTTATTTATACATAGTTGGCTCGTGTGAATAAAAAATAAGCAAAAACATTTCCTTCTGGATTCCAGGAATTTGAACAATAAAAATACTTCCTCATTTGAATTGAACCAATATATAGAATGGAAAATTTTTATTTTTTTACACTCAACCCATTTAACCTTGTGTATATTTTTGGTTAGAAGTGCCTAATTAAAATTTCAATGCCCTTAATGATGAAAAATACAAAATATTTATACAGCTTTTTAAAATGGCCGTTATTTATACTTAGTTTGCTCGTGTGAATAAAAAATAAGCAAAAATATTTCTTCTGGATTCCAGGAATTTGGACAATAAAAATACTTCCTCATTTGAATTGAACCAATATATAGAATGAAAAATTTTTATTTTTTTACACTCAACCCATTTAACCTTGTGTACATTTTTGGTTCGAAGTGCCTAATTAAAATTTCAATGCCCTTAATGATGAAAAATACAAAATATTTATACAGCTTTTTAAAATGGCCGTTATTTATTTATACTTAGTTGGCTCGTGTGAATAAAAAATAAGCAAAAACATTTCCTTCTGGATTCCAGGAATTTGAACAATAAAAATACTTCCTCATTTGAATTGAACCAATATATAGAATGGAAAATTTTTATTTTTTTACACTCAACCCGTTTAACCTTGTGTACATTTTTGGTTAGAAGTGCCTAATTAAAATTTCAATGCCCTTAATGATGAAAAATACAAAATATTTATACAGCTTTTTAAAATGGCCGTTATTTATACTTAGTTGGCTCGTGTGAATAAAAAATAAGCAAAAACATTTCCTTCTGGATTCCAGGAATTTGAACAATAAAAATACTTCCTCATTTGAATTGAACCAATATATAGAATGGAAAATTTTTATTTTTTTACACTCAACCCATTTAACCTTGTGTACATTTTTGGTTAGAAGTGCCTAATTAAAATTTCAATGCCCTTAATGATGAAAAATACAAAATATTTATACAGCTTTTTAAAATGGCCGTTATTTATACTTAGTTTGCTCGTGTGAATAAAAAATAAGCAAAAATATTTCTTCTGGATTCCAGGAATTTGAACAATAAAAATACTTCCTCATTTGAATTGAACCAATATATAGAATGGAAAATTTTTATTTTTTTACACTCAACCCATTTAACCTTGTGTACATTTTTGGTTCGAAGTGCCTAATTAAAATTTCAATGCCCTTAATGATGACAAATACAAAATATTTATACAGCTTTTTAAAATGGCCGTTATTTATTTATACTTAGTTGGCTCGTGTGAATAAAAAATAAGCAAAAACATTTCCTTCTGGATTCCAGGAATTTGAACAATAAAAATACTTCCTCATTTGAATTGAACCAATATATAGAATGGAAAATTTTTATTTTTTTACACTCAACCCGTTTAACCTTGTGTACATTTTTGGTTAGAAGTGCCTAATTAAAATTTCAATGCCCTTAATGATGAAAAATACAAAATATTTATACAGCTTTTTAAAATGGCCGTTATTTATACTTAGTTGGCTCGTGTGAATAAAAAGTAAGCAAAAACATTGCCTTCTGGATTCCAGGAATTTGAACAATAAAAATACTTCCTCATTTGAATTGAACCAATATATAGAATGGAAAATTTTTATTTTTTTACACTCAACCCATTTAACCTTGTGTACATTTTTGGTTCGAAGTGCCTAATTAAAATTTCAATACCCTTAATGATGAAAAATACAAAATATTTATACTCCTTTTTAAAATGTCCGTTATTTATACATAGTTGGCTCATGTGAATAAAAAATAAGCAAAAACATTTCCTTCTGGATTCCAGGAATTTGAACAATAAAAATACTTCCTCATTTGAATTGAACCAATATATAGAATGGAAAATTTTTATTTTTTTACACTCAACCCGTTTAACCTTGTGTACATTTTTGGTTAGAAGTGCCTAATTAAAATTTCAATGCCCTTAATGATGAAAAATACAAAATATTTATACAGCTTTTTAAAATGGCCGTTATTTATTTATACTTAGTTGGCTCGTGTGAATAAAAAATAAGCAAAAACATTTCCTTCTGGATTCCAGGAATTTGAACAATAAAAATACTTCCTTATTTGAATTAAACCAATATATAGAATGGAAAATTTTTATTTTTTTACACTCAACCCATTTAACCTTGTGTACATTTTTGGTTAGAAGTGCCTAATTAAAATTTCAATGCCCTTAATGATGAAAAATACAAAATATTTATACAGCTTTTTAAAATGGCCGTTATTTATACTTAGTTGGCTCGTGTGAATAAAAAATAAGCAAAAACATTTCCTTCTAGATTCCAGGAATTTGAACAATAAAAATACTTCCTCATTTGAATTAACCAATATATAGAGCAGAAAATTTTTATCTTTTTTATCAGTCAACCAATTTAACCTTGTGTACATTTATGGTTAGAAGTGCCTAATTAAAATTTCAATATCCTTAATGATGCAAAATACAAAATATTTATACAGCTTTTTAAAATGGCCGTTATTTATACTTAGTTTGCTCGTGTGAATAAAAAATAAGCAAAAATATTTCTTCTGGATTCCAGGAATTTGAACAATAAAAATACTTCCTCATTTGAATTGAACCAATATATAGAATGGAAAATTTTTATTTTTTTACACTCAACCCATTTAACCTTGTGTACATTTTTGGTTCGAAGTGCCTAATTAAAATTTCAATGCCCTTAATGATGAAAAATACAAAATATTTATACTCCTTTTTAAAATGTCCGTTATCTATACATAGTTGGCTCGTGTGAATAAAAAATAAGCAAAAACATTTCTTCTGGATTCCAGGAATTTGAACAATAAAAATACTTCCTCATTTGAATTAAACCAATATATAGAATGGAAAATTTTTATTTTTTTACACTCAACCCGTTTAACCTTGTGTACAATTTGGTTAGAAGTGCCTAATTAAAATTTCAATGCCCTTAATGATGAAAAATACAAAATATTTATACAGCCTTTTAAAATGGCCGTTATTTATACATGGTTGGCTCGCCTGAATAAAAAATAAGCAAAAACATTTCCTTCTGGATTCCAGGAATTTGAACAATAAAAATACTTCCTCATTTGAATTGAACCAATATATAGAATGGAAAATTTTTATTTTTTTACACTCAACCCGTTTAACCTTGTGTACATTTTTGGTTAGAAGTGCCTAATTAAAATTTCAATATCCTTAATGAAGAAAAATACAAAATATTTATACAGCTTTTTAAAATGGCCGTTATTTATACATGGTTGGCTCGTCTGAATAAAAAATAAGCATAAACATTTCCTTCTGGATTCCAGGAATTTGAACAATAAAAATACTTTCTCATTTGAATTAAACCAATATATAGAATGAAAATTTTTTATTTTTTTACACTCAACCCGTTTAACCTTGTGTACAATTTGGTTAGAAGTGCCTAATTAAAATTTCAATGCCCTTAATGATGAAAAATACAAAATATTTATACAGCTTTTTAGAATGGCCGTTATTTATACTTAGTTGGCTCGTGTGAATAAAAAATAAGCAAAAACATTTCCTTCTGGATTCCAGGAATTTGAACAATAAAAATACTTCCCCATTTGAATTAACCAATATATAGAGCAGAAAATTTTTATCTTTTTTATCAGTCAACCAATTTAACCTTGTGTACATTTATGGTTAGAAGTGCCTAATTAAAATTTCAATATCCTTAATGATGAAAAATACAAAATATTTATACAGCTTTTTAAAATGGCCGTTATTTATACATGGTTGGCTCGTCTGAATAAAAAATAAGCATAAACATTTCCTTCTAGATTCCAGGAATGTGAACAATAAAAATACTTCCTCATTTGAATTGAACCAATATATAGAATGAAAATTTTTATTTTTTTACACTCAACACATTTAACCTTGTGTACATTTTTGGTTAGAAGCGCCTAATTAAAATTTCAATGTCCTTAATGATGAAAAATACAAAATATTTGTACAGCTTTTTAAAATGGCCGTTATTTATACATAGTTGGCTCGTGTGAATAAAAAATAAGCAAAAACATTTCCTTCTGTATTCCAGGAATTTGAACAATAAAAATACTTCCTCATTTGAATTAAACCAATATATAGAATGGAAAATTTTTATTTTTTTACACTCAACCCATTTAACCTTGTGTACATTTTTGGTTAGAAGTACCTAATTAAAATTTCAATGCCCTTAATGATGAAAAATACAAAATATTTATACAGATTTTTAAAATGGCCGTTATTTATACATAGTTGGCTCGTGTGAATAAAAAATAAGCAAAAACATTTCCTTCTGGATTCCAGGAATTTGAACTATAAAAATACTTCATTTGAATTGAACCAATGTATAGAATGGAAAATTTTTATTTTTTAATTAAAATGTCAATGCCCTTAATGATGAAAAATACAAAATATTTATACAGCTTTTTAAAATGGCCGTTATTTATACATAGTTGGCTCGTGTGAATAAAAAATAAGCAAAAACATTTCCTTCTGGATTCCAGGAATTTGAACAATAAAAATACTTCCTCATTTGAATTAAACCAATATATAGAATGGAAAATTTTTATTTTTTTACACTCAACCCATTTAACCTTGTGTACATTTTTGGTTAGAAGTGCCTAATTAAAATTTCAATGCCCTTAATGATGAAAAATACAAAATATTTATACAGATTTTTAAAATGGCCGTTATTTATACATAGTTGGCTCGTGTGAATAAAAAATAAGCAAAAACATTTCCTTCTGGTTTCCAGGAATTTGAACAATAAAAATACTTCCTCATTTGAATTGAACCAATATATAGAATGGAAAATTTTTATTTTTTTACACTCAACCCATTTAACCTTGTGTACATTTTTGATTCGAAGTGCCTAATTAAAATTTCAATGCCCTTAATGATGAAAAATACAAAATATTTATACTCCTTTTTAAAATGGCCGTTATTTATACATAGTTGGCTCGTGTGAATAAAAAGTAAGTAAAAACATTTCATTCTAGATTCCAGGAATATGAACAATAAAAATACTCCCTCATTTGAATTAAACCAATATATAGAATGGAAAATTTTTATTTTTTTACACTCAACCCATTTAACCTTGTGTACATTTTTGGTTAGAAGTGCCTAATTAAAATTTCAATGTCCTTAATGATGAAACATACAAAATATTTATACAACTTTTTAAAATGGCCGTTATTTATACATGGTTGGCTCGTGTGAATAAAAAGTAAGTAAAAACATTTCATTCTAGATTCCAGAAATATGAACAATAAAAACACTCCCTCATTTGAATTAAACCAATATATAGAATGGAAAATTTTTTATTTTTTTACACTCAACCCATTTAACCTTGTGTGCATTTTGGGTTAGAAGTGCCTAATTAAAATTTCAATGCCCTTAATGATGAAAAATACAAAATATTTATTCAACTTTTTAAAATGGCCGTTATTTATACATAGTTGGCACGTGTCAATAAAAAATAAGTAAAAACATTTCATTCTAGATTCCAGGAATATGAACAATAAAAACACTTCCTCATTTGAATTAACCAATATATAGAAACCAAAATTTTTTTTCTTTTTATCATTCAACCCATTTAACCTTGAGCACATTTTTGATTAGAAGTGCCTAATTAAAATTTCAATGCCCTTAATGATGAAAAATACAAAATATTTATACAGCTTTTTAAAATGGCCGTTATTTATACATAGTTGGGTCGTGTGAATAAAAAATAAGCAAAAACATTTCCTTCTGGATTCCAGGAATTTGAACAATAAAAATACTTCCTCATTTGAATTGAACCAATATATAGAATGGAAAATTTTTATTTTTTTACACTCAACCCGTTAACCTTGTGTACATTTTTGGTTAGAAGTGCCTAATTAAAATTTCAATGCCCTTAATGATGAAAAATACAAAATATTTATACAGCTTTTTAAAATGGCCGTTATTTATACTTAGTTGGCTCGTGTGAATAAAGAATAAGCAAAAACATTTCCTTCTGGATTCCAGGAATTTGAACAATAAAAATACTTCCTCATTTGAATTGAACCAATATATAGAATGGACAATTTTTATTTTTTTACACTCAACCCATTTAACCTTGTGTACATTTTTGATTCGAAGTGCCTAATTAAAATTTCAATGCCCTTAATGATGAAAAATACAAAATATTTATACTCCTTTTTAAAATGTCCGTTATTTATACATAGTTGGCTCGTGTGAATAAAAAATAAGCAAAATCATTTCCTTCTGGATCCCAGGAATTTGAACAATAAAAATACTTCCTCGTTTGAATTAAACCAATATATAGAATGGAAAATTTTTATTTTTTTACACTCAACCCATTTAACCTTGTGTACATTTTTGGTTAGAAGTGCCTAATTAATATTTCAATGCCCTTAATGATGAAAAATACAAAATATTTATACAGCTTTTTAAAATGGCCGTTATTTATACTTAGTTGGCTCGTGTGAATAAAAAATAAGCAAAAACATTTCCTTCTGGATTCCAGGAATTTGAACAATAAAAATACTTCCTCATTTGAATTAACCAATATATAGAGCAGAAAATTTGTATCTTTTTTATCAGTCAACCAATTTAACCTTGTGTACATTTATGGTTAGAAGTGCCTAATTAAAATTTCAATATCCTTAATGATGAAAAATACAAAATATTTATACAGCTTTTTAAAGTGGCCGTTATTTATACATGGTTGGCTCGTCTGAATAAAAAATAAGCATAAACATTTCCTTCTAGATTCCAGGAATGTGAACAATAAAAATATTTCCTCATTTGAATTGAACCAATATATAGAATGGAAAATTTTTATTTTTTTACACTCAACCCATTTAACCTTGTGTACATTTTTGGTTCGAAGTGCCTAATTAAAATTTCAATGCCCTTAATGATGAAAAATTCAAAATATTTATACTCCTTTTTAAAATGTCCGTTATTTATACATAGTTGGCTCGTGTGAATAAAAAATAAGCAAAAACATTTTTTCTGGATTCCAGGAATTTGAACAATAAAAATACTTCCTCATTTGAATTAAACCAATATATAGAATGGAAAATTTTTATTTTTTTACACTCAACCCGTTAAACCTTGTGTACAATTTGGTTAGAAGTGCCTAATTAAAATTTCAATGCCCTTAATGATGAAAAATACCAAATATTTATACAGCTTTTTAAAATGGCCGTTATTTATACATGGTTGGCTCGTTTGAATAAAAAATAAGCAAAAATATTTCCTTCTGGATTCCAGGAATTTGAACAATAAAAATACTTCCTCATTTGAATTGAACCAATATATAGAACGGAAAATTTTTATTTTTTTACACTCAACCCGTTTAACCTTGTGTACATTTATGGTTAGAAGTGCCTAATTAAAATTTCAATATCCTTAATGATGAAAAATACAAAATATTTATACAGCTTTTTAAAATGGCCGTTATTTATACATGGTTGGTTCGTCTGAATAAAAAATAAGCATAAACATTTCCTTCTAGATTCCAGGAATGTGAACAATAAAAATACTTCCTCATTTGAATTGAACCAATATATAGAATGGAAAATTATTATTTTTTTTACACTCAACCCATTTAACCTTGTGTAAATTTTTGGTTCGAAGTGCCTAATTTAAATTTCAATGCCCTTAATGATGAAAAATACAAAATATTTATACAGCTTTTTAAAATGGCCGTTATTTATACATAGTTGGCTCGTGTGAATAAAAAATAAGCAAAAACATTTCCTTCTGGATTCCAGGAATTTGAACAATAAAAATACTTCCTCATTTGAATTAACCAATATATAGAGCAGAAAATTTTTATCTTTATTATCAGTCAACCAATTTAACCTTGTGTACATTTATGGTTAGAAGTGCCTAATTAAAATTTCAATATCCTTAATGATGAAAAATACAAAATATTTATACAGCTTTTTAAAATGGCCGTTATTTATACTTAGTTGGCTCGTGTGAATAAAAAATAAGCAAAAACATTTCCTTCTGGATTCCAGGAATTTGAACAATAAAAATACTTCCTCATTTGAATTAACCAATATGTAGAGCAGAAAATTTGTATCTTTTTTATCAGTAAACCAATTTAACCTTGTGTACATTTATGGTTAGAAGTGCCTAATTAAAATTTCAATATCCTTAATGATGAAAAATACAAAATATTTATACAGCTTTTTAAAATGGCCGTTATTTATACTTAGTTGGCTCGTGTGAATAAAAAATAAGCAAAAAAATTTCCTTCTGGATTCCAGGAATTTGAACAATAAAAATACTTCCTCATTTGAATTGAACCAATATATAGAATGGAAAATTATTATTTTTTTACACTCAACCCATTTAACCTTGTGTACATTTTTGGTTCGAAGTGCCTAATTAAAATTTCAATGCCCTTAATGATGAAAATTACAAAATATTTATACAGCTTTTCAAAATGGCCGTTATTTATACTTAGTTGGCTCGTGTGAATAAAAAATAAGCAAAAACATTTCCTTCTGGATTCCAGGAATTTCAACAATAAAAATACTTCCTCATTTGAATTAACCAATATATAGAGCAGAAAATTTTTATCTTTTTTATCAGTCAACCAATTTAACCTTGTGTACATTTATGGTTAGAAGTGCCTAATTAAAATTTCAATATCCTTAATGATGAAAAATACAAAATATTTATACAGCTTTTTAAAATGGCCGTTATTTATACTTAGTTGGCTCGTGTGAATAAAAAATAAGCAAAAACATTTCCTTCTGGATTCCAGGAATTTGAACAATAAAAATACTTCCTCATTTGAATTAACCAATATATAGAGCAGAAAATTTTTATCTTTTTTATCAGTCAACCAATTTAACCTTGTGTACATTTATGGTTAGAAGTGCCTAATTAAAATTTCAATATCCTTAATGATGAAAAATACAAAATATTTATACAGCTTTTTAAAATGGCCGTTATTTATACTTAGTTGGCTCGTGTGAATAAAAAATAAGCAAAAACATTTCCTTCTGGATTCCAGGAATTTGAACAATAAAAATACTTCCTCATTTGAATTGAACCAATATATAGAATGGAAAATTATTATTTTTTTACACTCAACCCATTTAACCTTGTGTACATTTTTGGTTCGAAGTGCCTAATTAAAATTTCAATATCTTTAATGATGAAAAATACAAAATATTTATACAGCTTTTTAAAATGGCCGTTATTTATACTTAGTTGGCTCGTGTGAATAAAAAATAAGCAAAAACATTTCCTTCTGGATTCCAGGAATTTGAACAATAAAAATACTTCCTCATTTGAACTGAACCAATATATAGAATGGAAAATTATTATTTTTTTACACTCAACCCTTTTAACCTTGTGTACATTTTTGGTTCGAAGTGCCTAATTAAAATTTCAATGCCCTTAATGATGAAAAATACAAAATATTTATACAGCGTTTTAAAATGGCAGTTATTTATACTTAGTTGGCTCGTGTGAATAAAAAATAAGCAAAAACATTTCCTTCTGGATTCCAGGAATTTGAACAATAAAAATACTTCCTCATTTGAATTAACCAATATATAGAGCAGAAAATTTTTATCTTTTTTATCAGTCAACCAATTTAACCTTGTGTACATTTATGGTTAGAAGTGCCTAATTAAAATTTCAATATCCTTAATGATGAAAAATACAAAATATTTATACAGCTTTTTAAAATGGCCGTTATTTATACTTAGTTGGCTCGTGTGAATAAAAAATAAGCAAAAACATTTCCTTCTGGATTCCAGGAATTTGAACAATAAAAATACTTCCTCATTTGAATTAACCAATATATAGAGCAGAAAATTTTTATCTTTTTTATCAGTCAACCAATTTAACCTTGTGTACATTTATGGTTAGAAGTGCCTAATTAAAATTTCAATATCCTTAATGATGAAAAATACAAAATATTTATACAGCTTTTTAAAATGGCCGTTATTTATACTTAGTTGGCTCGTGTGAATAAAAAATAAGCAAAAACATTTCCTTCTGGATTCCAGGAATTTGAACAATAAAAATACTTCCTCATTTGAATTGAACCAATATATAGAATGGAAAATTATTATTTTTTTACACTCAACCCATTTAACCTTGTGTACATTTTTGGTTCGAAGTGCCTAATTAAAATTTCAATATCTTTAATGATGAAAAATACAAAATATTTATACAGCTTTTTAAAATGGCCGTTATTTATACTTAGTTGGCTCGTGTGAATAAAAAATAAGCAAAAACATTTCCTTCTGGATTCCAGGAATTTGAACAATAAAAATACTTCCTCATTTGAACTGAACCAATATATAGAATGGAAAATTATTATTTTTTTACACTCAACCCTTTTAACCTTGTGTACATTTTTGGTTCGAAGTGCCTAATTAAAATTTCAATGCCCTTAATGATGAAAAATACAAAATATTTATACAGCGTTTTAAAATGGCAGTTATTTATACTTAGTTGGCTCGTGTGAATAAAAAATAAGCAAAAACATTTCCTTCTGGATTCCAGGAATTTGAACAATAAAAATACTTCCTCATTTGAACTGAACCAATATATAGAATGGAAAATTATTATTTTTTTACACTCAACCCTTTTAACCTTGTGTACATTTTTGGTTCGAAGTGCCTACTTAAAATTTCAATGCCCTTAATGATGAAAAATACAAAATATTTATACAGCGTTTTAAAATGGCAGTTATTTATACTTAGTTGGTTCGTGTGAATAAAAAATAAGCAAAAACATTTCCTTCTGGATTCCAGGAATTTGAACAATAAAAATACTTCCTCATTTGAACTGAACCAATATATAGAATGGAAAATTATTATTTTTTTACACTCAACCCTTTTAACCTTGTGTACATTTTTGGTTCGAAGTGCCTAATTAAAATTTCAATGCCCTTAATGATGAAAAATACAAAATATTTATACAGCGTTTTAAAATGGCAGTTATTTATACTTAGTTGGCTCGTGTGAATAAAAAATAAGCAAAAACATTTCCTTCTGGATTCCAGGAATTTGAACAATAAAAATACTTCCTCATTTGAATTAACCAATATATAGAGCAGAAAATTTTTATCTTTTTTATCAGTCAACCAATTTAACCTTGTGTACATTTATGGTTAGAAGTGCCTAATTAAAATTTCAATATCCTTAATGATGAAAAATACAAAATATTTATACAGCTTTTTAGAATGGCCGTTATTTATACATGGTTGGCTCGTCTGAATAAAAAATAAGCATAAACATTTCCTTCTAGATTCCAGGATTGTGAACAATAAAAATACTTCCTCATCTGAATTGAACCAATATATAGAATGGAAAATTATTATTTTTTTACACTCAACCCATTTAACCTTGTGTACATTTTTGGTTCGAAGTGCCTAATTAAAATTTCAATGTCCTTAATGATGAAACATACAAAATATTTATACAACTTTTTAAAATGGCCGTTATTTATACATGGTTGGCTCGTGTGAATAAAAAATAAGCAAAAACATTTCCTTCTAGATTCCAGGAATGTGAACAATCAAAACACTTCCTCATTTGAATTGAACCAATATATAGAATGGAAAATTTTTATTTTTTTACACTCAACACATTTAACCTTGTGTACATTTTTGGTTAGAAGTGCCTAATTAAAATTTCAATGTCCTTAATGATGAAAAATACAAAATATTTGTACAGCTTTTTAAAATGGCCGTTATTTATACATAGTTGGCTCGTGTGAATAAAAAATAAGCAAAAACATTTCCTTCTGGATTCCAGGAATTTGAACAATAAAAATACTTCCTCATTTGAATTGAACCAATACATAGAATGGAAAATTTTTATTTTTTTACACTCAACCCATTTAACCTTGTGTACATTTTTGGTTAGAAGTGCCTAATTAAAATTTCAATGCCCTTAATGATGAAAAATGCAAAATATTTATACTCCTTTTTAAAATGGCCGTTATTTATACATAGTTGGCTCGTGTGAATAACAAAAAAGCAAAAATATTTCTTTCTGCATTCCAGGAATTTGAACAATAAAAATACTTCCTCATTTGAATTGAACCAATATATAGAATGGAAAATTTTTATTTTTTTACACTCAACCCATTTAACCTTGTGTACATTTTTGGTTAGAAGTGCTTAATTAAAATTTCAATGCCCTTAATGATGAAAAATACAAAATATTTATACAGCTTTTTAAAATAGCCGTTATTTATACATATTTGGCTCGTGTGAATAAAAAATAAGCAAAAACATTTCCTTCTGGTTTCCAGGAATTTGAACAATAAAAATACTTCCTCATTTGAATTGAACCAATATATAGAATGGAAAATTTTTATTTTTTACACTCAACCCATTTAACCTTGTGTACATTTTTGGTTCGAAGTGCCTAATTAAAATTTCAATGCCCTTAATGATGAAAAATACAAAATATTTATACTCCTTTTTAAAATGGCCGTTATTTATACATAGTTGGCTCGTGTGAATAAAAAATAAGCAAAAACATTTCCTTCTGGATTCCAGGAATTTGAACAATAAAAATACTTCCTCATTTGAATTGAACCAATATATAGAATGGAAAATTTTTATTTTTTACACTCAACCCATTTAACCTTGTGTACATTTTTGGTTAGAAGTGCCTAATTAAAATTTCAATGCCCTTAGTGATGAAAAATACAAAATATTTATACATCTTTTTAAAATGGCCGTTATTTATACATAGTTGGCTCGTGTGAATAAAAAATAAGCAAAAACATTTCCTTCTGGATTCCAGGAATTTGAACAATAAAAATACTTCCTCATTTGAATTGAACCAATATGTAGAATGGAAAATTTTTATTTTTTACACTCAACCCATTTAACCTTGTGTACATTTTTGGTTAGAAGTGCCTAATTAAAATTTCAATGCCCTTAATGATGAAAAATACAAAATATTTATACTCCTTTTTAAAATGGCCGTTATTTATACATAGTTGGCTCGTGTGAATAAAAAATAAGCAAAAACATTTCTTTCTGGATTCCAGGAATTTGAACAATAAAAACACTTCCTCATTTGAATTGAACCAATATATAGAATGGAAAATTTTTATTTTTTACACTCAACCCATTTAACCTTGTGTACATTTTTGGTTAGAAGTGCCTAATTAAAATTTCAATGCCCTTAATGATGAAAAATACAAAATATTTATACAGCGTTTTAAAATGGCCGTTATTTATACTTAGTTGGCTCGTGTGAATAGAAAATAAGCAAAAACATTTCCTTCTGGATTCCAGGAATTTGAACAATAAAAATACTTCCTCATTTGAATTAACCAATATATAGAGCAGAAAATTTTTATCTTTTTTATCAGTCAACCAATTTAACCTTGTGTACATTTATGGTTAGAAGTGCCTAATTAAAATTTCAATATCCTTAATGATGAAAAATACAAAATATTTATGCAGCTTTTTAAAATGGCCGTTATTTATACTTAGTTGGCTCGTGTGAATAAAAAATAAGCAAAAACATTTCCTTCTGGATTCCAGGAATTTGAACAATAAAAATACTTCCTCATTTGAACTGAACCAATATATAGAATGGAAAATTATTATTTTTTTACACTCAACCCTTTTAACCTTGTGTACGTTTTTGGTTCGAAGTGCCTAATTAAAATTTCAATGCCCTTAATGATGAAAAATACAAAATATTTATACAGCGTTTTAAAATGGCCGTTATTTATACTTAGTTGGCTCGTGTGAATAAAAAATAAGCAAAAACATTTCCATCTGGATTCCAGGAATTTGAACAATAAAAATACTTCCTCATTTGAATTAACCAATATATAGAGCAGAAAATTTTTATCTTTTTTATCAGTCAACTAATTTAACCTTGTGTACATTTATGGTTAGAAGTGCCTAATTAAAATTTCAATATCCTTAATGATGAAAAATACAAAATATTTATACAGCTTTTTAAAATGGCCGTTATTTATACTTAGTTGTCTCGTGTGAATAAAAAATAAGCAAAAACATTTCCTTCTGGATTCCAGGAATTTGAACAATAAAAATACTTCCTCATTTGAATTAACCAATATATAGAGCAGAATATTTTTATCTTTTTTATCAGTCAACCAATTTAACCTTGTGTACATTTATGGTTAGAAGTGCCTAATTAAAATTTCAATATCCTTAATGATGAAAAATACAAAATATTTATACAGCTTTTTAAAATGGCCGTTATTTATACTTAGTTGGCTCGTGTGAATAAAAAATAAGCAAAAACATTTCCTTCTGGATTCCAGGAATTTGAACAATAAAAATACTTCCTCATTTGAATTGAACCAATATATAGAATGGAAAATTATTATTTTTTTACACTCAACCCATTTAACCTTGTGTACATTTTTGGTTCGAAGTGCCTAATTAAAATTTCAATATCTTTAATGATGAAAAATACAAAATATTTATACAGCTTTTTAAAATGGCCGTTATTTATACTTAGTTGGCTCGTGTGAATAAAAAATAAGCAAAAACATTTCCTTCTGGATTCCAGGAATTTGAACAATAAAAATACTTCCTCATTTGAATTGAACCAATATATAGAATGGAAAATTATTATTTTTTTACACTCAACCCATTTAACCTTGTGTACATTTTTGGTTCGAAGTGCCTAATTAAAATTTCAATGCCCTTAATGATGAAAAATACAAAATATTTATACAGCTTTTTAAAATGGCCGTTATTTATACTTAGTTGGCTCGTCTGAATAAAAAATAAGCAAAAACATTTCCTTCTGGATTCCAGGAATTTGAACAATAAAAATACTTCCTCATTTGAATTAACCAATATATAGAGCAGAAAATTTTTATCTTTTTTATCAGTCAACCAATTTAACCTTGTGTACATTTATGGTTAGAAGTGCCTAATTAAAATTTCAATATCCTTAATGACGAAAAATACAAAATATTCATACAGCTTTTTAAAATGGCCGTTATTTATACATGGTTGGCTCGTCTGAATAAAAAATAAGCATAAACATTTCCTTCTAGATTCCAGGAAATAGAACAATAAAAATACTGCCTCATTTGAATTAACCAATATATAGAACGGAACATTTTTATCTTTTTATCAGTCAACCCATTTAACCTTGTGTACATTTTTGGTTAGAAGTGCCTAATTAAAATTTCAATGTCCTTAATGATGAAACATACAAAATATTTATACAACTTTTTAAAATGGCCGTTATTTATACATGGTTGGCTCGTGTGAATAAAAAATAAGCAAAAACATTTCTTTCTGGATTCCAGGAATTTGAACAATAAAAATACTTCCTCATTTGAATTGAACCAATATATAGAATGGAAAATTTTTATTTTTTTACACTCAACCCATTTAACCTTGTGTACATTTTTGGTTAGAAGTGCTTAATTAAAATTTCAATGCCCTTAATGATGAAAAATACAAAATATTTATACAGCTTTTTAAAATAGCCGTTATTTATACATATTTGGCTCGTGTGAATAAAAAATAAGCAAAAACATTTCCTTCTAGATTCCAGGAATGTGAACAATCAAAACACTTCCTCATTTGAATTGAACCAATATATAGAATGGAAAATTTTTATTTTTTTACCCTCAACACATTTAACCTTGTGTACATTTTTGGTTAGAAGTGCCTAATTAAAATTTCAATGCCCTTAATGATGAAAAATACAAAATATTTGTACAGCTTTTTAAAATGGCCGTTATTTATACATAGTTGGCTCGTGTGAATAAAAAATAAGCAAAAATATTTCTTTCTGGATTCCAGGAATTTGAACAATAAAAATACTTCCTCATTTGAATTGAACCAATATATAGAATGGAAAATTTTTATTTTTTTACACTCAACCCATTTAACCTTGTGTACATTTTTGGTTAGAAGTGCTTAATTAAAATTTCAATGCCCTTAATGATGAAAAATACAAAATATTTGTACAGCTTTTTAAAATGGCCGTTATTTATACATAGTTGGCTCGTGTGAATAAAAAATAAGCAAAAATATTTCTTTCTGGATTCCAGGAATTTGAACAATAAAAATACTTCCTCATTTGAATTGAACCAATATATAGAATGGAAAATTTTTATTTTTTTACACTCAACCCATTTAACCTTGTGTACATTTTTGGTTAGAAGTGCCTAATTAAAATTTCAATGCCCTTAATGATGAAAAATACAAAATATTTATACAGCGTTTTAAAATGGCCGTTATTTATACTTAGTTGGCTCGTGTGAATAAAAAATAAGCAAAAACATTTCCTTCTGGATTCCAGGAATTTGAACAATAAAAATACTTCCTCATTTGAATTAACCAATATATAGAGCAGAAAATTTTTATCTTTTTTATCAGTCAACCAATTTAACCTTGTGTACATTTATGGTTAGAAGTGCCTAATTAAAATTTCAATATCCTTAATGATGAAAAATACGAAATATTTATACAGCTTTTTAAAATGGCCGTTATTTATACTTAGTTGTCTCGTGTGAATAAAAAATAAGCAAAAACATTTCCTTCTGGATTCCAGGAATTTGAACAATAAAAATACTTCCTCATTTGAATTAACCAATATATAGAGCAGAATATTTTTATCGTTTTTATCAGTCAACCAATTTAACCTTGTGTACATTTATGGTTAGAAGTGCCTAATTAAAATTTCAATATCCTTAATGATGAAAAATACAAAATATTTATACAGCTTTTTAAAATGGCCGTTATTTATACTTAGTTGGCTCGTGTGAATAAAAAATAAGCAAAAACATTTCCTTCTGGATTCCAGGAATTTGAACAATAAAAATACTTCCTCATTTGAATTGAACCAATATATAGAATGGAAAATTATTATTTTTTTACACTCAACCCATTTAACCTTGTGTACATTTTTGGTTCGAAGTGCCTAATTAAAATTTCAATATCTTTAATGATGAAAAATACAAAATATTTATACAGCTTTTTAAAATGGCCGTTATTTATACTTAGTTGGCTCGTGTGAATAAAAAATAAGCAAAAACATTTCCTTCTGGATTCCAGGAATTTGAACAATAAAAATACTTCCTCATTTGAATTGAACCAATATATAGAATGGAAAATTATTATTTTTTTACACTCAACCCATTTAACCTTGTGTACATTTTTGGTTCGAAGTGCCTAATTAAAATTTCAATGCCCTTAATGATGAAAAATACAAAATATTTATACAGCTTTTTAAAATGGCCGTTATTTATACTTAGTTGGCTCGTGTGAATAAAAAATAAGCAAAAACATTTCCTTCTGGATTCCAGGAATTTGAACAATAAAAATACTTCCTCATTTGAATTAACCAATATATAGAGCAGAAAATTTTTATCTTTTTTATCAGTCAACCAATTTAACCTTGTGTACATTTATGGATAGAAGTGCCTAATTAAAATTTCAATATCCTTAATGATGAAAAATACAAAATATTTATACAGCTTTTTAAAATGGCCGTTATTTATACATGGTTGGCTCGTCTGAATAAAAAATAAGCATAAACATTTCCTTCTAGATTCCAGGAATGTGAACAATAAAAATACTTCCTCATTTGAATTGAACCAATATATAGAATGGAAAATTATTATTTTTTTACACTCAACCCATTTAACCTTGTGTACATTTTTGGTTCGAAGTGCCTAATTAAAATTTCAATGCCCTTAATGATGAAAAATACAAAATATTTATACAGCTTTTTAAAATGGCCGTTATTTATACTTAGTTGGCTCGTGTGAATAAAAAATAAGCAAAAACATTTCCTTCTGGATTCCAGGAATTTGAACAATAAAAATACTTCCTCATTTGAATTAACCAATATATAGAGCAGAAAATTTTTATCTTTTTTATCAGTCAACCAATTTAACCTTGTGTACATTTATGGTTAGAAGTGCCTAATTAAAATTTCAATATCCTTAATGACGAAAAATACAAAATATTCATACAGCTTTTTAAAATGGCCGTTATTTATACATGGTTGGCTCGTCTGAATAAAAGATAAGCATAAACATTTCCTTCTAGATTCCAGGAATGTGAACAATAAAAATACTTCCTAATTTGAATTGCACCAATATATAGAATGGAAAATTTTTATTTTTTTACACTCAACCCATTTAACCTTGTGTACATTTTTGGTTCGAAGTGCCTAATTAAAATTTCAATGCCCTTAATGATGAAAAATACAAAATATTTATACAGCTTTTTAAAATGGCCGTTATTTATACTTAGTTGGCTCGTGTGAATAAAAAAATAAGCAAAAACATTTCCTTCTGGATTCCAGGAAATAGAACAATAAAAATACTGCCTCATTTGAATTAACCAATATATAGAACGGAACATTTTTATCTTTTTATCAGTCAACCCATTTAACCTTGTGTACATTTTTGGTTAGAAGTGCCTAATTAAAATTTCAATGTCCTTAATGATGAAACATACAAAATATTTATACAACTTTTTAAAATGGCCGTTATTTATACATGGTTGGCTCGTGTGAATAAAAAATAAGCAAAAACATTTCTTTCTGGATTCCAGGAATTTGAACAATAAAAATACTTCCTCATTTGAATTGAACCAATATATAGAATGGAAAATTTTTATTTTTTTACACTCAACCCATTTAACCTTGTGTACATTTTTGGTTAGAAGTGCTTAATTAAAATTTCAATGCCCTTAATGATGAAAAATACAAAATATTTATACAGCTTTTTAAAATAGCCGTTATTTATACATATTTGGCTCGTGTGAATAAAAAATAAGCAAAAACATTTCCTTCTAGATTCCAGGAATGTGAACAATCAAAACACTTCCTCATTTGAATTGAACCAATATATAGAATGGAAAATTTTTATTTTTTTACACTCAACACATTTAACCTTGTGTACATTTTTGGTTAGAAGTGCCTAATTAAAATTTCAATGCCCTTAATGATGAAAAATACAAAATATTTGTACAGCTTTTTAAAATGGCCGTTATTTATACATAGTTGGCTCGTGTGAATAAAAAATAAGCAAAAATATTTCTTTCTGGATTCCAGGAATTTGAACAATAAAAATACTTCCTCATTTGAATTGAACCAATATATAGAATGGAAAATTTTTATTTTTTTACACTCAACCCATTTTACCTTGTGTACATTTTTGGTTAGAAGGGCTTAATTAAAATTTCAATGCCCTTAATGATGAAAAATACAAAATATTTGTACAGCTTTTTAAAATGGCCGTTATTTATACATAGTTGGCTCGTGTGAATAAAAAATAAGCAAAAATATTTCTTTCTGGATTCCAGGAATTTGAACAATAAAAATACTTCCTCATTTGAATTGAACCAATATATAGAATGGAAAATTTTTATTTTTTACACTCAACCCATTTAACCTTGTGTACATTTTTGGTTCGAAGTGCCTAATTAAAATTTCAATGCCCTTAAAGATGAAAAATACAAAATATTTATACTCCTTTTTAAAATGGCCGTTATTTATACATAGTTGGCTCGTGTGAATAAAAAATAAGCAAAAACATTTCCTTCTGGATTCCAGGAATTTGAACAATAAAAATACTTCCTCATTTGAATTGAACCAATATATAGAATGGAAAATTTTTATTTTTTACACTCAACCCATTTAACCTTGTGTACATTTTTGGTTAGAAGTGCCTAATTAAAATTTCAATGCCCTTAATGATGAAAAATACAAAATATTTATACATCTTTTTAAAATGGCCGTTTTTTATACATAGTTGGCTCGTGTGAATAAAAAATAAGCAAAAACATTTCCTTCTGGATTCCAGGAAATAGAACAATAAAAATACTGCCTCATTTGAATTAACCAATATATAGAACGGAACATTTTTATCTTTTTATCAGTCAACCCATTTAACCTTGTGTACATTTTTGGTTAGAAGTGCCTAATTAAAATTTCAATGTCCTTAATGATGAAACATACAAAATATTTATACAACTTTTTAAAATGGCCGTTATTTATACATGGTTGGCTCGTGTGAATAAAAAATAAGCAAAAACATTTCTTTCTGGATTCCAGGAATTTGAACAATAAAAATACTTCCTCATTTGAATTGAACCAATATATAGAATGGAAAATTTTTATTTTTTACACTCAACCCATTTAACCTTGTGTACATTTTTGGTTAGAAGTGCCTAATTAAAATTTCAATGCCCTTAATGATGAAAAATACAAAATATTTATACAGCTTTTTAAAATGGCCGTTATTTATACTTAGTTGGCTCGTGTGAATAAAAAAATAAGCAAAAACATTTCCTTCTGGATTCCAGGAAATAGAACAATAAAAATACTGCCTCATTTGAATTAACCAATATATAGAACGGAACATTTTTATCTTTTTATCAGTCAACCCATTTAACCTTGTGTACATTTTTGGTTAGAAGTGCCTAATTAAAATTTCAATGTCCTTAATGATGAAACATACAAAATATTTATACAACTTTTTAAAATGGCCGTTATTTATACATGGTTGGCTCGTGTGAATAAAAAATAAGCAAAAACATTTCTTTCTGGATTCCAGGAATTTGAACAATAAAAATACTTCCTCATTTGAATTGAACCAATATATAGAATGGAAAATTTTTATTTTTTTACACTCAACCCATTTAACCTTGTGTACATTTTTGGTTAGAAGTGCTTAATTAAAATTTCAATGCCCTTAATGATGAAAAATACAAAATATTTATACAGCTTTTTAAAATAGCCGTTATTTATACATATTTGGCTCGTGTGAATAAAAAATAAGCAAAAACATTTCCTTCTAGATTCCAGGAATGTGAACAATCAAAACACTTCCTCATTTGAATTGAACCAATATATAGAATGGAAAATTTTTATTTTTTTACACTCAACACATTTAACCTTGTGTACATTTTTGGTTAGAAGTGCCTAATTAAAATTTCAATGCCCTTAATGATGAAAAATACAAAATATTTGTACAGCTTTTTAAAATGGCCGTTATTTATACATAGTTGGCTCGTGTGAATAAAAAATAAGCAAAAATATTTCTTTCTGGATTCCAGGAATTTGAACAATAAAAATACTTCCTCATTTGAATTGAACCAATATATAGAATGGAAAATTTTTATTTTTTTACACTCAACCCATTTAACCTTGTGTACATTTTTGGTTAGAAGTGCTTAATTAAAATTTCAATGCCCTTAATGATGAAAAATACAAAATATTTGTACAGCTTTTTAAAATGGCCGTTATTTATACATAGTTGGCTCGTGTGAATAAAAAATAAGCAAAAATATTTCTTTCTGGATTCCAGGAATTTGAACAATAAAAATACTTCCTCATTTGAATTGAACCAATATATAGAATGGAAAATTTTTATTTTTTTACACTCAACCCATTTAACCTTGTGTACATTTTTGGTTAGAAGTGCCTAATTAAAATTTCAATGCCCTTAATGATGAAAAATACAAAATATTTATACAGCGTTTTAAAATGGCCGTTATTTATACTTAGTTGGCTCGTGTGAATAAAAAATAAGCAAAAACATTTCCTTCTGGATTCCAGGAATTTGAACAATAAAAATACTTCCTCATTTGAATTAACCAATATATAGAGCAGAAAATTTTTATCTTTTTTATCAGTCAACCAATTTAACCTTGTGTACATTTATGATTAGAAGTGCCTAATTAAAATTTCAATATCCTTAATGATGAAAAATACAAAATATTTATACAGCTTTTTAAAATGGCCGTTATTTATACTTAGTTGTCTCGTGTGAATAAAAAATAAGCAAAAACATTTCCTTCTGGATTCCAGGAATTTGAACAATAAAAATACTTCCTCATTTGAATTAACCAATATATAGAGCAGAATATTTTTATCTTTTTTATCAGTCAACCAATTTAACCTTGTGTACATTTATGGTTAGAAGTGCCTAATTAAAATTTCAATATCCTTAATGATGAAAAATACAAAATATTTATACAGCTTTTTAAAATGGCCGTTATTTATACTTAGTTGGCTCGTGTGAATAAAAAATAAGCAAAAACATTTCCTTCTGGATTCCAGGAATTTGAACAATAAAAATACTTCCTCATTTGAATTGAACCAATATATAGAATGGAAAATTATTATTTTTTTACACTCAACCCATTTAACCTTGTGTACATTTTTGGTTCGAAGTGCCTAATTAAAATTTCAATATCTTTAATGATGAAAAATACAAAATATTTATACAGCTTTTTAAAATGGCCGTTATTTATACTTAGTTGGCTCGTGTGAATAAAAAATAAGCAAAAACATTTCCTTCTGGATTCCAGGAATTTGAACAATAAAAATACTTCCTCATTTGAATTGAACCAATATATAGAATGGAAAATTATTATTTTTTTACACTCAACCCATTTAACCTTGTGTACATTTTTGGTTCGAAGTGCCTAATTAAAATTTCAATGCCCTTAATGATGAAAAATACAAAATATTTATACAGCTTTTTAAAATGGCCGTTATTTATACTTAGTTGGCTCGTGTGAATAAAAAATAAGCAAAAACATTTCCTTCTGGATTCCAGGAATTTGAACAATAAAAATACTTCCTCATTTGAATTAACCAATATATAGAGCAGAAAATTTTTATCTTTTTTATCAGTCAACCAATTTAACCTTGTGTACATTTATGGATAGAAGTGCCTAATTAAAATTTCAATATCCTTAATGATGAAAAATACAAAATATTTATACAGCTTTTTAAAATGGCCGTTATTTATACATGATTGGCTCGTCTGAATAAAAAATAAGCATAAACATTTCCTTCTAGATTCCAGGAATGTGAACAATAAAAATACTTCCTCATTTGAATTGAACCAATATATAGAATGGAAAATTATTATTTTTTTACACTCATCCCATTTAACCTTGTGTACATTTTTGGTTCGAAGTGCCTAATTAAAATTTCAATGCCCTTAATGATGAAAAATACAAAATATTTATACAGCTTTTTAAAATGGCCGTTATTTATACTTAGTTGGCTCGTGTGAATAAAAAATAAGCAAAAACATTTCCTTCTGGATTCCAGGAATTTGAACAATAAAAATACTTCCTCATTTGAATTAACCAATATATAGAGCAGAAAATTTTTATCTTTTTTATCAGTCAACCAATTTAACCTTGTGTACATTTATGGTTAGAAGTGCCTAATTAAAATTTCAATATCCTTAATGACGAAAAATACAAAATATTCATACAGCTTTTTAAAATGGCCGTTATTTATACATGGTTGGCTCGTCTGAATAAAAAATAAGCATAAACATTTCCTTCTAGATTCCAGGAATGTGAACAATAAAAATACTTCCTCATTTGAATTGCACCAATATATAGAATGGAAAATTTTTATTTTTTTACACTCAACCCATTTAACCTTGTGTACATTTTTGGTTCGAAGTGCCTAATTAAAATTTCAATGCCCTTAATGATGAAAAATACAAAATATTTATACAGCTTTTTAAAATGGCCGTTATTTATACTTAGTTGGCTCGTGTGAATAAAAAAATAAGCAAAAACATTTCCTTCTGGATTCCAGGAAATAGAACAATAAAAATACTGCCTCATTTGAATTAACCAATATATAGAACGGAACATTTTTATCTTTTTATCAGTCAACCCATTTAACCTTGTGTACATTTTTGGTTAGAAGTGCCTAATTAAAATTTCAATGTCCTTAATGATGAAACATACAAAATATTTATACAACTTTTTAAAATGGCCGTTATTTATACATGGTTGGCTCGTGTGAATAAAAAATAAGCAAAAACATTTCTTTCTGGATTCCAGGAATTTGAACAATAAAAATACTTCCTCATTTGAATTGAACCAATATATAGAATGGAAAATTTTTATTTTTTTACACTCAACTCATTTAACCTTGTGTACATTTTTGGTTAGAAGTGCTTAATTAAAATTTCAATGCCCTTAATGATGAAAAATACAAAATATTTATACAGCTTTTTAAAATAGCCGTTATTTATACATATTTGGCTCGTGTGAATAAAAAATAAGCAAAAACATTTCCTTCTAGATTCCAGGAATGTGAACAATCAAAACACTTCCTCATTTGAATTGAACCAATATATAGAATGGAAAATTTTTATTTTTTTACACTCAACACATTTAACCTTGTGTACATTTTTGGTTAGAAGTGCCTAATTAAAATTTCAATGCCCTTAATGATGAAAAATACAAAATATTTGTACAGCTTTTTAAAATGGCCGTTATTTATACATAGTTGGCTCGTGTGAATAAAAAATAAGCAAAAATATTTCTTTCTGGATTCCAGGAATTTGAACAATAAAAATACTTCCTCATTTGAATTGAACCAATATATAGAATGGAAAATTTTTATTTTTTTACACTCAACCCATTTTACCTTGTGTACATTTTTGGTTAGAAGGGCTTAATTAAAATTTCAATGCCCTTAATGATGAAAAATACAAAATATTTGTACAGCTTTTTAAAATGGCCGTTATTTATACATAGTTGGCTCGTGTGAATAAAAAATAAGCAAAAATATTTCTTTCTGGATTCCAGGAATTTGAACAATAAAAATACTTCCTCATTTGAATTGAACCAATATATAGAATGGAAAATTTTTATTTTTTTACACTCAACCCATTTAACCTTGTGTACATTTTTGGTTAGAAGTGCTTAATTAAAATTTCAATGCCCTTAATGATGAAAAATACAAAATATTTATACAGCTTTTTAAAATAGCCGTTATTTATACATATTTGGCTCGTGTGAATAAAAAATAAGCAAAAACATTTCCTTCTAGATTCCAGGAATGTGAACAATCAAAACACTTCCTCATTTGAATTGAACCAATATATAGAATGGAAAATTTTTATTTTTTTACACTCAACACATTTAACCTTGTGTACATTTTTGGTTAGAAGTGCCTAATTAAAATTTCAATGCCCTTAATGATGAAAAATACAAAATATTTATACTCCTTTTTAAAATGGCCGTTATTTATACATAGTTGGCTCGTGTGAATAAAAAATAAGCAAAAACATTTCCTTCTAGATTCCAGGAATGTGAACAATCAAAACACTTCCTCATTTGAATTGAACCAATATATAGAATGGAAAATTTTTATTTTTTTACACTCAACACATTTAACCTTGTGTACATTTTTGTTTAGAAGAGCCTAATTAAAATTTCAATGTTCTTAATGATGAAAAATACAAAATATTTGTACAGCTTTTTAAAATGGCCGTTATTTATACATAGTTGGCTCGTGTGAATAAAAAATAAGCAAAAATATTTCTTTCTGGATTCCAGGAATTTGAACAATAAAAATACTTCCTCATTTGAATTGAACCAATATATAGAATGGAAAATTTTTATTTTTTGCACTCAACCCATTTAACCTTGTGTACATTTTTGGTTCGAAGTGCCTAATTAAAATTTCAATGCCCTTAATGATGAAAAATACAAAATATTTATACTCCTTTTTAAAATGGCCGTTATTTATACATAGTTGGCTCGTGTGAATAAAAAATAAGCAAAAACATTTCCTTCTGGATTCCAGGAATTTGAACAATAAAAATACTTCCTCATTTGAATTGAACCAATATATAGAATGGAAAATTTTTATTTTTTACACTCAACCCATTTAACCTTGTGTACATTTTTGGTTAGAAGTGCCTAATTAAAATTTCAATGCCCTTAATGATGAAAAATACAAAATATTTATACATCTTTTTAAAATGGCCGTTTTTTATACATAGTTGGCTCGTGTGAATAAAAAATAAGCAAAAACATTTCTTTCTGTTTTCCAGGAATTTGAACAATAAAAACACTTCCTCATTTGAATTGAACCAATATATAGAATGGAAAATTTTTATTTTTTACACTCAACCCATTTAACCTTGTGTACATTTTTGGTTAGAAGTGCCTAATTAAAATTTCAATGCCCTTAATGATGAAAAATACAAAATATTTATACATCTTTTTAAAATGGCCGTTTTTTATACATAGTTGGCTCGTGTGAATAAAAAATAAGCAAAAACATTTCTTTCTGGATTCCAGGAATTTGAACAATAAAAACACTTTCTCATTTGAATTGAACCAATATATAGAATGGAAAATTTTTATTTTTTACACTCAACCCATTTAACCTTGTGTACATTTTTGGTTAGAAGTGCCTAATTAAAATTTCAATGCCCTTAATAATGAAAAATACAAAATATTTATACAGCTTTTTAAAATAGCCGTTATTTATACATAGTTGGCTCGCGTGAATAAAAAATAAGCAAAAACATTTCCTTCTGGATTCCAGGAATTTGAACAATAAAAACACTTCCTCATTTGAATTGAACCAATATATAGAATGGAAAATTTTTATTTTTTACACTCAACCTATTTAACCTTGTGTACATTTTTGGTTAGACGTGCCTAATTAAAATTTCAATGCCCTTAATGATGAAAAATACAAAATATTTATACATCTTTTTAAAATGGCCGTTATTTATACATAGTTGGCTCGTGTGAATAAAAAATAAGCAAAAACACTTCCTTCTAAATTCCAGGAATGTGAAAAATGAAAACACTTCCTCATTTGAATTATAACAATATATAGAACGGAGAATTTTTATTTTTTTACACTCAACCCATTTAGCCTTGTGTACATTTTTGGTTAGAAGTGCCTAATTAAAATTTCAATGCCCTTAATGATGAAAAATACAAAATATTTATACATCTTTTTAAAATGGCCGTTTTTTATACATAGTTGGCTCGTGTGAATAAAAAATAAGCAAAAACATTTCTTTCTGGATTCCAGGAATTTGAACAATAAAAACACTTCCTCATTTGAATTGAACCAATATATTGAATGGAAAATTTTTATTTTTTAAATTCAACCCATTTAACCTTGTGTACATTTTTGGTTAGAAGTGCCTAGTTAAAATTTCAATGCCCTTAATGATGAAAAATACAAAATATTTATACAGCTTTTTAAAATGGCCGTTATTTATACATAGTTGGCTCGTGTGAATAAAAAATAAGCAAACACATTTACTTCTGGATTCCAGGAATTTGAACAAAAAAAAAACACTTCCGCATTTGAATTAAAGCAATTTATAGAATGGAAAGTTTTTATTTTTTTACACTCAACCCATTTAACCTTGAGTAAATTTTTGGTTAGAAGTGCCTAAATAAAAATTCAATGGCCTTAATGATGATAAATACAAAATTAATATCTCAAAAAAGGTTATATTTTTTTTGTTTAAACTTTTTCCATATTGAGCGAACAGTTTATGTTTCAACTGGGCGAAATGCGTTTAAGCCAAAATTCGTTGTTTTCGAGATATGAATTTTTGAATATTAAACATTTTTCCCCCATACACTGATCCAAAGCATATCAGCATACAACGAGATCAATGCCAAATGCTTAAAATTAATAAAAATATCACATTTATTATTGAAAACTTTCATCTGATGTTATTTTTCAGAATTACAGTGATTTTGTAGTAAATCGGCGGCATATTTGCACATCACTTGCCGTCAAGTACAGAAAAAGACTAGGCAAAAAAAATAAGCTTGTTTTTGAAATATTAATTTTTGAAAAAGTCGTAAATTTTTCCTAAATACTGAAAAAAATTGTTTTAAACTAAATGCTTTTGTTTATGAATTTAAATAAAATTAAAAGTAATAGCGAACATCTCAAAGAAAAAAAACATGAGAATCGGTTAATTTTTGACAAAGTTATTGACAGTTGCAAAAGTAGGTGAATAAAATATCGGTTGCCTTTTATGGAATTCAATTGCCAATAAATTTGGAAAAAAATTTTTATGAGGCTGAAAAAAACACGTTTTTCATTATTTTGACCAAAGAACAACATACTAAAATTTCATCAAAATCAAAAATCATGTCCTGCGCGGAGCGGTTGTCTTGAAATGGAATGAGCATATAGGAACTAAATAAAAAAATATTAACATATTGTGACGATTATGACCAGCGGTGGGCACCACTACATTTACACGTTTACCACATTGAGAATGTGTTAGTAAACACGAACGCGTAGCGAGCACGAAAGCAAAATCAATTATTTATTTAGTTTGATTTCAATGCTTGAACGGTTAACACGTGTCACACACTCTTTGGTACTCTGTTTTAAGCGCGCGTGCGACACTTCCTCACTGTACGACCATCGAAATCAAACTAAAATAGCTGTCGTTGATTTTGACGAAGTAGCCATTGTGCTCTCGCTTATCGTATACATATATGGTCGCTTAGCAGGTGCTAAGCTCACGCCCACCCCGGATTATGACTGACACTAAGTGATACTCACATCCCTAGTCTGATGCTAAGTAAATGAAGTCACAACAACAATAAAGCAGACAGTCACTTTTATCTACATAAACGAATCAATCATTATGTATACATATATGTAGGTACACGCAGCTGAGAAGCAAGGCACAACTACATGCATAATATCTGAGATACTCCTGAAAGTATACAATGAGAGAAGCTATAAAATGGTGCAATTGTAGTTACAGCTGAGAAATTTGAGAGCTCATGGACAACTAGTAGATTCTGGAAATGGAAGCGCCGAGAAGATGCGAACGTTGAAATCAGAGAGTATAAAACGTAACAAATGTAGAGGCGCTGGAATTCAGTTTCATTTGAGCTATCAATCAGTTTGGTTGCTAAGCAAGCTAGTTGCAAAGTATAAGTGTTATTGTGAAGTACTTTAATAAAGGCCATTTTTCCATTATTCAATATTGGAGTTATTTATTCAACGGTTTAGTGATTCGAACTTAGCAGAAGGGCAAATAAGAACATTTGCAAGTAAATTCGTTATAATTTGAAGGGCAAATAAGAGGATTTTCAAGTAAATTTGTTACAATATCTATATGTGTAGTGGTCTTCACAGGCCTTTCTAAACTTACATGCTAGGTATTTATATACGTATGTACATATATTATTAAAATATTTAGAGCAATTTAAATATAGAGCACAAGAGTAGCACGAGACAAAATTTATAGCAACTTTACTTTAGCAACAGATAGCAAGCCAAAAAAAATATGTCACAAGGTATGTGATTATATTATGAAAACTATTATGATACCCTTCTGCTCAGAAATCTTCGCAAGTGGGATATATCATACGTATAAATGCACGTAGAAATGTGCAGCGAGGGTATGTATGCTACAAAAACAATGTTATGCAAAAGCAATTAAGGAACTTACATGGTTTTGGTCTCGATCGATGACATCAGGCGCCTGGTGAAATGGTCGTGGACGAAAAGTTTGTTTATCTCTCTTAAGCTGTTGAAATTAAATATCACATTCTTTTTGTGTTTTGTTTTTCTCACTAAAACAAGTTCACTAACCTACTCTTACGGTTATATTTGTAAATAATATTTTACGCTATTCCAATTAGATGCTACTCTGAATACCGTTTTGGTAGTGAAATTTAAATATAAGAGGGAAGCATTGGATATTTGTTACACAAAAATGTAAAACTATCTAATTACAATTTTCCCTACAACTACAAGTTTAATACGTAATAGCAGTTTTGAGATTAATCATACGATATACAGCTAAGCATAAAAATAAAGAAAATATTAAACGTAATCTAAAGCATAATATTTAAACGCATCTGGTCGTATTGCCCAAAATTATACTATTGAATCGAAAGAAGAGAACTATTGGGCAAATATTGTATCGTATCATATCATCAATAGTGTTTATCCTTTCTACAAAAATATATATGAACATTGCGAATTCTACTATTCTTTTTTTATACTCAGTTGAGCAGAGCTCACAGAGTATATTAAGTTTGATTGGATAACGGTTGGTTGTACATATATAATGGAGATAGATATAGACTTCCATATATCAAAATAATCAGGATCGAAAAAAAATTTGATTGAGCCATGTCCGTCCGTTAACACGATAACTTGAGTAAATTTTGAGGTATCTTGATGAAATTTGGTACGTAGGTTCCTGAGCACTCATCGATATCGGACTATACCCACGCCCACTTTTTCGATATCGAAAATTTCGAAAAACCGAAAAAGTGCGATAATTCATTACAAAAGACCGATAAAGCGACGAAACTTGGTAGATGAGTTGAACTTATGACGCAAAATAGAAAATTAGTAAAATTTTGGACAATGGGCGTGGCACCGTCCACTTTTAAAAGAAGTGAAATTTGGCAGCAACGTTACTCTTATTACTATATGTACGCTTAATAAAAATTAGCAAAATCGGAGAAGGACCACGCCCACTTTTAAAAAAAAATTTTTTTAAAAGTAAAATTTTAACAAAAAATTTAATATCTTTACAGTATATAAGTAAATTATGTCAAGATTCAACTCCAGTAATGATATGGTGCAACAAAATACAAAAATAAAAGAAAATGTAAAAATGGGCGTGGCTCCGCCCTTTTTCATTTAATTTGTCTAGGATACTTTTAACGCCATAAGTCGAACAAAAATTAACCAATCCTTTTGAAATTTGGTGGGGGCATAGATTTTATGGCGTTAACTGTTTTCTGTGAAAATGGGCGAAATCGGTTGATTCCACGCCCAGTTTTTATACACAGTCGTCCGTCTGTCCTTCCGCATGGCCGTTAACACGATAACTTGAGCAAAAATCGACATATCTTTACTAAACTCAGTTCACGTACTTATCTGAACTCACTTTATCTTGGTATGAAAAATGAACGAAGTCCGACTATGACCACGCCCACTTTTTCCATATCGAAAATTACGAAAAATGAAAAAATGCCATAATTCTATACCAAATACGAAAAAAGGGATGAAATATGGTAAGGTAATTGTATTGTTTTATTGACGCGAAATATAACTTTAGAAAAAACTTTTTAAAATGATTGTGACACCTACTATATTAAGTAGGAGAAAATGAAAAAGTTCTGCAGGGCGAAATAAAAAACCCTTAAAATCTTGGCAGGTATTACATATATAAATAAATTAGCGGTATCCAACAGATGATGTTCTGGGTCACCCTGGTCCACATTTTGGTCGATATCTGGAAAACGCCTTCACATATACAACTACCACCACTCCCTTTTAAAACTCTCATTAATACTTTAATTTGATACCCATATCGTACAAACTCATTCTAGAGTCACCGCTGGTCCACCTTTATGGCGATATTTCGAAAAGGCGAACACCTATAGAACGAAGGCCCACTCCCTTTTAAAAATGCCCATTAACACCTTTCATTTGATACCCATATCGTACAAACAAAGTCTAGAGTTACCCCTGGTCCAGAAACGCCCACTCCCTCTTAAAATACTCATTAACTCCTTTCGTTTGATACCCATATTGCACAAACGAATTCTAGGGTCACCCCTGGTCCACCTTTATGGCGATATCTCGAAACGGCGTCCACCTATGGAACTAAGGATTACTCCCTTTTAAAATACTCATTAACACCTTTCTTTTGATACCCATATCGTACAAACGAATTCTAGAGTCACCCCTGGTCCACCTTTATGGCGATATCTCGAAAAGGGGTCCACCTATAGAACTAAGCCCCACGCCCTTTTAAAATAATCATTAACACCTTTCATTTGATACCCATATCATACAAACAAATTCTAAAGTCACCCCTGGTCCACCTTTATGGCGATATCTCGAAAAGGCGAACACCTATAAAACGAAGGCCCACTCCCTTTTAAAAATACTCATTAACACCTTTCATTTGATACCCATATCGTACAAACAAAGTCTAGAGTCACCCCTGGTCCACATTTAGTGCGATACCTCGAAAATGCGTCCACCTATAGAACTAAGGCCCACTCCCTCTTAAAATACTCATTAACTCCTTTCGTTTGATACCCATATTGCACAAACGAATTCTAGAGTCACCCCTGGCCCACCTTTATGGCGATATCTCGAAACGGCGTCCACCTATAGAACTAAGGCCCACTCCCTTTTAAAATACTCATTAACACCTTTCGTTTGATGCCCATATTGTGCAAACAAATTCTAGGGTCACCCCTGGTCCACCTTTATGGCGATATCTCGAAACGGCGTCCACCTATGGAACTAAGGATTACTCCCTTTTAAAATGCTCATTAACACCTCTCATTTGATACCCATATCGTACAAACGCATTCTAGAGTCACCCCTGGTCCATCTTTACGGCGATATCTCGAAAAGGCGTCCATCTATAGTACTTAGGTCCACGCCCTTTTAAAATACTCATTAATACCTTTCATTTGATACCCATATCGTACAAACGCATTCTAGAGTCAAGCCTGATCCATCTTTATGGCTATATCCCTAAATGGCGTCCACCTATAGAATTATGGCCCACTCCCTCATAAAATGCTCTTTAATGCCTTTCATTTGATACACATGTCATACAAACACATTCCAGGGTTTCCCTCGGTTCATTTTCCTACATGGTTATTTTCCCTTATGTTGTCACCATAGCTCTCAACTGAGTATGTAATGTTCGGTTACACCCGAACTTAACCTTCCTTACTTGTTTTTGTTTAACTATTATATAATTAGTAAATTTCCATCAAATTCACTTTTGCTTTCTATTTAGAACGAAATATTTAATTATCAAAACTTATCTGTCGTTTCACTTTTGTGCTAAGATGTAGCAAACTCGTAGATTCCACGTTTTTTTTTGATTGCGTCTGTGTTATTCCTGTGGAATTTGTGCATCCCAAAGCAGAAATTTGATTATTGTTATCTGTTTTTAACTGGTTGAAAAATTTTAGTTTCAGCGTGCTTGGCTTCCTGCGACGCCCGTACGACTTTAACAATTCGTTATGTGGTTAATTGTAAAATTTTTATTGTTTATGGAGACACAAAAAAACAAATATATGCGGTTTATATCACTGTTTTCAAAGTTTCCCGCTTTACAAAATAAAATTTTAGTTCTTTGCTCTATTGTTCACGACTACCCGCCAACGTAGAAAATTTCCAACTTATTTGCTCCAATTCCAAATTAAAAAAGGAAAACCTCTCCCCAGCGGAAGTTAAAAGTTGCTCTTTCTCCTGCAGGTGGTATTACAACTCTCCACTGCCAAGTTGACAAACTTCACAAATAGTGCAGTATCATTATTAGGGTTACCACCAAATTCATAGAACGATACAAAGTTTTAGAGTGGACTTTTACGCTTTCATAACTCGCGCTCACAACCTTGGGAAGTATTGATGGCCTTACCATAGTAAGGAGAGCAGCTGTGGCCGACGGTTATTTCCCCGTATATAATACTGGACCGCTGAGCCCACTTTGTCGGGCAGGTGGTCGTACGACCAAGATTAACGGCTCATTACCTAATTGTAATAAGCACGATGATAAGAGGAGGACTGAGTCGCAAGTCAGGGGCGACAAATACGCACTAAGCTATGCGTCGGACTTGGGGAGCGGGAGTAGTGCTGATTCAATGAACTACGTGTTGAAAGAGCACACAAATGAAAACGGAGTAGAAGAGTGGGGAAGGGTACGGAGCAGAGGAAGTAAAAGAGCTCTCTCGCAGTACCATGCAGCGCTAAGAATTCTCCAACGCCTGCAAGCAGTGGTTGACCCAACAGAAGTGGAGATCGAGCGCTTGGAATGGACCCATGAGGCGGAAGGGGTAGGCCGAAGGCAGTTCAAATGGTTTGCTGCGATAAACCCTCGGTTTTGCAACCGGTACGAGAAGGAAGAAATGTCGAATAGCAGAATGAAGAGGCAACGTTCGGCGGAAGGCGACAAGCCTGCTTTCAAGAAGCAGACAGGACCCAGTCCCAGAGGAAGGAAGGAAGGAGACAGCTGCATTCATATGTGATGCCTAATTACACTACTGAGGACCTCGTAGTGGTGGCTGTTGAGCAAAAGAATAAGCAGGTATTTATCCTGGCATCCTGCTAAATGGCCCATGCTGCGTGGGGAGGAGCAGATACGAACGAGAGAGGCGAATATCTATTTTGTTACGTTTTGCAGATAGCCAATGTCCCTACATACAGCAATGTTCTGGATATTACACTGAGCTCCGAGCGTGATATATCAAGGTGTGATTGGATGGTTCTTGATAGGCCATCCTTCTCCGACCATGCGTATATACCCTGAAGAGGGTAGAGAAGGGAGGAACCTTTAGAAACCCTAGGTCAACGAACTGGACTAAATTTCAGAAACAGGTAGAAACAAAACTGGGACAACCAAAAGAGGTTGCCAATGTGGAGGAACTGGAGGAGTCGAATGAATTCCTAACAAATACGCTTATGACCTCTTATAATAAAGCTTGCCCTCTAAGAATTTTTAGAGGAAAAGCAAAGCCACCATGGTGGAGTAATGAGCTGAGTCTTCTAAGAAGGCAGGTAAAATAAATGTATAAGCTCGCAAATACCACAGAAAGCGAAGCATGTCGAGATGAGTACAGGGATCTACTGAGGATCTACAAGCGTGACATTTTCAGGGCGAAGAGAATCTCATGGAAAAGTTTCTGTACGGACATAGAGTGCTCCAGCGAAACAGCACGGCTGAAAAAAGTCTTAGCAAGAGGAAACGTAGTCCAGGGACTAATAAAGAAAGACAACGGGGAATGGTTACGCAATAGTGAGGAATCCCTTGAGGTGCTTTTCGACACACATTTTCCATCCGTAGACGGTTTAGAAGAGCCAGCAGACATCACTTACACTTCAATCACGGAGCGGGTAGTACCGGGCTTGGTTACCGATGCCAGGATCGAATGGACAATGAAGTCATTTTCTATGTTTAAAAAGCCGGGCCCAGATGATATATTCTCGGCCATGCTACAGGTTTCAAGTATGGTGGTCGTGGAATGGCTTAAAATAATATTCGACAGGTTCATAAGGCTGAATAATGTACCGCACTCTTAGAGAACTGCTCGTGTAGCTTTCCTACCAAACGCGGGGAAGATTGGTCACGTGTATCCCAAAGACTATAGACCCATTAGCTTAACATCATTTCTGCTCAAAACCGTTGAGAGGCTGATAGATGTGTTCATAAAGACCAACGTGGATGAAAAGCTGCTCTCCACAACACAGCATGCGTACACCAAAGGCAAGTCGATAGACACCGCATTGCATAGGGTGGTAATAAGCATAGAGAAATCCCTGGAATATAAGGAATATGCTCTAGGAGTCTTCTTAGACATTCCCGGGACTTTCAATTATGTCTCTAAATGGGCGATTATGGATGGTCTTAATTATATTAAATTACATCCACGCATGTTAAATTGCGGGAAGATTACATCACAATGAGGATTGTACGAGGCCACGAAATCAGAGGACAGGGGAACGAGGCAGGGCGGGGTGCTATCACCTCTGCTGTGGACGCTGGTCATCAACCAACTGCTCAGGCGATTCGAGGAGGGACCCGTAAAAGGTACAGCTTACGCAGATGACGTTGAATTTGTCATAAGTGGAAAGTGCCTTCCAACGATTAGTTCTTTGATGGATCGGGCGCTTCGGGATATTCATACCTGGACATCTAATGTCGGGTTGAAAGTCAATGGGGAGAAGGCGGATATGGTCTTGTTTACAAAGAGGTCCAAGGTCGCAAATTGGACTAGGCCCAAGGTAGGAGCGGTGACCTTACAGGAGAAACCTTGCACAAAATATCTAGGATTCATCGTACACATTCAGCTGTTATGGAAGCTCAATGTTGAGGAGAGGGTGAAGAAGGCCTCAACGGCACTCTATGCATGTAAAAGAATGCTGGGGTGTACGTGGGGCTAATCGCCCTCTCTTTCTCATTGGATTTTTACAGCGATTGTAAGCCCTATTCTATACTATGGAGTTCTTGATTGGTGGAAAGCCACACAAAAAAGAACATACCTCAAAAAATGAGAGGGGGTATGCAGACTACCGATGCATAGCATTACGGGAGCCCTGAAAACAACCCCGACGGCTGCACTGTATGCCATTCTGCACATTCCACCTGTAGACCTGGTAGTAGAACATAGCATTAACAACCGCAACCAGGCGCGGTGCCTCGGGGCAGCTTGAGTGCCGACCATATAGCTATAGTAGTATTGCGTCATCAATCAAAAAACGAACAGACTACCTGATTTCCTATCAGCGCTTCGAGCGAGATCTTAAGGCCATAATAGAGGTGAACGTTGGCGAAAGGGTGCGAAAATGGAGAGGATAATGTGTACACAGATGGTTCCAAAGCAGTGGAAGGAGTAGGGTCTGCGGTATGCTGTGCTGATCCGGAAATAAGGCGATCCTACAGGCTGCCGGATTACTGTAGCGTTTTCCAAGCGGAAGTATTAGCCGTAACCAAAGCAGTAGAATCCCTGGAAGAGCTTAAGCTGCGAGCGTGTTAAATTTTATATTGACAGTCAAGCAGCAATTAAGGCAATAATCTCGCATAGCACAGCATCTAAATGCCTGTTAGAGTGTAAGCAGTCGCTGGAGAGAATCGGGACAGGGAGAAGCATGCATCTATATTGGGTCACAGGGCATATGGGAATAGATGGGAATGAAAAAGCGGACGAACTAGCTAAAAAGCGCACATCCGTTGAAGCTTGCTCCGTAGACGTCCCAATTAGACTGGGCGAGATTAAGCGAAAGCGAGAGGTGCACAAGATCGACCAAGCGGGAAAGGCGTGGGTTCAAGCGCGGGGCTGTAAAGAATCGAAGATTATGTGTAGGTCTTACAACCTTAGACTAACAAAGTTGCTTCTATCATTAAAAAGAGAGGACTGTAGACTCATGACGGTTAATCTGACTGGACTCTGCCTTCTGGCGTCACATGCTTTTAAATTAGGCTTGGTCAGTGATAGCAGATGTAGGAAGTGCGGGCTGGAGGAGGAAACGATCGAGCACGTTCTGTGCTCGTGCCCTGCACTTGCCAGGCTAAGACTTCAGCTATTAGGAGTGATACAGCTGTCAGATCTAGAAGCAGCAAGTGGCTTAAGTCCTAGGAAGCTTCTAGAGGAACGAAAGTTTTTATTTCTCTTTCATTAAGCACATTTCACCTTGAGTAAATTTTTGGTTAGAAATGCCTAATTAATATTTCAATGCCCTTAATTATGAAAAATACAAAATATGTATACAGATTTTTAAAATGGGCGCTATTTATACATAGTTGGGTCGTGTGAATAAAAAATAAGAAAAAATATTTCCTTCTAGATTCTAGGAATTTAAACAACAAAAACACTTCCGCATTTGAATTAAAGCATTTCATAGAACGGAAAGTTTTCATTTTTTTCTACCTTTATATTAAGTCCCTGTGTTTGTCCCATGAATTATTGTTCCATATGAATTCCCGACCCACGGAAAAGCCTTTTTCTGTAACTTCCCGTTGTGGTAGACACTTGATATTTAGAACAAAGTTCAGATCCAGTTCTGACCCACGGAAAAGCCTTTTTCTGTAACTTCCCGTTGAGCTAGACACTTGATATTTAGAACAAAGTTCAGATATGGGGGACATTGCAATGCAAGTGAAAAAAAAATATCCGCTAGGCGGCGCACGGATCGAGATATACAGAAAATTAATTTTAAAACGGAAATTTTGCGATCGACTTTTAACTAACTTCTCGGTGATCCAGGGGCTTGAAACTTAGCACATAGTTTGCGAGTCGATGGCACTACCATTCGTGGAAAACAAAATGCCGCCAGGTGGCAGACGAAACGAGATAAACGAAAATCCCTAAAAAAAGCAGGGAATCTTGCGATTGATTTTTAAGTAACTTCCCGGCGAGCTAGAGACTTGAAACTTGGGCCGTTAGTCAGAACCCGGTGACGATGTAATATTTGATCAAAAAAATTTCGTTAGGTGGCGTACGGGTTGGGATATTAAGAAAATTAATTATGATTTGCGAATCTTTTAATCCATTTTTAACTAAATTCCCGGTGACCTAGAATTTTGAAATTTGGCACAAAGTTCGAGGCTAGGTGACAATATAATTTACAGAAAACAAAGTTCCGCTAGGTGGCGCGCTAATTGAGATAACTACATCGATCGATTTTCGAGTAACTTCCCGATGAACTAGAGACATGAAACTTGGGCCGTAAATCAGATCACGGTGACAATGCAACATCTTATCAAAGAAATTCCGCTAGGTGGATCATGGATCGAGTTATTGAGGAAACTAGTTTTAAATTGGGAACCTGGCAATCGATTTTTAACTAACTTCCTGAAATTTGAGTTGCGTAACGCGCAAGTCGAACTACTTAGAAGATTAGGCCATACTTTCGTGGCTAGCCTCCTGAGTGTAGCAGGCGTTGTAGAATTCTACCTCGTTGAAGACTCAACCCAATGCACGTCCTTGCATACTTTTAGGCGTACGCGACTTTCACCACGATTCTTTTAGAATTTCAGGCGTATGCGAATTTCACCACGATTTTCAGCTGTGCAAATTAAGTAGCTGACAAACGAGGTGTAATTCACTTGTTATGTTGCTAGGTGGAATTCTGTTGTTTTCGCCAGTGTTGCCAGCGAAAATTCCACTATTTCTCTTAAATTTTGGGAATTAACTAACAGGATTATCTGTATTCAATTAGCGAGCTTTGCTCATATTGCTTTGTACAATGGTTTTTATTATTGATATTAGAGAAAAATTGTAAAGTTTACAAACGGCGGTGGTTACTAGGACATGTTTCTGAATTTCACTTCTTCATCAGCTAGCTTTTCGAGATCTGAGCATTGAACTCGAACACCCAACATTTATATCAGTGCAAAAGCTGATGCCTTTACCTACTCAGTTATATGAATGTCCCGTTGTTCGCTTTACAATGGGTCTCTAAGAGTTGCCTTTTTGTTTCTATTCCTTTTATTCACCATGTAGGCACACACACTATGTATGTAGTTTATTCCTAATATTCAAAAGCGCACCTAAACATCATATTCACAATGCAAATACAAGACACGACCCCTTCTGGTTAAATGCGATTATATCCAAGAGATGTCGCCGGGTGATGCACCACAGAGAATTACGGCGACATCTGCTGGATATAATGTTCATATACACATAATCAGAAGCGTTTGTGTCTTAGGAATTGAGAATTAGCGCGTGTTTAAATTTTAAATAATCAATTGGTTAATCCCAAGTACATGATTTGCCTTAAATTGAAAGACTGCGATCCACCTTCATAGTTTTAAATCCCAAAATTCTTTTACAAGAACTATTGTTAAAGTTTTTAGTAAAATTCAACAAGACTATGGCTGTATTAAAGGAAACATTTCCTTCTGTTTTTTGGTCCATTTATATAAAGGTAGTCCTTAAAATTTTTTTATCATCTTTTTATTTTTAATTCAAACCATTTAACCATGAGTAAATTTTTGGCTAGAAGTACCTAATTAATTATACTCAGTTGAGCAGAGCTCACAGAGTATATTAAGTTTGATTGGATAACGGTTGGTTGTACATATATAAAGGAATCGAGATAGATATAGACTTCCATATATCAAAATCATCAGTATCGAAAAAAAATTTTATTGAGCCATGTCCATCCGTCCGTCCGTCCGTCCGTCCGTTAACACGATAACTTGAGTAAATTTTGAGGTATTTTGATGAAATTTCGTATGTAGGTTCCTGAGCACTCATCTCAGATCGCTATTTAAGATGAACGATATCGGACTATAACCACGCCCACTTTTTCGATATCGAAAATTTCGAAAAACCGAAAAAGTGCGATAATTCATTACAAAAGATAGCTAAAGCGACGAAACTTGGTAGATGAGTTGAACTTATGACGCAGAATAGAAAATTAGTAAAATTTTGGACAATGGGCGTTGCACCGCCCACTTTTAAATTTAAAACTTAAAACTTTTGCAAGCTGTAATTTGGCAGTCGTTGAAGATATCATGATGAAATTTCGCAGGAACGTTACTCCTATTACTATATGTACGCTTAATAAAAATTAGCAAGATCGGAGAAGGACCACGCCCACCTTGAAAAAAATTTTTTTTTAAGTAAAATTTTAACAAAAAATTTAATATATTTACAGTATATAAGTAAATTATGTCCACATTCAACTCCAGTAATGATATACTTACTTACTTAATTGGCGCTTAACCGTCTAAACGGTTATGGCCGTCCAACAAGGCGCTCCAATCGCTCCTTCGCTCCGCCAACCGGCGCCAATTGGTCACACCCAGGGAGTTTAAATCGTTTTCCACCTGGTCCTTCCAACGGAGTGGGGGCCGCCCTCTACCTCTGCTTCCATAGGCGGGTTCCGATAGAAATACTTTCTTGGCCGGAGCATCATCTTTCATTCGCATAACATGGCCTAGCCAGCGCAGCCGCTGCGTTTTAATTCGCTGGACTATGTTGATGTCTGCGTATAGCTCGTACAGCTAATCATTAAATCTTATTCGGTACTCGCCATCGCCAACGCGTAGAAGTCCATAAATCTTTCGAAGAACTTTTCTCTCGAACACTCCCAAAGCCGCTTCATCTGCTGTTGTCATGGTCCATGCTTCTGCCCCATATAGCAGGACGGGTACGATAAGTGACTTGTAGAGTATGATTTTCGTTCGCCGAGAGAGGACTTTACTTTTCAATTGCCTACCTAGTCCAAAGTAGCATTTATTGGCAAGATTGATTCTTCGCTGGATTTCAGTGCTGATGTTGGTGCTAATGTTGATGCTGGTTCCCAAATAAACGAAGTCTTTTACTATTTCGAAATTATGGCTGCCAACAGTAGCGTGGTTGCCAAGGCGCATATGCGCTGACTCTTTGCTCGATGATAGCAGGTACTTCGTTTTGTCCTCATTCACCACCAAACCCATCTTTACCGCTTCTTTTTCCAGCTTGGAGTAAGCAGAACTAACAGCGCGGGTGTTTAGTCCGATGATATCAATGTCATCAGCATATGCCAGTAATTGCACGCTTTTATAGTATATTGTTCCAGTGCGGTTAAGTTCTGCAGCTAGTATAATTTTTTTCTCCAGCATCAAATTAAATTAATGATATGGTGCAACAAAATACAAAAATAAAATAAAATTTAAAAATGGGCGTGGCTCCGCCCTTTTTCATTTAATTTGTCTAGGATACTGTTAACGCCATAAGTCGAACAAAAATTAACCAATCCTTTTGAAATTTGGTAGGGGCATATATTTTATGACGTTAACTGTTTTCTGTGAAAATGGGCGAAATCGGTTGATTCCACGCCCAGTTTTTATACACAGTCGTCCGTCTGTCCTTCCGCATGGCCGTTAACACGATAACTTAAGCAAAAATCGACATATCTTCAATGAACTTAGTTCACGTGCTTACTTGAACTCACTTTATCTTGGTATGAAAAATGAACGAAATGCGACTATGACCACGCCCACTTTTTCGATATCGAAAATTACGAAAAATGAAAAAATGCCATAATTCTATACCAAATACGAAAAAAGGGATGAAACATGGTAAGGTAATTGGATTGTTTTATTAACGCGAGATATAAGTTTGGAAACAACTTTATAAAATGGTTGTGACACCTACCATATTAAGTAGAAGAAAATGAAAAAGTTCTGCAGGGCGAAATAAAAAACCCTTAAAATCTTGGCAGGTATTACATATATAAATAAATTAGCGGTATCCAACAGATGATGTTCTGGGTCACCCTGGTCCACATTTTGGTCGATATCTGGAAAACGCCTTCACACCACTCCCTTTAAAAACTCTCATTAATACCTTTAATTTGATACCCATATCGTACAAACTCATTCTAGAGTCACCCCTGGTCCACTTTTATGGCGATATCTCGAAACGGCGTCCACCTATGGAGCTAAGGATTACTCCCTTTTAAAATACTCATTAACACCTTTCTTTTGATACACATATTGTACAAACAAATTCTAGGGTCACCCCTGGTCCACCTTTATGGCGATATCTCGAAAATGCGACCACTTATACAACAACCACCACTCCCTTTTAAAACCCTTCTTAATAACTTTAATTTGATACCCATATCGTACAAACATATTCTAGAGTCACCCCTGGTCCACCTTTATGGCGATATTTCGAAACGGCGTCCACCTATAGAACTAAGGCCCACTCCCTTTTAAAATACTCATTAACACCTTTCGTTTGATGCCCATATTGTACACACAAATTCTAGGGTCACCCCTGGTCCACCTTTATGGCGATATCTCGAAACGGCGTCCACATATGGAACTAAGGATTACTCCCTTTTAGAATACTCATTAGCACCATTAATTTGATACCCATATCGTACAAACGCGTTTTAGAGTCACCCCTGGTCCACCTTTATGGCGATATCTCGAAAAGGCGACCACCTATACAACAACCACCACTCCCTTTTAAAACCCTCCTTAATAACTTTAATTTGATACCCATATCGTACAAACACATTCTAGAGTCACCCCTGGTCCACCTTTATGGCGATATTTCGAAACGGCATCCACCTATAGAACTAAGGCCCACTCCCTTTTAAAATACTCATTAACACCATTCGTTTGATGCCCATATTGTACAAACAAATTCTAGGGTCACCCCTGGTCCACCTTTGTGGCGATATCTCGAAACGGCGTCCACCTATGGAACTAAGGATTACTCCCTTTTAAAATACTCATTAACACCTTTCTTTTGAAACCCATATTGTACAAACAAATTCTAGGGTCACCCCTGCTCCACCTTTATGGCGATATCTCGAAACGGCGTCCACCTATAGAACTATGGCCCACTCCCTCATAAAATACTCTTTAATGCCTTTCATTTGATACACATTCCAGGGTTTCCCTCGGTTCATTTTCCTACATGTTTATTTTCCCTTATGTTGTCACCATAGCTCTCAACTGAGTATGTAATGTTCGGTTACACTCGAACTTAACCTTCCTTACTTGTTTTTACTTATATTTAAGAATTCATGAGCTTAACACCGGCTTATAATAATTGAATTTCAAATATTATGTTTTCTAAGAGAAACTGAAAAGAAAGAAACATTTACTGGCATATTGCATACATACATAATATGTACAACTGAGCCCGAGTTTACAAAGCTTCTAATTCGCAACGAAGAAGAACTTTGCAAAAACAAATCTACATGGCACACAAATTAATACAGAGACAAAATGTCTCAATTGTGTTGTTAGTGTAGAAATGAGAAAAGCTGAATTAATCATGAAAACAAATACCAGCAGGATGGGCTAGTAGTTAAAGGCTACTGCAGTTTCACCATGTGATTCACGGTTCGAATCCCGGTGAAACCTTTGATAACATTACAAAATTGCCTGATGATGATTACGTTTTCGGTTTTCGAAATGGTCCATCGCAATATGCCAGTAAATGTTTCTTTCTTTTCAGTTTCTCTTAGAAAACATAATAATTGAAATTCAATTATTATAAGCCGGTGTTAAGCTAATGAATTCTTAAATATAAGTATAAGCTGAACACACCATTAAACAAACATACATAAATATGTACCTAATTAATATTACAATGCCCTTAATTATGAAAAATACAAAATATTTATACAGCTTTTTAAAATAGGCGACATTTATACATTTCCTTCTAGATTCCAGGAATTTGAACAATAAAAATACTTCCTCATTTGAAATAAAGCAGTTTATGGAACGGAAAGTTTTTATTTGTTTCCACTCAGCCCATTTAACCTTGAGTAAATTTTTGTTTAGAAGTGCTTTATTAAAATTCCAATGCCCTTAATGATGAAAAATACAAAATATGTATACAGATTTTTAAAATGGGCGCTATTTATATATAGTTGAATCGTGTGAATAAAAAAATAAGCAAAAACATAAATAATGGTAATCATAAGCTGTTGTTGAATATTTTGTGTAAACAATCTGTTGGTCTTAACATGGTTCATTTTAACTCACGCAGCTTAATCTCTGATAGAATGGATTATGTTAGATACATTTTTGAGGAATCGTTGGTTGATGTTATTTGTATAAGCGAAACATGGTTTAGTGAAAATACCTCTGATCTGCGTTCTTATATTAGTAGCTATAATGTCATTCGGAATGACAGGAAACGTGAGAAAGGGGGTGGTGTGGTGATCTATTGCAAGAAAAATCTTAGAGTTAAGCCTCTTAGTATGTCTGTCTACTCAGATGTTGAGTTTCTCTTTTCTGAAGTCTCTGATGGTGTAAAAAAAGGTTTAGTTTCTTGTGTTTATAACCCGCCTAAATGTTGCACGTTGGCGGCCACCGTGGTGTGATGGTAACGTGCTCCGCCTATCACGCCGTATGCCCTGGGTTCAACTCCCGGGCAAAGCAACATCAAAAATTTTAGAAATAAGATTTTTCAATTAGAAGAAAATTTTTCTAAGCGGGGTCGCCCCTCGGCAGTGTCTGGCAAGCGCTCCGATTTTATTTCTGCCATGAAAAGCTCTCAGTGAAAACTCATCTGCCTTGCAGATGCCGTTCGGAGTCGGCATAAAACATGTAGGTCCCGTCCGGCCAATTTGTAGGGAAAAATCAAGAGGAGCACGACGCAAATTGGAAGAGAAGCTCGGCCTTAGATCTCTTCGGAGGTTATCGCGCCTTACATTTATTTATTTTTTTAAATATTGCACGTTAGATTGTCTTTTTACTGCGCTGTCCGTGTATTTATTTGATTATGAATGTTACCTCGTTAGTGGCGACTTCAATGCTAATTTACTTGTAAATGACTCGTATAGTAAAAAACTGTGTGATCAAGTTTCAACAGCTGGTTTAGTCACAGTAAATGACACAATGCCTACGAGGTATGCTAACAACTCCAATCCTAGCTTATTAGACTATTTTATGATATCTGACTTCACATATATTCTTAAATTTGACCAGCTTTGTTTTGTATTAGACCATGACATAATTTTTTGTACTGTTAACGTTGGGTTTAACCGTCCTGAGCCATATGTTTTTGTATATCGTGATTTCCGTTCTGTGGATACCAAAGTGTTGCTCAGTGATTGTTCTTGTATTCCTTAAAATGATTGTTGGTATTTAGATACGGTAGATAAGAAACTTGAACATCTTAACCAAAACATAAATGTCATGACCATCAAATGTCATGTCCCTACACGTACTGTCCATGTTTTCAACAAATCTTGTCCTTGGTTTATTAGAAGAGTTATGTATGCAATAAAAAAGCGCAATAAGCTGCACGCCAAATGGAGAAGGTTCCGAAATGATGCTTCATGGGCTTTGTACAAAGCTGCTCGCAACGAAGAGACTGCCGTAATCTGCAGGCCAGAAATAATTATTTTCATAGCAAATTGGATCCTTCTCTGCCATCATAAGCGCTATGGCGTAACCTTAAACTCTAAAGGTCCATGGGAGAAATAAGGTGGAACGCAGTATTGACCCTGACATACTAAATAATTTTTTCATCGGTCCCAGCAACAACTCCAGCTCTGGAGAGGGAGAAGATGCCTGAACTACTCAATACTTTTTTTAATACGTTTGAGTTTAAGTGTGTTAGTGAGTATGACGTAATAAAGTCTATTTTGTCTATAAAATCGTGTGCCTTGGGTACTGGTGGGGTTTCGTTAAAATTCGTAAAATTTGCTCTTCCTTTTATTGTAAATCCTCTGACTCACATTATTAACCACTGTTTTACAAGTGGTTGTTTTCCTTCTGCTCGGAAGAAAGCGATAGTTGTGCCTGTCCCTAAGAAACCGCTAGCTGCGGATCCTTCGGACTTCAGACCGATTAGTATCGTACCATCGTTCTCAAGAGTGTGCGAATCTTTATTGGCTGAACAATTATCTAATTTTGTTAGAGAAAACAGCCTGATCTCTTCTCTATAGTCTGGCTCAAAGCCTAAACACAGTTGTGCGACTACTTTGGTAAAAATCATTGATGACATCAGACGGCCATTTGATAATGGCGACCTAACCATTCTTTGCATGTTGGATTTATCTAAGGCATACGATTTGGTCAACCACAAGCTATTTTGCTGGAAACTCCGTCACTTCTTTGCCTTTTCTGATAGTTCCATTAAAGTCATGGCTAGTTACCTCCAAGGTAGGGTTCAAAAGGTCAGAGGAGAGAAAGCTTCGTCAGAATTCAAATCCATTAAAGCAGGTGTTCCTCAGGGATCAGTTCTTGGACCTTTGTTATTTGGTATGTTTGTCAATGATGTGTTTTCCTTGTGTAAGTATGTTAACGTCCACGCATATGCTGATGATATTCAGTTGTACCTTTCTAATCGTGTTGGCCTCGTTGAAGACTTATGCTTCAAAGTAAACTGTGATCTGTCTGCTGTATTCTGTTGCGCTAAAAACAACGCTTTATGTCGTAAGGCTGCAAAATCGCACGTTATGTCGATATCCAAAAACGGAATCGACCCTGAAAGAATTCCATCTTTAAAGATCGGCTCGCAGGCCCTTAGTACCACTGACAAAGTTAAAAATTTAGGCTTTGTGTTAAATAACAAATTAATTTCTTTCGACCATGTAAATAAAGTAGTCCGCAATGTTTATGTAATACTGCGGACCTTACGCATATCGGCGCCGTTCACACCACAGGAAACTTGTCGCAAGCTTGAAATGCAGCTAATTGTACCCCACTTCACATATTTTGAACTTGTGTATACTAAACTTGACTCGGAGTCCGCCAACAAGATCAATGTAAACTTCAATAATGTTACCAGGCACGTGTATGGGGTAGGTCGATATGATCATATATCACCCTGGAGGGATAAAATTCTGGGATGCAACATCCTAAATTACTTGGCTGCCAGAAACTGCATGTTCATGTTTAAACTATTAGAATTAAAGGTCCCCATGTATCTTAATGACAAACTGCATTTTACCAGGTCTCAAAGAAACCGTAGATTGGTGGTTCCAAGGTTCAAATACTTAACGTCTAGCAGATTGTTTTTTTATTAACGCTGTAAGACTCTGGAACTCAATTCCCGAATCAATAAAAGTAGGGCTGAATAATAGCAACTTCAAAAGCATTATACTGAAATACTTCGCTAATGTTGATATTTCTTCTATATTTTGACTAAAATACTCTTTCTAAAATTATCTTTATGTCATCTAATTTCCTTGTTTCTCCTTTCATTGTTTCCTGTACCTGCACTACTCATGTGTCTAGATTAATTTGTAATAGTTATATGATTAATTTAAGTAAATGCATATATAAAACGTATACTTTTATGTCAGTAAGTAAATTTTAATTTTCTTTAAATTTTATATTGTGAACTTCCCATTTACATAAAATGTATTAGAATACGTTTTTATGTCAGTTCATGTACATATAAAAGACTTTAAGTTCTTAGTTGTACAAATTTGTAAAATAAATGAAATGAACATGATATGACATATTTTCTTCCAGATTCCAGGAATTTGAACAATAACAACACTTCCTCATTTGAATTAAAGCAGATTGTAGAACAGAAAGTTTTTATTTTTTTTTATTCAACCCATTTAACCTTGAATAAATTTTTGATTAAAAGTGCCTAATTAATATTTCAATACCCTTAATTAAATTTATACAGCTGGGCGTTATTTATACATGGTTGGTTCGTGTGAATAAAAAATAAACAGAAACATTTCATTCTAGATTATATGAATGGGAACAATAATAAAAAGATGATAAACAAATTTTAGGGACTACCTTTATATAAATGAACCAAAAAATAGAAGGCAATTTTTCCTTCAATACAGGCATAGTCTTATTGAATTTTGACGAACAACTTTAACAATAGCTCTTGTAAAAGAATTATGAGATTTAAAAGTATAAAGGTGGGGTGCAGTCTTTCAATTTAAGGCAAACCGTGTACTTGGGATTAACCAATTGATTATTTAAAATGTAAACACGCGCTCCCTTAGCTCAATAAGCATAACAATTTTGTGCCGGCAGAGTTTAGAAAATTTTAAGGCCTAGTAGCAACATAATTTGTTTAGAGAATAACCTCTTGGCTGTGATGCATCACCACTACATACTAATAATTCATTCACCAGAACCCAAAAATTCACCAAAGAAAATCAAAGTATAAGAAGCTTCATGATAAAGAATAATGGGTTAAGCGGCTGATAGACGAACGAAAATCTGAAATTAACTGCCTTGGACTAAATTAACTTGAAGATAATCCTCATAGTTAATTCCCAAGATTTAAGAGAATTAGTGGAATTTTCGCTGACAACACTGACGAAAACAACAGAATTCCACCTCGCATCATAACAAGAGAATTCCACCTCGTTTGTCAGCTACTTAATTGGCACAGCTTAAAAATGGTAGTGAAATTGGCATACGCCTGAAAGTCTAAAAGAATCGTGGTGAAAGTCGCGTACGCCTAAAAGTATGCAAGGACGTGCATTAAGTTTAGCCTTTAACGAGGTGGAATTCTACAACGCCTGCAACACTCAGGAGGCTAGCCATGAAGGTATGGCCTAATCTTATGAATAGTTCCACTTGTGCATTACGTAGCTTACATTTTTTGATCAAACATTGCACTGTCACAGAGTTTTAAACTATATTTCAGGTTTCAAGTCTCTAGATAACCAGGGAGTTAGTTAAAAATCGATTGCAAGATTCCCAATTTAAAACTAGTTTCTGAATATCTCGATACAAGCGCCACCTAGCGGAAATTTTTTGATAAGATGTTGCATTGTCACCGGGTTCTGACTTACGGCCCAAGTTTCATGTCTCTAGTTCATCGGGAAGTTACTCGAAAATCGATCGCAAGATTCCCCCCCCCCCCCCCCCCCCCCCCCCCCTTTTTTTAAAGGATTTGCAGTTATCTTGACTAGCGCGCTACTTAGCGGAACTTTGTTTTCTATAAGTTGTATTGTCACAAGGGCTGTAATTAAGTGCCAAGTTTTAAGTCTCTAGGTAACCGGAAAGCTAGTTAAAAATGGATTGAAAGATTCCCAAATTAAAATTCGTGTTCTTACTATCTCGATCCGCGTTCCACCTAGCGAGTTTTTTTTATCAAATGTTGCATTGTCACCGGGTTCTGACCCACGGCCCAGGTTTCAAATCTCTAGCTCACCAGCAAGTTACTTAAAAATCGATCGCAAGATTCCCTGCGTTTTTTAGGATTTTTTTTCACTTGGCTTGTAATGTCCCCCAGATCTGAACTATGTTCTAAGTATCAAGTCTCTAGCTCAACGGGAAATTACCGAAAGATACTTTTCCGTGGGTCAAAAATTTGTATGGAAATGAGGGGACAAACATGAAAGTGACTTATTACAAAGGTAGTAAAAACACTTCCTCATTTGAATTAAAGCAGTTTATAGAACGCAAAGTTTTTATTTTCTTCCACTCAACCCATTTAACCTTGTTTAGAAGTTAGGTTAGGTTAGGTTGAACTGGCCGGTCCATGAGGAGCTCACATAGACTGAATAAGTTCGTAGTGTTACCAGAAGTTTGTTTTAACGGCCAAACTGAAAAAACCCTATCAAAAACCAGGACCTATGTTATAAAATAACTCCGTCCTCTTGGCAAATACTAGAAGCTTCCTAGGATTTAAGCCACTTGCTGCTTCTAGATCTGACAGCTGTATCACTCCTAATAGCTGGAGTCTTAGGCTGGCAAGCGCAGGGCAAGAGCACAGAACGTGCTCGATCGTTTGCTCCTCCACTCCGGACTTCCTTCCTACATCTGCTATCACTGACCAAGCCTAATTTAAAGGCATGTGACGCCAGAAGGCAGTGTTCAGTCAGAATACCCGTCATGAGTCTACAGTCCTCTCTTTTTAATGATAGAAGCCACTTTGATAGTCTAAGGTTGTAAGACCTGCACACAAACTTCGACATTTTACAGCCCCACGCTTGAACCCACGCCTTTCTTGCTTGGTCGAACATGTGCATCTCTCACCTTCGCTTAATTTCGCCCAGTCTAACTGGGACGTCTACGGAGCAAGCTTCGAGGGATGCGCTCTTTGTAGCTAGTTGATCCGCTTTTTCATTCCCATCTATTCCCATATGCCCTGGGACCCAATGTCGATGTATGCTTCTCCCTGTCCCGATTCTCTCCAGGGACTGCTTACACTCTAACATGCATTTAGATGCTGTGCTATGTGAGATTATTGCCTTAATTGCTGCTTGACTGTCAATATAAAAGTTAACACAATTGCAGCTTGGGCTATTTTCTTACAGGATTTCTACTGCTTTGGTTACGGCTACTATTTCCGCTTGGAAAACGCTACAGTAATCCAGCAGCCTATAGGATCTGTTTATTTCCGGATCAGCACATTTTACCGCAGACCCTATTCCTTCCACTACTTTGGAACCACCTGTGTACACATGTATCGCCACCGTCCACTTCTATTTTGGCCTTAAGATCGCCCTCGAAGCGCAGATAGGGAATCAGGTATTCTGTTCGTCTTGTGATTGATGACGCTATACTACTATGGCCGTATGATCGGCGCTCAAGCTGCTCCATCAAAGAGCTAATCGTTGGAAGGCACTTTCCACTTATGACAATTGCAACGTCATCCGAGTAAGCCGTAAGTTTTACGGGTCCCTCATCAAATCGCCTGAGCAGTTAGTTGATGACCAGCGTCCACAGCAGAAGTGATAGCACCTCTCCCTGCGGCGTTCCCCTGTCCACTGATTTCGTGGCCTCGTACAATCCCCATTGTGATGTAATCTTCCTGCAATTTAACATGCAGCCGATCCATCTGCTTAAGGCTGGATGTACTTTAATATAATTAAGACCAGCCATAATCGCCCATTTACACATTATTGAAAGCCCCGGCAATGTCTAAGAAGACTTCTAGAGCATATTCCTTATATTCCAGTGCTTTCTCTACGCTTATTACCACCCTATGCAATGCGGTGTCTACCGACTTGCTTTTGATGTACGCATGTTGTGTTGTGGAGAGCAGCTTTTCATCCACGTTGGACTTTATGTACACATCTATCAGCCTCTCAAAGGTTTTGAGCAGAAATAATGTTAAGCTAATGGGTCTATATTCTTTGAGATACACGTGACCGATCTTCCCCGCCTTTGGTAGGAAAGCTACACGAGCAGTTCTCCAAGAGTACGGTACATGATTCAGTCTTATGCACCCATCGAATATTATTTTAATCCATTCCACGACCGCCCTACTTGAAACTTGTAGCATGGCCGGGAATATAACATCTGGGCTCGGCGATTTAAATTTAGAAAACGTCTTCACTGCCCATTCGATCTTGGTATCGGCCACCAAGCCCGGCACTACCCGCTCCGTGATCGAAGTGTGAGTGCTGTCTGCTGGCTCTTCTAAACCATTTGCCGATGGGAAATGTGTATCGAGAAGCACCTCAAGGGATTATTACGTGACCATTCCCCGTCCTCTTTCTTTATTAGTCCCTGGACTATATTTCCCCTTGCTAGGACTTTTCTCAACCGTGCTGTTACGCTGGAGCACTCTATGTCCATACAGAAACTTTTCCAAGAGATTCTCTTCGCCCCGCACTGAAAATAAAATTTCGTAAAAGAGCTACGAAAATATTTCGTAGTCTTAATTTTCGTATAATGTACGATATTTCGTTCATAATACGAATGAACTTTTGACAAATACACTAGATTTTACGAAACCTTTCGTGGTGTGATGGGTAGCGTGCTCCGCCTATCACACCGTATGCCCTGGGTTCAACTCCCGGGCAAAGCAACATCAAAATTTTAGAAATAAGATTTTTCAATTAGAAGAAAATTTTTCTAAGCGGGGTCGCCCCTCGGCAGTGTTTGGCAAGCACTCCGGGTGTATTTCTGCCATGAAAAGCTCTCAGTGAAAACTCATCTGCTTTGCAGATGCCGTTCGGAGTCGGCATAAAACATGTAGGTCCCGTCCGGCCAATTTGTAGGGAAAATCAACAGGAGCACGACGCAAATTGGAAGAGAAGCTCGGCCTTAGATCTCTTCGGAGGTTATCGCGCCTTACATTTATTTATTTTATTTCGTAAAAACACGAAATAACTTTCGTAAGGAATATTTTTAGTATAACATACGAATACGTGCGTACTATTTACGAAACAATTTAGTAAACTATGATAAAAATCGTATGTATTTAATTAGCTAGCTTTGCTCATATTGCTTTATACAATGGTTTTTGTAATTGATATTAGAGAAGAAAAAAATAAGAATAAAAATCTTTGTACGAATCATTTTGTATAATGTACAAAATACTTTTGTACATTGTACTAATTCACAAAGTCCTTTTTACCATTCGTACAATGTACGAAAATTTTCGAAAAATATACTAATTTGCCGCCATTTTGCATATTTTTATCTTCACGTGTTATTGTGAAATGCTATGCTAAAGCAACAAGTTGAAACAAAATTAAGTGCTTCAAATTTGATTTTTAAACAAAAGTTTGTAAGTAAAGTGGGGAAATTTAATAATAATTGTTCGGTTTTATATGTACATATATCTATATTTTTTTACACCTTAGTGATCGCTTTATATTATAGTGTGTTTTTCTAAACGTTTGCGCTCTTGTTTAAAATTTTGCAATTGCTAGTTTTTTGTGAATTCTTGGAATTAATTGCTTTATTTGCAGTATTAATATGGACTCGCTGCATAGTATGTCCAATCATTTTCGCCTTGTACACAACATGAGTCAAAGAGATTCGTATAAATGTACTTATGGAGGAAATTGGAATAAATTTTTTAGCTTTTTAAATTGCTTTGTACGTCGTATGAAAGAGGACCACAACTTTGACAAGAGTGCGGAGTAGAGAGTAAGTGTGTCTGAAATTAACGCAGAAGCTCTTTTTGATTATTTTTTGACATTATTAACGTTATTCAATTATCACATAATACAAATTTATTTTTCACTATTAGTCATACTATTAAAAACGCAGCTCCAATGGGAAAACTATATAACAAGTTTCGGAACTGGAGAAATAATTTTAATAGGAAGACGACATCAGAAGGTTGCTCCAAAAAACAAAAATAGAAAGTGTTTGCAGCAGTAGATTATGAGGAAGAACCTACTAGAGCGTTAAAGCAAGACCTTTATTCAATGACTTATAATGAAAAAATCGAACATTGGTCGGCTTGCGCAGCAACACGTATGAATAATATACAAGACACCCAGGATGATCTAAAAAAATATTTTTGATGCTTGGCCGCAATATAAACTTCCTGATGGTTATCGTTTGGTAAGAAACAGTAGGCCTCTTTAAAAACAAGAAAATTATACTAAAATTTCAATGCATGTCAATTTTTATATAAGAAAGAAAGAAAGGCCTTGTCTCATGTTTACTTATTGTCAATTAATACGAATTTATTCTTTAGATTGAGTCGGACTTCGTATACTTATATGGCGCCAAAAGTGAGGTCCTTGACAAACTCAATGAATTTTGCAACATACTGCTACTTAAAGTTATCCCGAATCATATCAAAGATATCAAAGACTCTGCCTGTATCAATATATATAACGAAGTAAATAAAAACAAAGCCACGGTCTCAGAAGGTAATCGCACATTTATTTTAATTTTAAACCCTATTTATCAACATAACTTTTTAATGATCTTTTTCGTTTCGATTGCGTCAGTGCCGACGCTTTCGGTCTCCTGCAGTCACTACTACCGCGCTCTCGAATCAGCAAAAAAGTTTCCAACAACAAAACAAATGACAAGAAAAGGATGTACTCCGAAGCCGAATATAAAAAAATGTATGATGGCAAAGTTAAGGCAGAATCATCTGTTGCTCCGTTTATATATTTAATTGAAACCGTAGCTGAAACATAACCATTTATGGTTGACTTCGACAACATTTAATATAAATTTTTTGATTTTGCTAAGGCTTTGGATATTTGTTTTAAAACATATAATGTTTTAAATATCGCCTACCCTGAACCATGCGCTGAAATGTGGGATTTCATAAATCGTTAATTTTATCAATTAGCTAATAAAGAGAAGTCCAAAATCAGGAATAGATGCTCTACTCAATGAAATAAAAAAGTAAGTACGAACATACATATGTATGTGATATATAAGCATATCTTCACCATTATCGTAAAAAGCCTACCTTGGAACTGTTTCTTCTGAACAAGAACTATATTTAGTGATTACAAAGCAATCCGTTTACTAAAAACATAAGTAAGATCTTTTATGTGCTGTGGTGAAGATGGCTATGTTTTTCTATATTGCTTTATTTCCATGCTTCTAATAACTTGTGTCTTATTTGTAGTGGGGAAAGAAAAGAATATTAAGTAAGCTGGAGATCTGCTAAGTAGGAGGGCGCCAAAGTTACCTAAATTGAACCTGAGTTATTATTAAGACTTTTTATATTCCATGAGACTGTTAACTTCTATTCAAGTTCTGTAGCTTAAGCATTACATATGTAAATAAAATTATCATTTGAATTATATATTGAATCAAAGCTGCATTTATTTTTTCTCACAGTGTAGAGCCGCAGATTTTACGAAATTCCTAAGTAAATAGTACACATATATTCGTAAAATGTACTAATTTTTTATCATGTTATATTTTCGTAGTATGTACGAAAACGGTTTTGTAGAATTTATGAAATCTTTCGTGGCTCAAAACAACGAATTATTTCGTAATATGTACGCAAGTTTTCGTTATATTTACACAGATTTTATTTTGAGTGTGGAAATTTCACGCTTGTTGATCCTCAGTAGATCCCCGTACTCGTCCCGACACGCTTCGCTTTCCGCGGTCTTTGTTAGCTTAAACATTTCTTTTACCTGTCTTTTTAGAAGACTCAGGTCATTGTTCCACCATTACGGCTTAGCTTTTCCTCTGAATCTTGTTAGAGGGCAAGCTTTGTTATACGCAGTCATAAGCGTCCTTGTCCGGAATTCATTAGACTCCACCAGTTCTTCCACATTGGTAACCTCTTTGGGTTGTCCCAGTTTCGTTTCTACCTGTTCCTGGAATTTAGTCCAGTTTGTTGACCTAGGATTTCTAAAGGTTCTTCCCTTCTCTACCCTCTTTTGAGGGATGCTGAAGCTGATATACGCATAGTCGGAGAAGGATGGTCTATGAAGAACCATCCAATCATACCTTGATATATCACGTTCGGAGCTCAGTGTAATATCCAAAAAATTGATGGATGTTGGACCAATGTATGTAGGGACATTTCCCCTATTGGCTATCTGCAAATTGGTTTGCAGGATGTAACAAAATAGAGATTCGCCTCTATCGTTCGTATCTGCTCCTCCCCACGCATTGTGGTGCGCATCCGCGCCTATGACCAACTGTCCTTTGCGCCCTTCGTCCTGTGCTAGCCTCTTCCACTCCATCGGTGGAACCTCCGCAGCATGGGCCATGTAGCAGGATGCCAGGATAAGTTCCTGCTTATTCCTTTGCTCAACTGCCACCACTACGAGGTCCTAAGTAGTGTAATTAGGCAGCATATATGAATGCAGCTGTTTCCTTACCATTACTACATCTCGCACTCGTCCTTCCGTTTGCGCATAGTAAACGCCAAATCCGCGCGCGCTGAGTCCAGAAACCTTCCCTCCCGATGAGAGCCACGGCTCCTGGATCAGCGCCACGTCAAACGAACCCACCCCAAGGGTTAGGAGGATTTCGCTCGACGCCACTTTACTGTGTTGGGTGTTTATCTGTAGGACTAGCAGCACCATTGGTTTGTTTGTCCCCCTTCAGCACCTTCGTCGTGACGTCGTCGTCCTGCCCTTGGCCTTTTGGTTTAGAGTGTTCGTAGCCCCCTTCAGCCTCTTGCAACTCTTGTGCCGGGTGTTCCTCTGTACGACTCACAGCACCATCTGGCTGTTGGTCTTCTTCAAACACCTTCGTGGTGACGTCGGCTACCTCCACCTGTCTTTTTTCCCTTAGGCTTTTGAGGTCCTTTTCGACTTCGCCCACTTCCAGCGTGTTAGGATTTTTATCCTCGGGACTTCTTTTCCTGAGTCGCATATAATTTTTGCCCGTACCGCCTGCTTGTTTATTTGGAAGATGCAGAACTGACCTTCCTCCGTAGGCCGAGATACAGTAAGTACCTTACAATCCTGTGTCGGTATATTCGGATTCTAATTCTGCAGAAGTCGCAGTGTATCCTCCGACTTCATCACGCATGGTATCCATACCTTAACTTTTGGTACCGTGGGGATTTGCGCTTTATCCACCACCTCAAACCACGCGATCGTGCCTTGCCTTTGGAGGTTTGGAACCACTTCCTCCAGCCACCGCAAGTTCGCGATGTTGTCGCACGCTATAATCTTAACACCATTATACCATCCCCACGAATCAAAGGTTGGAAGGGGCATTCTTGGTTGTTCCCGCATCATGTTAAGCATTAAGCTAATATGCTCCCTTTCTACAGATCTCCGCCTTTCACTAGTCATCTGTCCGAAAGGACTGCTACGATCAACCAGCGCCACAGTCAGTGACTGCTTTGCCACATCACTCATCTTCTCGGGAAAAGCCGGCGTCTTAGTATTAACTCCCTTTGGCCCCTCCGAGAAAGCCGGAGTCTTAGATTTAACTCCCTTTAGCACCTCCGAGAAAGCCGGAGTCTTAGCGTTATCTCCCTTGGACTTATTTCCTATTTCCGTAGTTGGAACCTCCCTCTGACTCGCAGCTTTCGAGGTAGTTGCTACCTCGCTATTGGGGCCCATATCTCTTACAGTTTTGGGCCTACTTGTCGTGTCTATGCAACTACCCTGCCTCACGGCTCTGCGACTGGGTCTTTTCTGTCTCTTGAAAGCAGGCTTGTCGCATTCCGCCGAACGTTGCCTCTTCGTTCTGCCATTCGACACTTCTTCCTCCTCGTACCGGTTGCAGAACAGACGGTTTCTAGCAGCAAACCTTTTGAACTGCCTTCTACTTGCTTCTACCGCCTCATGGGCCCATTCAAAGCGCTCGATTTCCACTTCTGTTGGGTAGACCACTGCTCCCAGGCGTTGGACGATTCTTAGTGCTGCACGGTACTACGATAGAGCTCTTTTACTTCCTCTGCTCCGTACCCTCCTCCACTCTTCTCCACCGTTTTCATTTGTGTGCTTTTCCAACACGGAGCGTGAATAAAAAATAAGCAAAAACATTTCCTTCTGGATTCCAGGAATTTGAACAATAAAAACACGTCCTCATTTGAATAAGAACATTTCATAGAACGTAAAGTTTTTATTTTTTTTTCATTCAACCCACTTAACCTTGAGTAAATTCTTGTTTAGAGGTGCCTCATTAAAATGTCGATGCCATTAACGTCATATAGCTCCTTACCAATTTTCATTATCCTACCATTACTACATCCAGAGATATGCAGTATGATATATTCCATTTGTATGGGAGGTGACACCCCCCCCCCCCCCCTGGGGGCATATATACCTTCAAAGTTATGCAGCACCAAAGATTCCATTTGTATGGGAGGTGCCACGCCCCTTTTATATACAGAAATTATTTTTAGCCTAAAACCTTTCCGTTGATCGAAGGAACATACAACCAAAATTTGGTGATGATTGAAGTGTGGGAAATACGTTTCCATAGCGAACATACACGCACACACACACAACATTTGATTTTTATATATGTAGATAGATTTTAATTAAATTTAAATATATTAATAGTGACAAACATTTTTTTTCAAGTACTTGCGCTAGTATACGAACCAATTTTTTTACTTTCGGGTTATTCGGGTGTTACCTCTACTTCTTATGCTAACTGCTTGCACGCAGAATATAAAATTTTAAAATGATTCAACTCATGTCGATATACTAGCTGCAGTTACAGTTATTCAATCATACAAGTAAATTAATATTTCGGGGGATATCAGTATGTGTAAGCTGCCTCTTTTTATTCAGATGTGCAACACTTGCTGCCAGATTTTTGATTAGACTCTTTTTTGATTGCAAAAAACGTGGTTACCAAGCAAGCAATTGCTTAGTGGATTTGCTACTAGATGCACAAAAATCACATATAGCAAGCCTGCTTATGCACCAAGAAACCATTGATCCCCTTTGGATCCTTTTTGCACTCGTTCGCATATGAATTTCGACAAACATTTCGTTGTGGTGAAAACGTTTATTCGGCTTACGCTTTGCACAAAGACAAATCCTAGCCAAGAAGACAACGAAAAGTAATGCATTTGAGTATGAATATATATAACTGCTTTTATCTTATATAGTGGTTCATTGCAACAAAATTTTATTTACTTCATTTGTTTGTAACCAAAGGTGTATGTAATATATTTGATTTGATATGTAAATAAATGTAAATAAAGAGAATGTAACTATTTGCTTCATATTTCTTTTGCATATGCATCAATGGAATTGAACTGAAATATTGTAGCAGTTGTAGAAATTAAGTGTTGGCTGTCATGTGGGCGTTACGTCTATATACCTCTTTACGTGTGTGGTGTGTGTGTGCCTATATGTGGGTATGTGGTTAGAACGTAGCATGCAATGGTGCTTTGCCTCAACTAATGCGATAACTGTCTGATAAATAAAATGCTTGCAAATCGACAGCTAATACTCATATCGTGTGCTAGACGTATATGTAGGTATGGATGTGTGCATGTGACGTAAAAACATATGCACTCACAATTATGTACCACATTTACTGCGCGCTTCCATTTGGAAAGTGCTTAGTAGGAAGATTTGATTTATTTGCTTGACATACAGGGCGTATGAGTGATATTCAATTGCTGGTTTGCATGTAAGCAAATAAAGGCGTTATTCGCAACGGTAATATGTATTGATTTAAGGGTCCCACCAATTGATTGCCATTCAAATTAAATAACGCTTTAATAACCAATATTAAATTTGATTTTGTTTGTTATTTTTTTTGCTGCTTTGTATTAGTGTATGGATTTTATTTAATTAATTTTATTCATTCAACTCAGTGGTAAGTGAATATGGAGTTGCTGGTGGGAAAGTAAAAGAAAAATGTAGTAGTAATGAAGTAGACTACTTTAAAAATATTATATCTAGTAGGTTTGAAACTTTTTGACTCTATGAGTGTGTAGCCCAGTCTCAAAAATGAGGCTAGTTGGTGCGAAAGATAGCACAATTTCAAAACTAATACGCTGTTCTGCCATTTTCAAGGAAACATGAGACACGGTGTATACGTAATTAATTTTTTATTAGCGCCTTTAGCACTTTTATATAGGAATATAAAAACCTTTCGCACATGATCGAAAAGTTGTACCGAAAAAACTATTTCAAGAACTCTTTGATGTGTAGATTAAGATATCTTTAATATTTTCTTAGCAGTTTGTCGAACAAAGGCTTAATAAGGCTTTGCCAGAGGACGTTGAGCAATACGACCAGCTTCAAAATAATTGGGATGGACCTCTCCGAGCTATTCGACACAAAACAAGGCTTCAGACAAGGCGAAGCCCTTTCGTGCAATTGTAAAGTAAAGCCCTCTCTCAGCGTACATTATATCTCATGTATGGCTCGGAACTATTCACGGTGTCGGGAGAAGTTGAGATGGCTCTTGGGGTGCTCAAAGGAAAATTTTTGCGAAATAATTTTGGTCCTGGCCGTGATGCCGACGGCGAGTATCAAAGCCGGTATAAAGATGGGCTTTATGCAGATATCAAGGTATTGCAGCGACTTTGCTAGATGGGTCATGATATGCAAATGAGCTAAGATGTTCCGGTGAAGAAAGTATTTCAATCGACATCTGCATTTGCAAGCAGTTAAAATAAGAGACACCTACTGAGTTGGAAGCGGTGGATGAGGGGTGATTTACCGTCCCTTGGTGCTCATAATTAGTGTAAGTTATCGCACATCAGATACATCTGGCATGATTTGCTACGAAATGGCTAAAATCACTGCGCGATATTTAGATTAAAATAAAACGACTCCACTATTACACGGCGTATAACTTACTTAAAAAAAAGTTGAAACTATTTATTGAGAATTTCGAGATGCTATCGAGACATAGACGACATTAGAATAAACGATTCTTCAATGATATAAAAAAAAAAAAACACTGAAATACGTTTGAAAACCGGTCTAGCAGTTTTAAGATCTCAAGATAATTTCCAGCCTCTCAGTAATCTTTTTAGTAAAGAAATTATTCCTATTTTCACTTCTGTTATGCCATATACTGCGGAGAGCTCTCCCCGAAAATCATGCTGTCGGTGGGACAGTCTTCCTCCGCCCTTCAGTGCTGCCATAATGCGTCGTTTAAGTAGACTCTTCAGCAAATTTCCTGCGGTGTATAGCATGCAAAGTGAATAGAAAAAATATAGAGAGTTGATGTCACCTCCTTTGTCCTTCTGCATTCAAGATAAGGCCTGGTGTCATCCGTTTGATGCCAAAGATTGTTTTGGGAAGGAATTTGAAGTTTTGGACAACAATCTGGATCTAGTTAATTGGTTTGAGCATTTCATAGGTTTCATATTGCGCAGAGCTATTTTAATATCTTCTTTTCGAGGAATGGTTTGACGTTGGGATCTTCTTCTTGGGTAAAGCGTTCATCCATGGTTAAATTTTTTCCGAACGTCGATAGAATATTTCGATAGTAAATCGATAATTTTCCGACGATTTTTTGATAAAAATTCTATAACATGCCGATAAGCTATTAGTAAGAGTTATATAAGAAATCGATAAATTTGCGATGATAAAGCGATTACTTTTAATAAAAAATCGATAAATCGTTGATAATAAATCGCTTACTTTTCGATTATATATATTAGCTTAAAGTAATCGATTACCATTCGATAACTATCAGATAACTTTGAGAAAAACGCATAACTCGTCGATTACTCATTGATTTCCACTATTATCGAAAGCAAATTTAAAAGACTTTGATGAAAAATCTGTAACTCGTCCATAACGCATCTAGAAAAAAACGATAACTAGTCGATAGCATACCGATCGAATGGCCATAATCCCTTGATAATAAATATGTAATTCAATAGACAACAAACCGTTTACACTTGGCAATTAATCCGGCTTCAGTTTTAACTTCTAATCATTGTGTTCTTCTCTTTCTTTACTTTTTTCCTTTCCTTTTTTCCTTGATTTACTGTATGTTTTCGCTCATATTAACTTTATCACGCTCATTGTTCCCACATTGTAGTTTAGTAACTACACTTGCATTCTTCATCCCCTGTAATACCTAAACAGTAAAATTTCCTGTTCAATCGTTCTGATTTGCGTATAAATAACAAGATATTTCATTGATAAAAATTATAGGCAAAATGCTCAGGCTATCATTTGGACGCATTCATTTCTTGTGTTATTGTATAACGAATTCTTTATTTGATTGATAATGTCATTCGAAGATTTTTGAATGAAGCAGATTTTGAACCCGCTGCTGTACATATCAGTTAGATAATATCAAAATACTTTTCGAATCACTCAATTTCTCCTGAAGTTATAGTGAAACGAGGTAATCAAAAATTTCAATGAGACTGATATCGCTTCCCAAGGCAGTCGGTTCTATGTACCGGAGCGACTCGGGATTTTTCCCGACCGAGGACTGTCATTTCAGTGTAACTCCATTTAATTTGTTACGTCACCCCCATAAATTGTCATCCTCTGAGCAGCTCCTTGCAGCGGGACTGCCCCATATTCTCTTGCTCCGGGAAGGTATCGAACCCAATCCGGGTCCATCTCCTGACCCCGGTCCGGAGAAATGGTTTTGCTGCATCTCCCGGAAAAGAATCTTTTAGGACGGTCATACTCTATTCAGTGTGTCTCGTGTAAGGGATGGTTGCATCGGACAGGTTGTTCTCGGCTTGATCCCAAAACCCGACGTCCACGTAACTTTTATAAATCTTTTATGGCTCCTTGCAGTCACGCCCAAGGGTGTCCCGTAGTCTGCGCTTTAGCACCTCCCCCCCCAACTTACAATAATTTCCCTAAAATAAAACACCAACACTAACAACAGTACAAGCTGTCCCGCACATTCATCGCTGGAAGGCCTTTCAACGAGGGATCGTATCGATAAACATACACATAAACGCATGTAAGTCAATTGTACCTTTTTTTTTGATATTTTATTATTGTTCGACCTTCTTAATTTTTTTGAAAAGCACAGTCAGATCGACATTAGTATGTAGTACGTAGCAAGCAATAAACCTGCTCCTTATGACGACATACATACCTACATAGTTGCTGGTACAAACAGGTTATCCCATATTTGCCCATAAATACACCAACAATTATCATATTGCACATAGAAATGCGTTAAAGAAAAAAAAAACCATAAATTTTTTTGTTTACAATTTGCTTCTGAATGCGATCACACACTACTGCGGTTAGCTAAATTTTCTGAGCTCCTAGCATTAGATGCACAATTGGATTGCCTGCACTAGATACATAGCCACCTAATTATTCTCACCTATCAAAACGGGTGCCATTGTATCTAAAAGGCTTTGGCGCATATTGACCAAGTAAAGAATGTAGTAAACGTAAATATTAATATTTTTTTTTGATTGAATATGAATAAATATGTGAAGTGAATTTATAGCATACAATTATGTGTTAAGTTGAGTTTTCCTGGAGGCGTATGATGGCATAGGGAGGTAGAGATCTTTACATTCTTTGGGGAACTTTAGCAATGCAGTTGTTAAGAAGATCCATGATTGGGTAGGGTATAGAAAGCGCAGGTCGAATATCACCTTAGACCTCGATGAATCCATCAGTACGATTGACAGTGGGGTGTCCCCTTTTTTCTCTTGGTAATATTTTGTTTCCGCCCGTTTTACCATACCTAATTTCCCGGTTTGTTTTGATTTTTATTCTTCAGTCAGGATTCCTATTAAAATAAATTTATGTGAATGCAGTTAAGGTATGGCAAAACCCACGCAACGCCGAAAGAGCTAAGTTACTAGAGGATTCCCCCCGCCGCAACCCTTTAACTGTCCATGGGTTAATGATTCGTTCCTCATGTCGTCACCTAGGAACCACCTATGAATTCACCCACCTTTGTAGTGGACTGTTACAGGCTCATCGACCGCATCATCACCGCTGCCGCCATTAACCGCTGGACAGACGTGGCTTGTAAAACTGATGTTGATCACTCATGACAGCTGCGTTCACATGTCGCGGCGTTGTGAGTTCCGAAATTTAAAAGCTTTCGCAGCTATAATATTATTATTTTTTGTGCGCTTTTCATGTAACTATTTAAGTATTCGTTGCAATTTTTTTATTTTCAATTGGTATTACATGTGATTGCGTGTGCATGCCACGTGCTGCATATTGCCATAAATGTGTGTGTTGCTACATAGTGCACTTGCATTTCTTTTTGTAGATGTGCTTTTGAATTAGAAGTTAACATAGATATCGTATTGATATAGAAATGCTGTTCAAATTGAGTATTTGTATCAAATTGGTTATTTGATGTTGGACTAATTTGAGTGCAATGCCTTTAAATTGGCTTTGTTTCTTCAGCTTTAAAAAGAAATTGAAATAAGTCCTTTTTCTATGACGATAATTCTGAGGAGTATCGTGATTCAATTCAAGTTTATTCTCTATGACCGAATCCTAGCAAGATTGAATAAGTCTACGCTCGACTTTTAAATTTCAATGTATCTTCGCTCTGAACCAGACAACAATGCCACATGAGATGAACAAATTCCGTTAGAGAATTGGAAGTATTGCGCTTAATTTTAAGTCTAGTTACCCGGACTAATGTCTAAAATAACTCTAAGCCCTAACTTGAAGTTTTTTATACCTACCTGAATAGTATCTGGAGCCTTGACCTGGCGAGTACAGGACACGAACACATGACGTGCTCACACTTCCTGCATCTGCTGTTACTGACGAGACCCAACTTTTAAGCATGTGACGCCCGAAAGCAATGTCCTGTTAATATGCTCATCTTGAACCTTAAATATTCTTTCATTAGAGATATAAACAATTTTGTGAGTCTAATATCACATGATTTTAGAAATTTTGCAATTCCGCGCTTCTGCTCACGCCTTTCCTACTTGATGGATCATATGCAGTTCTTATCTCCTTTTGATCTTTCCCAAACGAATTGGGACATCTACCGTCGACTCATGGGGTGCTCCACAATCCCTTGGTAACGCATCGGCTTTTACATTACCTTCTATCCTTTATGACCGGTTTTATTTTTTACAGATTAGCTTTTCGTGGCAAAGGTATGGTGAAGCGCTTGTCGGCTAACTACAAGAGACGATATTTAACTAAAAATGGGTTTCACGACAATTAGAACAGAAGAGAAGCAAACTATCCGTTGAAATCAGAAAGGCCTCCCTTTTGTAAATATGCAAAAATTTCTTGCATATAATCACTTGTCGAGATGCTGAGGGCTCGTTAAGTGCTAAACAGGAGCTTCGGTTGAGAGAAATATTCTAAATTAAGCACATAATTTCCATGTTGAAATTTTGAAGAAATTCCAGTTAATTCAAGTTCAGTGAAAACCTGCGATTTGGGTCATTGTCAATAGATATACTAAAGTATAGCGTTTTTGGTTTCCGTATTTTTTAGTAAAGGGTATGCGTTCAGATAAGATTGCGTCTTCTGTTGTTGTTATTGTAGCAGTGCTTCGCCCCATACAATAGGTGCGACCAATCACAAATTGTCATCAATGTCCTCTAACGGGAGTCCAAGGAAACTTGCTGTTTCAGCAGGGGTGGACCATAATGAGAGGGGTGTTAGAGGAGTTGGCTCCATAATACAGCTGAAGAGATGGTTGGTGTCATGTGGGAATATATTGCAAGCAGGACATACATTTCGTATGTCGGCATTAATTCTGCATAGGTAAGAGTTTAATCTGTTACAGTACCCAGAGCTAGAATGACGCGCGTTTCCCTATGGAGAGTGCGCTCCTCTTCTGCTAGTTTTGGATATTGTTCATTAAGTACCGCATTCACCGGGCGTTTCCTGGCATAGAGATTCGACGCTTGTTTGTGGATTTCACTGAGGACCTGCTTGTGCTTTTTATATTTATACGGTTGTGTTCTCAGGTGCCGTATTTGCGCATAATGCTTACGGAGGTGACCCCTTAAGCCACTGGGCGGTATAACCTCATCACTCATATGTCTTTTGGGATGTCCAGGTTTCTAAGTATTCAACAGAAACTGTTTGGTTAGCATTTCCTTTATCTCCTTAATGGGGAGTATTCTCGCCTTATTATGTAGATGGTGTTCTGGGGACATAAGAAGCTTTTAGGCTTGACGACCTTATCGGGGACGCGTACCATACAATCGGCTGGCCAATTAGTTTGTAAGTGGTAATGAGCGTTTCTTTAACTTTACCCCAAATACTGCCGGCAAGAGATTTGAGGATTTTATTACGGCTCTGGATTCTCGGTACAATTGCGGCTGCATGCTCTCCAAAATGTAGATCCGGATCGTACGTCCCACTCAAGATTTAGGGGTGTAAGGCAGTCGGTAGCGTGGTGCCATCGACGTGGATGTTCAATATGGTCGACACTTGGTGCGTACATGTTGTAAATAAGGTCGCCGTTGATTTGATCGGTGACAATGTCAGGTTTCGCGAGGCGAAGAGCTATTATTTTGTTACAAAGCTCATCGAACTGTGGGCCTGGGCCTATAGCCATTATTGTACAGTTATCGGCGTAGGAAACGGTAGTGACTCCTTCTGATGGTGAAGATAGCTTTGATATGTAGAAGTTGAACAAAAGTGGGGACAGGACACCACCCTGTGGCACTCCTTGTTTTATTCTTCTTGGTTTGGATGTTACGTTTCTAAATTTCACCGAAGCCTACCGACCACACAGATTATTTGCGGTCCACCTTTCAAGCCTTGGGGGAAGGGAAGACCCTTCCAGACCTTGTAGTAACGTGCAATGGTTGACCGTATCAAAAGCGGGACCACCTTGGCCATTTTATATTTTTCGGGGATGACAAAGGTGGAAAGGGAAAAGTTGAAGACATGTGCTAAATAAATGAATCCCTCTTTGCCTAAGTTTTTAAGCATCGGAATGGCTATGCCGTCTGGGCCTACTAATTTAGATGGTTTAGCAAGAACGATGGCATCCTCAACCACTTTGGCAGTGAAGATAATTGGGAACTCACTGTATTTATGCTTGTGTGCGCGTCTGTTGGCCCCTTGTTTAACTTTGTATATCGTAGAATGCATTACATATTGTCGGAAAAAGTGCTCGAGCATTTTGTCGCATCCGAAAGCACTTTATCGCTAAAGGCGATGGAAATTTGATAATTGTACTAAGACGGATTCGATAGGGACTTTACGGTGGACCAAAGCTTGCCCACACCGGCAGAGAAGTTACAATTCTTTAAATGCTTCTCCAATTTCGTCCACTTTTATCCATCCACAAGCAGTCTGATGCGTTGGTTTATATCCCTTATTTCGGGGGCGCCGGGATCGTTCTGTCTTACAAGGTCACGTTCTCTTGCTAAATTTGCTGCCTCCAGCAGAAAATGAGGCCGGATTTCCGGAATTCTTCCGGGGGGAATAAAATGAGCCGAGGTGGATTCCATGACCTTGCGGAAAAACGTTGCCCTTGGCGGGCATCAGTCGGGATAGGGTGGGCAGCAAAGTGATTGTCTGTAAAGGATTTGTAATCATCCCATTTTCCTTTCTTAAAGTTGATGAAAGTGCGGTTGTCAGTAAAGATGAAGTCAGCAGATCGCTCGAGCGAAAGGTGTATAGGCAGGTGGTCAGATGCCAATGTTACCATTGGTTGCCAGTTGACACAATTTACTAGTCCTGCCCTTATGATGGATAGATCTGGCGAACTGTGACAGCTTCCTAACATACGAGTGGGAGCGTCTCCGTTTGTTGTGCAGAACGTCGTTCCCTCTACTCAGTCCGCCAACATCTCACCCCTGCTGTCCGCCTCTAGGTTAGAATGCCATAGATCGTGATGGGCTTTGAAATCGCCTAAGATAATGCAATTAACGCCAGTGAGTAGTGCGCTGATATCAGTACGGTATCCACTGGGGCAACAGGTGTCAGGGGGGATGTAAATGTTGATGATTTTTAGTTTACATCGTCTGACCGGGCAGATATGCCTTGACGTTCCGAATAGATAATATTGCACTGGGTTGTGGATGATAGACGCGAAACTGCCTGCATTTCTGCTTTCTCAATTTTTTCTGTGGACATTATACCCAGAGCAGATCTTGCTGTGAGTTTGGTCTCTTGAATCGCAGCAATGCGGATGTTATGCCGCTTTATGATTTCCGTGGTCTTTCCAGCTAATCCATTACAGTTTAACTGCAAAATTCTGAAGTGCAACAGGGGAGACATCGTCATTCTAGGGGTAGGTAACGGATGACTACGCCTAAGTTGAGGGAGGTGAGGACGCAATTGCTTTGCAATTGTAGCCCTGTGACTGGACGACTCTGGGTAAGTATTGGGGTACCCGGTGTAGTTGGGTTTGCGGCTTGGCAGCATGGCATGATAAAACATTTCGGGGGGTTGCCGTCGTTGAGATCAGAACATTTAGGAAAGTGGCACCGTCCAAGACAAGAGCTGCATTGGACAGATGTCACAAACATATTTATTCTATGCTGGCAAACGGGGCAAAAGGTGGTAGGATTTACGAGTATGTTTCCCTGAACTTCTCGAATTCTAGTGCGGAAAAGACGGGGAGAAGAAGACGGAGGCGGGGGCTGATGCCCGATATTGCTACCAAATCTACTACGGAGTAGCTGCAGGTATTTGTTGTGGCTTGCTGAGCAGCAGAGTTGCTGGAAGGTAGTGGAAGGGGGGGCGTTAAGGCGCAGACTACGGAACGTCCTTGGGCGTGAACAGCAAGGAGCCACAAATGATTTATAAAGGTTACGAAGATGTCGGACATCCTGTCCGACTCAACCATCGCTTGCACGTGACACACTAACAAGAGTATGACCCTTCTAAAAATATTCTTTTCCGGAATACGCAGCAAAACCATTTCTCTGGACCGGGATCAGGTGCAGGTTCCGGATTGGGTTCGATACCTTCCCGGACCGGGAGACAATGGCGCAGTCCTGCTGCAAGGGTCTGCTGGGAGGATGACAATTTGTGGGAAGAATGCAACAAATTAAATGTGGTTACACTGAAAGGACAGCCCTTGGTCGGGAAAAATCCCGAGTCGGCCCAGTACATAGAACGGGCTGCCTTGTGAACCGAGGATGCTGTAAGAGCTGCTAACTGCATCCACCAAATGTTCACAGTAGAACGAAAATGCTCTCTTGCATGACAAAATACATTGTATTGAATTTTATGGAGTTAGTAGCTTTTCATAATTTCGTTGGAGTTAGTGATTCTGGAAAATGAAACCATACTTTTCTTAAACCACCATATGAAGAAATCGTCTTACACTTCACCATTATCAAAAAAACGGTTAAGGTTGAATGCGGAGCTTTTACCGCATCGTCGACAATCTCAATTTAGGCTCAAGCTTTGGGGAAAAGTATCGAGGTAAAGTATCGATACTTTAGCCAGTACTTGGAAAAAAGCATGAAGTACGAAATACTCGAGTATTTTTTGGAAAAGTATCGATACTACTCACTCAGTACCCGTATCGTTCTTTCACTACTCACACCAACGACAAGGTACCTGCTATAGTGAGGGAGTGAAGTTACGTAAAGAGTAGTAAATTTATTCCTTATACGCCCACTGCCTATACCTTTTTCTGAATCTTGTATTACATCGAATCGAAAAGCATTTTTTGAATAATAATAACTCAAAAATGGTAAATCGAACAAATAATATGGTGAATTAGACACCACAACACGATAAATTATTAGATTAACAATTTGCTACCAATTCCATATTTTTACATATTGATCGTTTGAATCAAAATCACTTTCAATTCGTGTTAAATGGGGTTACACTGAAATGAAACCCTTTGATATGTAAAAGCCCGAGCCGCTCGGGTACATAAAACCTGCTACAGGGATCGTATGGAATGATACCGCTCCAGCTTTTCGAAGTTTTTCCTTCATAACAAAATTTTAAATAAAAAGATGATACAATTATTTAAGGACTACCTATATATAAATGGACCAAAAAATAGAAAGCAATTTTTCCTTTAATACATAGTCTTTTTGAATTTTGACTAAAAAACTTTAACAATAGCTCTTGTAAACGAATTTTGGGACTTAAAACTATAAAAGTGGAGCGCAATCTTACAATTTGAGGCAAACCATGTACTTGGGATTAACTATTTGATTATGTAAAATTTAAACACGCGCTCTACCTTTATAATTTAGATCCCAAAATTCTTTTACAACAGCTATTGTTAAAGTTTTTTAGTCAAAATTCAACAAGACTATGTCTGTATTAAAGGAAAAATTGCTTTCTATTTTTTGGTCCATTTATATAAAGGTAGTCCTTAAAATTTTTTTATCATTTTTTATTTTCAATTTTTTAGTACTGCCTACAAAAAGGCAATGACAACTTTGATTAGTAATTTAAGTAATTCCTAATTGAAAATTTTATTTGTACAAAATAGCAATATTTAAGAGAATTCGTGGAATGTTCGCTGACAACACTGGCGCAAACAACAGAACTCCACCTCGCATTATAACAAGAGAATTCCACCTAGTTTGTCAGCCGAAAATCGTGGTAAAATTCGCATACGTCTGAAAGCCTAAAAGAATAGTGGTGAAAGTCGCGTACGCTTAAAAGTATGCAAGGATGTGCATTGAATTGGGCCTTCAACGAGGTGGAATTCTACAACGCCTAAAAACACTCAGGAAGCTAGCCATGTAGGTATGGCCTAATCTTCTAAATAGTTCGACTTGTAGCTCACATTTTTTGATCAAACATTGCACTGTCACCGAGTTTTAAACTATATTTCAGGTTTCAAGTCTCTACATATCCAGGAAGTTAGTTAAAAATCGATTGCAAGATTCCCAATTTAAAATTAGTTTTCTCAGTATCTCGATCCATGCGCCATCTAGTGGAATTTTTTTGATAAAATATTGCATTGTCAACAGGTTCTGACTAACGGTCCAAGTTTCATGTCTCTAGCTCATCGGAAGTTACTCGAAAATCGATCGCAAGTTTTCCCCGTTTTTAAAGGATTTGCAGTTATCTTGAATAGGGCGCCATCTAGCGGAACTTTGTTTTCTATAAGTTGTATTGTCACCAGGCCTCTAACTAAGTGCCACGTTTGAAGTCTCTAGGTAACCGGGAAGTTAGTTAAAAATGGATTGAAAGATTCCCAAATAAAAATTTGTTTTCTTACTACATATCTCGATCCGCGTGCCACCTAGCAATTTTTTGTTGTATCAAATGTTGCATTGTCACCGGGTTCCGACCCACAGCAAAAGTTTCAAGTCTCTAGCTCACCGGCAAGTTACTCAAAAATCGATCGCAAGATTCCCCTCTTTTTTCAGGGATTTTTAGATATCTCAATTGGCACGCAACCTAGCGGAACTTTGTTTTGTATAAATTGTATTTTCAGCGGGTTTCGAATTTTGTGCTAAGTTACAAATCTCTAGGTGACCTGGAAGTTAGTTAAAAATGAATTTAAAGATTCCCAAATTAAAATTAATTTTCCTAATATCTCGATCCGTGCGCCCCCTAGCTGATTTTTTTTGACAAAATATTGTATTGTCACAGGGTTCAGACCCACGGCCCAAGTTTCTAGTCTCTAGCTCACCGCCAAGTTACTCGAAAATCAATCGCAAGATTCCCGTCGTTTTTCAGGAATTTGTAGTTATCTCAATTAGCATGCCACCTAGCGGAACTTTGTTTTCTATAAATTGTATTGTCACCGGGTCTCGAATTATGTGCTAAGTTATAAGTCTTTAGGTAACCGGAAAGTTAGTTAAAAATGAATTGAAATATTCCCAAATTAAAATAAATTTTCCTAATATCTCGATCCATGCGCCACCTAGCGGAATTTTTTTTGATAAAATATTGCATTGTCACCGGGTACTGACTAACGGCCCAAGTTTCATGTCTCTAGCTAATCGGGAAGTTACTCGAAAACCGATCGCAAGATTCCCCCCGTTTTTAAAGGACTTACAGTTATCTTGACTAGCGCGCACCCAGCGAAACTTTGTTTTCTATAAGTTGTATTTGTGACCAGGCCTCTAACTAAGTGCTAAATTTCAAGTATCTAGGTAACCGGGAAGTTAGTTAAAATGGATTGAAAGATTCCAAAATTAAAATTAATTTTCCTAATATCTCGATCCATGCGCCACCTAGCGGAATTTTTTTGATAAAATGCTGCATTGTCACCGGGTTCTGACTTACAGCCCAAGTTTCATATCGCCAGCTCACCGGGAAAACAGTCAAAAATCGATTGCAAGATTCCCTGCATTTTTTAAGAGATTTTCGTTTATCTCGATTCGTCTTCTATCTGGCGGCAATTTGTTTTCCACGAATTGTAGCGCCATCGACTCGCAAACTATGTGCTAAGTTTCAAGTCTCTGGATCGCCGAGAAGTTAGTTAAAATTCGATCGCAAAATTTCCATTTGATAACTAATTTTCTGTATTTCCCGATCCGCCACCTAGCAGATTTTTTTCACTTGCATTGTAATGTCTCCCAGATCTGAACTATAGTCTAAGTATCAAGAGTCTAGCTCAGCGGGAAGTTACCGAAAAAGACTTTTCCGTGGGTCAAAATTTCGTATGGAAGTGAGGGGACAAACATGAAAGAGACTTAATATAAAGGTACTAAAATAGCAAATATTCCAAACATCTTTTGATATTTGCCCCAATTTCAAGGGATTTATTGACGTTTGAAAGAAATTAATTAATTATTGGTGAACTGCTAGGCTAGGCTCAGCTATGCACTTCAACCAAAAACAAATTGCTTATCTAAGTTATGGTTATCACTTAAGCGTTATGTTATGAGTCAATAACAAAATACATTGATTTCCATAAGGTTGAAGGCAACAGCTTTTTTATACGGCGTTTGCCAGAGCCATAAAGCATTTATTCCGAAATTTTATGTTTACCACATGGTCTATTCATTAACGAGGAAAGTTTAAAGCTAAGAATAAAATTTGATCTCACAACTCAAGGCATTTAAATGTGTCACACTTTAAATGCAAACAATAAAAAATATTTTTTTTAAATCGCAATTATATATATTTATTTATAGATAACACAAAAATACATTTCGCCATTTCGATTTCTGATGGGAATATAACTATATATCTTATACAATGTAACTATCTATCCATGGTATAGTTATATGATTTAGGGCTACAAACCAACTACCAGAATCGTCATTATCTGTGTACACTGCACAAAGTAGATCACCCATAACGGCTGGTGCCCCAAAATCTCCATCATGAGAAATCTGTGGGTATAACTTAGTAAATCCCAATCCGTAAAAATGTCCCAGTCCGCAAAGAGATTTCAGTCCGTAAAGATATGCAATATTTTGATCACTAAAAGAAGTCATTTTACATTTAAGTGTATCCGAAGGGCTCCCATTTTCTGCAGTTGTCCAACCCCATCCACATACTTGCATTTGAACATCGCAAGGCGTTTCGAAATAGCAACCGTATGGTATTGGTTTTACTGTTTCTGTCCTGCTAAACGGTGAACACAATATAAACAAAGATAAATGCGAATTATCCGGTCCTGGTTGAATAACTACATCCTCCACATAGCTACTTTGTCTATGGTTGCTTATATCACTTAAATTAGCTACGCCAGCTTTTACAGTGAATAAGTTCAAATTTTCCCTATAGCAAATTTTAGCTGATACCACATTTCGCCGAGTAATTAGTGAACCAACACATATATAAACCCGTCTATAATGTATTGAAACCAAATGACGATTATTCTGTATATCCGCATCACTGCCATGTAATATGCGATTTTCTGAATTCGTGAAAGTTAAAAGGTGGCTGACTATGGCAAACGAAAGAGCGAAATAATTGCAAAACTTCATTTTAGTTGAATTAAGTATAAACTACATCAAGTTCAATTTTGTGGGCGCTATTTATACTTGGTTGGGTCTTGCGAATAAAAAATAAGCAAACACGTTTACTTCTAGATTCCAGGAATTCGAACAATAAAAACACTTCCTTATTTGAGTTAAAGCAATTTATGGAACGGAACATTTTTATTTTTTTTTTTTCACTCAACCCATTTAACCTTAAGTAAATTTGTGGTTAGAAGTGTCTAATTAAAATTTCAATGCCCTTAATGATGCAAAATACAAAATATTTATACAGCTTTTTAAACTGAGCGTTACTTATACAAAGTCGGGTAGTGTGAATAAAAAACAAGTAAAGGTGTCTAAGTTTGGGTGTAACCGAACATTATATACTCAGCGTGAGCTTCAATTGTACATTTCATTTCAGATAAATTATTTTCTATATAACACGTGGCACCGCCCGTTTAAAAACAAATGTCTCCCCATTTCCTCTTACAATAAAACTTGATAAGTGAAAAATCATTGATTCAAAACTATTTTTTGCTAAGTTATAGCTTATTATTCTATTCTACAACCGTTCTAAATTTGTTTTATATCTAAGTTACCGTGTTCTTTAATCGATTCCGTTCATTTTTACTAGAAATATTTTCGGCTATAGGGGAAATTTCTTTACCCAATTTTATTGACATCCGTTAATTTTTCTTCGAGTTATAGCTCATAAAAGGGGTTAGTCATAAAAGGGGCCGTGTCGCGCCCATTTTTTAAACTTTGAAGCATTTCCTATTTTTTGTTATAAATCCACTTGGGATACGAAATACCATGGCTATAAAGATCTTTTTTTGCAAATATATAGCTTATTTTATTCGTCCACGACCCCTTTAAAAATCTTTTATATAAAAGTGGGCGTGGTCCTCAACCGATTTCATTAATTTTTCTTCAAAGCATTCCCTCTAGTAAATGCAACCTCTCTGAATAATTTTGTTACGATAGGTTTAACGATTTTTGATTTATGATTAATAATATTTGTAAAATTGATGTTATCACAAGTGAGCGGTGCTTCGCCCATTTTAAAAATTGTTTTAAAATTTTTATCAAGAGTCTCAATATCAGTGCACACGCAATATTTCAACATTGTAGGTGTATTATTTACTAAATAATCAGATTTTTTGTGTTTTCCAAAATGTTATATATATAAAAAGTGGGCGTTGTTACCATCCGATTTCGCTCAATTTCAACACCAATCTATTCTGGGTCCAGATAAGTTCTTGTACCAAATTTGGTGAAGATATCTTAATATTTACTCAATTTATCGTGTTAACGGACATGGCTCAATCAAATTTTTTTTCGATACTGATGGTTTTGATATATGGAAGTCTATATCTATCTCGATTCCCTTGTACCTGTACAACCAACTGGTATCCAATCAAAGTTAATATACTCTGTGTGCAAAGCACGCTGAGTATAATAAGCGAAAACGTTTATTTCTAGATTCCAGGAATTCGAGCAATAAAAACACTTCCTTATTTGAGTTAAGTCAATTTATGGAACGGAAAATTTTTAGTTTTTTATCGCTCAACACATTTAACCTTAAGTAAATTTTTGGTTAGAAGTGCCTAATTAAAATTTCAATGCCCTTATAATAATAATAATACTAATAATAATAAAAAAAAAAAAAAAAAAAAAAAAAAAATAATAATAATAATAATAATAATAATAATAATAATATTCGCTTGGTAAACACTACAGTGATCTGGTAAGCGAAAAGAGACCTCTAGACCCAGCTCCGGCGAAAAGATGTCTGCTCCCACCTTCCCGTCAAGTTTAGAACCATCCACGAATATGTTGATGGCACCCGGTACCGTATGTTGTCTGGTATTCCAGTCCTGTCGCGATGGTCTATATATACTATAGTTTTTAACGAAGACGTTCTTTGGCGTGCAGTAGTCAGTGCGCACCGATATTGGGACTGGGCCTTCGTGCCCAGGATTGTTACGTGTCCACTAGATCCATTTGACCAGAGATCTGTTTCCCTTATACGTAGTGCGGCGATGACCGCTATTTCCTTCGCCACCAGGTCAAGAGGTGGAAGGTATAGCATTGTGTTGAGTGCTTCAGATGGAGTGGAGCCGAGAGCCCCGGTGATGCAGAGCTCAGAACTCCATTGCACCTTTTGAAACGTTTTAAGATAGGTAGTTTTAGTTAGTGCAGGCCACCAGACCAAGGCACCATAAAGAAGAATCGGGCGCACAGTGGCTGTATAAATCCAATAGGTCACCTTAGGGGAGAATCCCCAGGCAGGTGAACAGCGCTGCTGCTGCCTTCTTGCATCGCTCCACTATATGGTCACTCCATGATAGCTTGCTATCCAGAATGCCTCCCAAATACTTGACATGATCGCTAAACGCTAAAAACGTACCCCCAATTCTTAGCGGTGTAAGATCTGGTACTTTGTACCTCCTCGTGAAGAGGACAAGCTCGGTTTTATCCGGGTTGACTTCCAAACCTGTGGTTGTGGCCCAGTGCGAAATTTTGGATAGTGCCCCTTCCATTAGGTTGCAAAGAGTTTGCGGAAATTTCCCCCGCATGGTGACGCAGATGTCATCTGCATACGCGATCACTTGGTGACCTTCTGATTCCATGAGGCGTAGTAGTTGGTTGACGGTAACCACCCAAAGTAGCGGAGAGAGAACACCTCCCTGCGGAGTGCCTCTGCTGACCGGTCTGCGGATAACGCATCCACCTAGCTCAGTTTTAATCTGCCTACGCGTAAGCAGATTGTATATAAACTCCACCAGGCACGCGTCCACCCCCAGACCGGTCAGCGCCGAGGTGATGGCGTCCGGGAGAACGTTGTTGAAGGCACCCGCTATATCTAGAGATGCCACCAATGTGTATTCCTTGAGGTCTAGTGACCTTTCGATAGCGGATACAAGTGAGTGCAAGGCCGTGTCAGTTGACCTGCCCTTAGTATAGGCGTGCTGAGCTTGCGAAAGAAGCGACGGCTCAATCCTCCTCCTCATGTAGTCCCCTAGGAGTCTTTCGAGTGCCTTAAGCAGAAAAGAAGATAAGCTTATAGGTCTATAATCATTTGGTTTAGAGTGGGAGGGTTTCCCTGCCTTGGGGATAAAGACCACGTTGACTTCCCTCCACGATACTGGTACGTAATTGAGCCTAAGACAACCTATAATAATAATAATAATAATAATAATAATAATAATAATAATAATAATAATAATAATAATAATAATAATGGTGGAGGCTGAGCTCAGGTCTCCACCGGGGTCACAAGGTGTCGGATCGTGAACGGCCTCTAGTAGGTTAGGTGCGAGTAACCAATAAGCAGTCCCCGACCAAGAGCGACCATAGAGGAGGGCGTGGCGCAAAAGGCCACACATACCCAATGAATCTTGGTGGCAGGGCGAGTGGGTGCCGCCCTAAAACTTCAATAAGCGTCCTCAGAATCGAGCCCAGTAAGATCCTGATGGCGACAACTGGAAAACGTTAAGGAAAAGATTGCTATGGGCTGGCGGTGACAGTATTTTACCATCTTAGTAGCAGAGGGTGACACCTCGTCGAAACGGCTGGTGGGCTAATATCGTCTTCGTCTCCGTCTCGTTAAAACCTTAGCAGGTCTCCAAGTACGTTCGAAGCCACGTCACCATTAAGTTGGCGGTGCAGCCTCAGTTGAGATGACTCCTGCCTTACGCCGGATTCTGACTCTGAACACAGACTATAATAAGGACCTGTGACAATCCTCGCGTGGCCTCCCTGCACATGCAAAGGTAACCACGGGAATCTAACACGGCGACTGCACATCGGGCGGAGATAGCGGCTTGGAGCGGAGACCCACCTGAAAAGAAATGAGCCAAACAATTGAAATGCGTAAAAGTAACGATGTTAATGATAGCGGCGTAACCGTTTTTCAAAGGAGCAGCAAGGTGCTCCGATCGCCGGTGTTAAAAGCCTCTACCAATGCGACAATAGCACCAGCAGAGAAACAAGGTGGCGGGTCAGCAATGGCCAGGGACACCCCACGGCGAACGCAAGGGGGAACAAAAGCTAGAGAAAACAGTAGGAAACAGAAAAATATGTCGATGGACATAAAGTACAGCATGGCACAACTCGAAGAAACACTGAGTCGCATGCGCTCTTTATTAGAGGGTAAAAGCGCAGAGTACACCGAACCGAAAGCGGCTCGTGGGAACAAAAGAGCACGAACGAACTCTGGCTCGCAACCGGGGGCCTCGGAGGCCAGGATGAGGGTTCTGCGAAGACAATCTCGGGCGAGGCCTGGACGACCGTAAGGAACCGAAAAGCCAAACCACGCCCTGAGAAAGAACAAAGGACACCACCTGGGAAAGCCAAGAAGGCAAAAAGAAAAGGCAAGCCCAGAAACAGACGGGCCGCAACTTTTGTAGTTAGACCAGCCCAGGGAAAGAACTACGCCGAAGTGTAGGAGCCATCCGGGGCGAGCTTCGGCCTGAAGATACAGGGACCGTCATACGCTCCGTCCGAAAAACCAAATCCTGGATTGTAAAGAAACTGCACGTTACGGCGATAAATCAGCGTTCATCCAAGCGATAAGAAGCGCTGTTGGAGAAGCTGGCGAAACCAAGCAGCTAACACGGCGAATGCGGATAGAGGTGCTGGGCATGGACTGTCTGGCAACCGCCAAAGAAGTTGCCGAGGCAGTCAGGAAAGCTCCTGGCGGGGAAATGACGGGACAGGTCCGTGTGTCTATTTTCTAGGCAAACCAGCGTGAACAGAAGATGGCAGCCATTGAAGTGGACGAAGCTGTTGGCGTCCTTTTACTAGCCAAGGGCAAGATCTGTATCGGCTGGCTGCAATGCAGGCTTAGACAGAGGGTAGACGTGCAGCGATGCTTCAGGTGTCTAAGCTAAGGATACCAAAAAGCAGACTGCAAAGGCCCTGATAGAAGCAGTGCTTGCTGGAAGTGCGGACAGAGTGGCCACCAGGTCTCGGCCTGCACGGAAACTCCAAAGTGCTTTTTATGCCAGTCAGAGAAGGTCGATCACCTTCCCGGGTCTGGAGCATGCAGCATTTTCAGCACTCGCTGCCGCAAAGGCCAAACAGGCGCGCAAGTGACCAGGTTCATCCAAGGCAACCTGAACCGAAGCAGGTTAGCCGATAGTCTGCTGGACCAACTGGTTGTTGAAAACAGAGCCAGTTATGCTATCATCAGCGAACCTTATAGACTCAGGAGTGATTGGCACATAGACGTAACAGGTGCTGCTGCGATCTGGATCGTAGACGCTGGCACCCACGTACGAAGCCGTGTTGTCGGAAACGGCTACGTACGCGTAACAGTGGCGCACACCACACTAGTTAGCTGCTACCTGTCCCCAAACGATTCAATTCAAGGGTTTAGAAACTAGGGTTTAAAAACTAGCTAGAACTACTCGAAGACGATTTGCGTTATAAAACCGGTAACGTGGTCGTCGCTGGAGATTTCAATGCTAGGGCTGTGGAATGTGGAATGCCCCAGACTAACTCCAGAGGAAGGCTAATGCTAGAAATGGCAGCCCGACTTGGGTTCGTTATTCTGAATACCCGCACGACCCCGACATATCGGCGACCAGGCTTTGGACACTCTATCCCTGATATTACATTAGTATCGGAAAACCTGCTGTCAAAGGCGGCTGGATGGAGGGTGATGAAGGATCTCCCGGGTAGTGACCATAACTGCATCACAGTCCATCTTAATGACTCCGGGCAAAGTCGGACAGGGAGACCGCCCCGTATGAAAACAAAATGAGACGCCTCTAGGGTTGACGCTGCAAAGTTCTCCGCTGTTGTACAAGCGAGTGCACGACAGACAGTCGACAGTGCCGAAGCGGTGAGCGCTACGATAGAAGCCACCATGCGTTGCCTGAACCACGCATGCAAGACCTCAATGCCATGGAAACGGCCTAGAAGAGGTAAAAACAAGTGCACTGGTGGAGTAGCGAAATCGCCGAACTACGCAGGGTATGCCACAGAAAGCGAAGGCTGGCAACCCACGCACGCAGCAGGCCTGATGCGCTAGAGCATGCGGAGGCACGCAAAACAGCAAAAAGGTTCTCTGTGCCACCATAAAGCAAATCAAACTTGATAGCTGGAAAAAGCTTTGCAAAGAAGATGATCGTGATCCTTGGGAACAAGGGTATAAAATAGCAATGGGGAAATTTCGCCCACCGAAATAAACGATGGATGAGGAAAAGATCCGAAGTATAGTAGATGCTCTGTTCCTCACTCGCACAAGCAGAGAGGGTGACCACGTCACCCACGGAGACCACGACGTGAAGCCGTTCAGTGAAGGTGAGCTAAAAGCGGCCCTACACAGAATGAAGTCCGGCAAAGCGCCCGGACCGGATGGGATACTAGCTGAATCAATAAGACTGGCTGCTAAGAGCAGTCCTGAGTTGCTGCTGGATATGTATAACAAATGCCTGCAAGCCAGGATCTTTCCAACAAGGTGGAAGACAGCGCACCTCGTGATAATCCCGAAAGGAGGAGACCAGAACTCCCCGTCGCCTTTTCGACCATTATTCATGCTCGACACGGCCGGAAAAATGATGGAAAGCCTCCTTAAACAACGGCTGATAGCAGCCATTGAAGATGGAGGGGGATGGTCTTTCCAATCGGCAGCATGGGTTCCGGAAAAGTCAATCCACAAAGATGCCATAGCCGAGGTTATAAATGCGGTAAGGAAAGCCGAAACCACGTGCCACCAAGCTAGGCCGGTTGTCTTACTGGTCACGCTGAAAATTAAAAATGCCTTCAATTCCGTCAGGTGGGGCGACATGCTCGATGCGCTGAAACACTCTTTCAAGGTACCTCCTTATCTACTAGCCATATTAAGGGGCTTCCTGAAAGATCGCTGGCTCACGTACGAAACAAATCAAGGTAAGAGAAAGGTGAGGATAACAGGCGGAGCAGCCCAGGGCTCGGTGTTAGATCGCGACCTCTGGAATGCTTCATATGACAGTCTCCTTCGTTTGCACATGCCAGAAAGTGCTTTTCTTGTCGCTTTCGTAGACGACGTGGCTGCCGTAATTGCAGCACGAACTGCGAGCTGGCGCAGCTTAAATTAAACTAAGTAATGCGCAGTGTAAATAGATGGATGAGTGACCATGGACTTCAGCTCGCGACAGCGAAAACTGAGATCCTCACGAAGAGACGAATTCCCACCATTACGAATATGATGGTTGGAGAACAACAAGTACAAACACGCAGCTCCACGAAATACCTTAGGGTAAGGCTAGATAACAAACTAACCTTCTCGGAACACTTTCAAGGAGCCTGCGAGAAAACTGCACATACCATAGGATACTTAAGTCGATTAATGGCAAACATAGGCGGGCCAAGGCCATGTATAAGAAAGATGCTTGCTTCCGCTTCGGAATCTATACTCTTGTACGGTGCAGAAATTTGGGCGGATGCAATGAAATTCCGAAAGTATGGAGCAGCTATTACTTCTGTCAAATGCAGAGGGGCGCTACGAATTGCCTCAGTTTACCGCACGGTATCCGCAGACGCAGTTCTTGCTATTGCGGGAACCATACCGATACATCTTCTCGCTGAGGAAAGGAAATCAATTTACCACCTCCGAGGGGAAGTACATAGAGATATTGCTGCCGCGCAGGCGCGAAAAGATTCTATCCGACGTTGGCAACAGCAGTGGAGCTGCAGTACTGCAGGAAACTGAACCAGGGAACTGATACCCGAGCTGGAGCCATGGTTAGAACGGCCACATGGAGAGGTCGACTTCTACCTGACACAGTTTTTAAGTGGCCACGGCTACTTCCGAGAATACCTCCACAGGATGGGTAAGGTTGAAAATCCGAATTGCTTATACTGTGGGCTCATAGACGACGTACGGCACACCTTTTCCGAATGCGATCACTTCGCACAGCAACGAAGAAGAGTGGAAGTAACACAAGGCGACCTATCCCCGGGCAGTGTCATCCATAAAATGACCTGCGGAAATGACAGATGGGACATGGTCAGCAGATATGCAAGGAATATTCTCCTCGCTAAACGGCAAGATGGTTGCTTAGCCCAATAACGTGAGAGTAGCCAAAGAGCTCACGTAGCGCGCTCCGTACCCGAAGTTATGCTAAACGCGGTCCCAGGTGTGGAAAATGCGCGGACCGTGGGATATTAGGTTTTAGTGGGTAGCCCATGAAGAAAAAGAAAGGGAGTCCTACACTCGGAGAGGCTCGCTGCTGCAGAGAGTAGCACCGAGGCTTAACAACCAACAACTCGGTTAGTGCATAAAGCATTTCCTCCTTCCACGTACCAAAAAAAAAAAAAACCCAAAGGATTAATTCCCTCCAAGCCCGCCCAACCGACACGAGGGGCGCATCCGCATGACGCACGGATTTGATTTTGTTTTTGCCGAGTTATTGATACAGAATAAAATCATCAGCTGAGTATTATATACATAACAGTTGAAAATTATACATGTAGTAAATTGTTAAACAAGTTAACGCTTTTAGCATATAAAGATTTTTATTTTTTTATTTTTATTTTGTTACGAGTTAAGATAGGATAAGTGAATCCGTTATATCAAATGAATTCGAATGAGAGTTAAAATCATGACACAAACACCGGAATGGTTCATTTAATTCGAAGTTAGTTCTGCACTGCCTCAAAAGAAGAGATTTGTAATGTCTTGACGCTCGTGATGGTACATTGAAGTTTACTTCGTTCAAAAGAAAGGGGCTAGAAATTAGTCCATTCAGTAGTTAAGCCATAAATAATACGCCTAGCATTTCTCTACGACTAGCGAGAGTTGGAAGATTGATAAGTTTTAACCGACTAGTGTAAGGTGGAAGATTATATGCACAGTCCCAATGAAAATTCCTTAAAGACAAAAGTAACAATAAAGGTGTCTAAGTTCGTGTGTAACCGAACATTATATAATCAGCGTGAGCTTCAATTGCACATTTCATTTCGGATCAATTTCTTTTTTACGTAACACGTGGCACCGCCCGTTTAAGAAAAATGTCTCCCCATTTCCTCGTACAATAAAACTTGATAAGTTAAATATCATTGATTCAAAAATATTTTTTGCTAAGTTATAGCTTATTATTCTAGTCTACGACCCTTTGAAGCTTATTTTCTATCTAAGTTAAGTAGAAATATTTTCTGCTTAAGGAAAATTTACTTTATTACGATCCGTTAATTTTCCTTCGATTTATGGCTCCCGAAACATAGGAAATTGTTTAGTAATAAAAGGGCGGTGCTACGCCCATTTTTATAAATTTGAAGTTTTTCCTATTTATTGTTATAAATCCACTTGGGAAATGAAATACCATTGATATAAAGCTCTTTTTCGCAAAGATATAGCTCATTTTTTCGTCCCTTTTAAAAATATTTTATATAAAAGTGGGCGTGGTCCTAAACCGATTTCGTTAATTTTTCTTCAAAGCATTCCATATAATAAATGCAACCTCTCTGCTGAATATTGTTACTATAGGTTTAACGATTTTTGATTTATGATTAATAATATTTGTAAAATTGATGTTATCACAGGTGGCGGTGCCACGCCCATTTTAAATATTTAATCAAGAGTCTTAATATCAGTCCAGACGTCAAATTTCAACATCCTAGGTGTATTGATTACTAAATAATAAGTTTTTTTGTGTTTTCCAAAATGTTATATATGTATATAAAAAGTGGGCGTAGTTATCATCCGATTTCGCTCATTTTCAATACCAATCTATTCTGGGTCCAAAACAGTTCTTGTACCGAATTGGTGAAGATATCTCAATACTTACTCAAGTTATCATGTTAAAGAACAAAGGGACGGACCGACGGACATGGCTCCATCAAATTTTTTTTCGATACTGATGATTTTGATATATGGAAGTCTATATCTATCTCGATTCCTTTATTTGAGTTAAAGCAATTTATGGAACGGAAATTTTTTATATTTGTTATCACTCAACCCATTTAACCTTAAGTAAATTTTTGGTTAGAAGGGCCTAATTAAAATTTCAATGCCCTTAATGATGCAAAATACAAAATATTTGTACAGCTTTTTAAACTGGGCGTTATTTATACAAAGTAGGGTAGTGTGAATAAAAAAAAAACAAAAACATTTTCTTCTAGATTCCAGGAATGTAAACAATAAAAACACTTCCTCATGTGAATTAAACCAATATATAAAATGGAAAATTGTTATCTTTTTATCAGTCAACTCATTTAACTTTGTGTACATTTTTGGTTAGAAGTGCCTCATTAAAATTTCAATGCCCTTAATGATGAAAAATAAAAAATATTGTAACGAATTTACTGCAAATCCTCTTATTTCCAACCTTCTGCTAAGTTCGAATCACTAAACCGTTGAATAAATAACTCCAATATTGAATAATGCAATAATGTTCTTTATTAGACTACTTGAAAATAACACTTATAATTCGCAACTGATAGCTTGCTTAAACGAAACTGATTTTCAAAATAATACTGCTATTGCTCGCTAGATAGCGTCTTAAATCCAACTGATTCCCGCGCCTCTACTGTTGCTGCTTTTTATAGTGTTTGGTTTCCTCGTTGACATTTCTAGGCGGTTCTGTTCTAGAATCTACTAGTTGGTTATCTGCTATAATTATAATTACAGATGTACGTGTATAGCTCTCATATGCGCGTGTATTTGTGAGCGACACTTCCAAAATTATAATTGCATATCTCAGATAAGATATCTGCATGTGTTTGTGCGTTGCTTCTCTGCTGCGTGTACGTACATATGTGTAGACATCATGATTGAATTATTGATGTGCATACAGTCACTGCTTAGCATCGGCTTAGAGATGGCAGTACTTCTTAGTGTTGCTAATATCCGTAACACTGCCCTCCACCTAAGTCTGATCGTCCCGATGAGACAAATCTCTCGATCTGAATGCTGCTAGCCTCAAATGAACCACTTTAATTTTGGTTCGTGGTTTGCCAATGGTTTGTATGCGGTACACTACATCGTTGATCCATTTTACAACTCTGTATGGGCCTTACCAATTAAACTGCAATTTCGGGGACAAACCCTTTTTTTTCTCTTTTCCTTACCAGATCGTGTACCTCTCTCAGCTCTTCTTCCACATCACCAGTGGATTTCTTGACATTTCTCTCCGCATCGGCAGCTATCCCAAACTTCAAATCAGCTGGCAGTCTAAGGTCATTGCCAAAAATTACTTTTGCAGGGGTTTGGCCCGTTGTCTCATGCACTGCTGATCGGTAAGCCATCAAGAATAATGGTATGCGGGTATCCCAGTCTTTATGGGACTTGTCCACTACTTTACTTAGGTGCTCCTCCAATGTTCTATTGAATCGTTCCACCATACCATCGGACTGAGGATGCAATGCAGTTGTCCATGTTTTTCGAATGCCCGATGACTTACACATTTCCTGGAACACAGCTGATTCGAAATTCCTGCCTTGGTCAGAATGTAACTCCATTGGTACGCCATACCTTGCAACCCAATTGTTTATAAACACTTCTGCTACTGTTTCCGCTTCTTGATTTGGGATTGGGTATACCTCTGGCCATTTGCTGAAATAATCCACAACTACCAGTACATATTTGTTTCCACCGTTGCTAGTAGGAAATGGGCCAGCGACATATATAGCGATCCTTTCAAATTTCGCACCTGAGTAATATTGCTTCATCTGGCCATGACTTCGGGTTTTGGGCCCTTTCGCTCTGCTGCAAACCTCGCAGTTCGCAATCCACTCAGTGACCGACTGACGGCAACCAACCCAATAGAATCTCTGTTTAATCTTCTCGAGCGTCTTCGTGATTCCAAGATGACCTCCGCTTGGACCATTATGCAGCTCGCTGAGAACGTCAGGAATCCTGTTTCTGGGAACAACTATCAGTTTCTTCTTGCATTGACCATCCTCACTCTCCCATACGCGATGCAAGCAACCGGATATCAATTCTAAACTATTCCACTGTGCCCAATATGACGTCTATAACGTCTTCTTTAGCCTCGGCCTTTGAACAGTGCTTGCATTCCAAACTACATGGTCTTCGTGACATTGCATCAGCATTCCCATGGGTACTACCTTTCCGATGCTCAATGGAAAAGTCATAGCTTTGTAGCCGCTCGATCCACCGTGCCAATTGTCCTTCTGGATTATGGAACTGCAGAAGCCATTTCAACGCTGCGTGATCTGTCCTGACGCGGAATCGCTGGCCGTAGAGGTATTTGTGAAAATGTTTAATGCCCTCTACCACTGCCAGCAGCTCTCTCAGTGTAACGCAATAGTTCCTCTCTGGTTTTCAAATCGGACGGCTGTAGTATGCAACTACCTTCTCCTGTCCATCGACCAGTTGTGATAAAACGCCTCCTCTAACATATCCACTCGCATCTGTATCTAGAATAAAGGTTGCTCCTGGAATCGGATATGCCAACATTGGGGCAGTGCACAAACGCTCTTTCAATGTTTGGAAAGCCACTTCTTGCTCCTTCTTCCATTCAAAAGCTTTATTTTTTCTTGTAAGCTCATGGAGGTTATGGGCTACGCTGGAAAAGTTTGGTACAAATCGCCGGTAATATGTGCACAGCCCAAGGAAACTTCTTAATTCATGTAAGTTTTCTGGTCTTGGCCAATCCTTTATTGCCTCTACCTTTTCATTTGCTGTACGGATATCTTCTGCCGTTACCTTGTGACCCAAATAATTTACTTCCTTTTTAAACAGCACACAGTTTTTGGGACTTAGTTTCAGACCAGAGCCAGCTATTCTCTGGAAAACTTCCTCCAAGTTTTTAAGATGTTCATCGAAGTTCTTGCCCAATGCGGTTATGTCGTTCAGGTATACCAAGCATGTTTTCCAGTACAGTCCTTTCAATACCTGATCCATGGGTCTCTCAAAAGTAGCTGGTGCATTACAAAGTCCAAAAGGCATTACTGTAAATTGGCAAAGACCATCTCCGACGCTGAAGGCTGTTTTTTCTTTGTCTTCCTCCTTCATCTCCTCTTGCCAGTAGCCACTTTTCAAGTCCAGTGTGGAAAACCATTTCGTACCAGAGAGCGAGTCCAGAGCGTCGTCAATTCTTGGCAATGGGTAGCTATCCTTTTTCGTGACGTTGGTTAACTTGCGGTAGTCCACGCAAAACCTCATTTTCCCATCCTTCTTCTTCACAAGTACCACAGGTGAGCTCCATGGATTAGCTGATGGTTCGGTGACGTCGCTGTCGCTCATTTCTTGTACGATTTGGCTCACAACTTCCCGTTTTGCCAGTAGAAGACTACGGGGAGCTTGACCTCGCGTCTCCAGTGTCAATTTGATGTTTCACAACATTGGTACGGCCTGGTTTGGAACCATCCAATCATCTAGCCCCTCCGTCCATGCCATGATGTCATTTGAAAGATCAGTATTACTAGATGATACGTATTCCTGGAGCTGTTCACAGTTAATAACTAATTCAGCCTCTTGGCATCTTCCATGTGCTCGCTTCCGTAACGTCTCTCTAGAGCGCTCATCAATGTTTCGTAGTTGTTCCGCTCGTACTCTGGGATGATCTGTAAGATTTCCGCAGCCGGTCCTTTTAAAACTACGAACAATGCAGCAACTTTATCTTCAGCATTCCAGTTGTTCACTGTTGCGGTCTTCTCAAACTGTAACTTAAAGACCTGGTAAGGAACAGATCCGTCAAAGGATGGCGCTTTTACCTTTGGATTACTCGCAGAAACTGCTGGGCGATTTAGTAGCAACTGCTCCATACGATCTTTTAAATCCTCGACTTCAATGAAATTGAGCGATTTTTGTATTTTGTGCTTCCACCTTTGATGATATATGGACTTCCTGCCCTTCAAGTTGTGTAGAGATCTGAGATGATATCTGCGCTGAAATTCGTGCCGATATTTCGGATAAAAGTGTCTCTTGCGCTTCCAGTTGAGATGCCAAATATGTCTTCAGTTCTTCCAATTGTGATGTTATATTTGTCTTTTGTTCTGCCAGTTGCGATGTTATATTTGTCTTTTGTTCTGCCATTTGAGATGTTATATTTGTATTTTATTCTTCCAGTTGAGATGACATTTGCGACGCCATTTCTCAAACGCGAACCTCCTGTGATTCCAGTTGGGATGACATTTGGGAAGACATTGATGTTACTGTCGATATTTGTGCAGATATTGCAGCCAATATGATGTTCAAGTCTGTGCTGGTAACTGTCTGCGATGTTTCGTTATTCTCTCCAATTTTTCTTGTTGTCTCATCGCTATCAAGATGGAAGACGTACTGTTCAACATTAATTCCTTCCGACTCCATAGCGTCTCCTAGCCGTGCTTGAAGTTCGATCTTATTGCCGGTTGTACTCAACCCACGATTCTCCAACTCCTTGTTCAATTTCTGGATCCTTAATTCACTCAACTTTGCCATGTTAAAGTTGTATTCAAAATATTCGGAATTTATTCAACAATTCCTCTTCTGACACCAATTGTGACGAATTTACTGCATTCCTCTTATTTGAAAACTTCTAACAACGCTCCTATCGCTAAACTGTTGATGTCCAATATTTAGTAATGCAAAATGGCCTTTATTAAAGTACTTCACAATAACACTGATACCTCACAACCAATAGCTTGCTTAATTGAAACTGATTGTCGCGCTTCCACTGTTGCTGTCTTTTTATACTCTGTGATATCTCTATTAGTTGCCATCAGCTATAAAATTACTACGTTTTTAGCTTCTCATATGCGCGTGTATGTGTGAACAAAATTATAATTGCATACTTTTGGGAGCATCTCAGATAAGATATCTGCATGTGTTTGTATGTGTGAGCGACACTTGCACAACCATTGCATACTTTCGGGAGTATCTCAGATTTATGCATGTGGTTGTGCGTTGCTTCTCCGCTGCGTGTATGTACATATGTGTAGACATAATGATTGAATTATTGATGTGCATGCAAGTCACTGCTTAGAATCGGCTTACAGATGATAGTATCCCTTAATGCTGCTAATATTCGTTACAATACATAGTTGGCTCGTGTGAATAAAAAATAAGCAAACACATTTCCTTCTGGATTCCAAGAATTTGAACAATAAAAACACTTCCGCATTTGAATTAAACCAATATATAGAATGGAAAGTTTTAATTTTTTATCGCTCAACCCATTTGGCCTAGAGTAAATTTTTGGTTAGAAGTGCTTAATTAAAATTTCATGCCCCTAATGAAATGAATGAATGAAAAATACAAAATTAATATCTCAAAAAGGGTTATCTTTTTTTTGTTTAAACTGTTTCTATATTGAGCGAACAGTTTATGTTTCAACTGGGCGAAATGAGTATTAGCCAAAATTCGCTGTTTTCGAGATATGAATTTGTGAATATTAAACATTTTTCCCCCATATACTGATCCAATGCATATCAGCATACAACGAGATCAATGCCAAATGCTTAAAATTAATAAAAATATCACATTTATTATTGAAAACATTCATTTGTTGTTATTTTTCAGAATTACAGTGATTTTGTAGTAAATCGGCGGCATATTTGCACATCAATATTAATTTTTGAAAAAAGTCATACATTTTTACTAAATACTAAAATTTTTTTTTTAAACTAAATGCTATTGTTTATGAATTTAAATAAAATTAAAAGTAATAGCGAACATTTCAAAGAAAAAAACATGAGAATCGGTTGATTTTTGACAAAGTTATTGACAGTTGAAAAAATAGGTGAATAAAATATCGATTGCCCTTTATGGAAAAAATTTTATGAGGCAAAAAAACACGTGTTTCAATATTTTGACCAAAGAAAAACATATTAAAATTTCATCAAAATCAAAAACCATGCTCTGCGCGGACCGGGTGTCTTGAAATGGAATGAGCCAATAGGAAGTAAATAAAACAAGTAAGGAAGGCTAAGTTCGTGTGTAACCGAACATTACATACTCAGTTGAGAGCTGTGGAGACAAAGTAAGGGAAAATCACCATGTTGTAAAAAAAACCTAGGGTAACCCTGGAATGTGTTTGTATGACATGTGTATCAAATGGAAGGTATTAAAGAGTATTTTAAGAGGAAGTGGACCATAGTTCTATAGATAGACGCCATTTAGGGATATCGCCATAAAGGTGGACCAGACCTGACTCTAGAATTTGTTTGTACGATATGGGTATCGAATGAAATGTGTTAATGATAATTTTAAAAGGGAGTGGGCCTAAGTTCTATAGGTGGACACGCCTTTTCGAGATATCGCCATAAAGGTGGACCAGGGGTGACTCTAGAATTTATTTTGTACGATATGGGTATCAAATGAAAGGTATTAATTAGTATTTTAAAAGGGCGTGGGCCTAAGTTCTATAGATGGACGCCGTTTCGAGATATTGCCATAAAGGTGGACCAGGGGTGACTCTAGAATTTATTTTGTACGATATGGGTATCAAATGAAAGGTATTAATGAGTATTTTAAAAGGGCGTGGGCCTAAGTTCTATAGATGGACGCCGTTTCGAGATATCGCCGTAAAGATGGATCAGGGGTGACTCTAGAATTTGTTTGTACGATATGAGTATCAAATGAAAGGTGTTAATGAGTATTTTAAGAGGGCATGGGCCTTAGTTCTATATGTGGACGCCTTTTCGAGATATCGGCATAAAGGTGGACCAGGGGTGACTCTAGAATTTGTTTGTACTATATGGGTATCAAATGAAAGGGAGTGATCCTTAGTTCTATAGGTGGACGCCTTTTCGGAATATCGTTATAAAAGTGGACCAGGGGTGACTCTAGAATGCGTTTGTATAATATGGGTACCAAATGAAAGGGGTTAATGAGTATTTTAAAAGGGCGTGGGCCTAAGTTCTATAGATGGACGCCGTTTCGAGATATCGCCATAAAGGTGGACCAGGGGTGACTCTAGAATTTATTTTGTACGATATGGGTATCAAATGAAAGGTATTAATGAGTATTTTAAAAGGGCGTGGGCCTAAGTTCTATAGATGGACGCCGTTTCGAGATATCGCCATAAAGGTGGACCAGGGGTGACTCTAGAATTTATTTTGTACGATATGGGTATCAAATGAAAGGTATTAATGAGTATTTTAAAAGGGCGTGGGCCTAAGTTCTATAGATGGACGCCGTTTCGAGATATCGCCATAAAGCTGGATCAGGGGTGACTCTAGAATTTGTTTGTACGATATGAGTATCAAATGAAAGGTGTTAATGAGTATTTTAAGAGGGCATGGGCCTTAGTTCTATATGTGGACGCCTTTTCGAGATATCGCCATAAAGGTGGACCAGGGGTGACTCTAGAATTTTTTTGTACTATATGGGTATCAAATGAAAGGGAGTGATCCTTAGTTCTATAGATGGACGCCTTTTCGGAATATCGTCATAAAAGTGGACCAGGGTTGACTTTAGAATGCGTTTGTACAATAAGGGTATCAAACGAAAGGTGTTAATAAGTGTTTTAAAACGGAGAGGGCCTTAGTTCTATAGGTGGACGCCTTTTCGAAATATCACCATAAAGGTGGACCAGGGGTGACTCTAGAATTTGTTTGTACGATATGAGTATCAAATGAAAGGTATTAATGAGTATTTTAAAAGGGCGTGGTCCTTAGTTCTATAGGTGGACGCCTTTTCGAAATATCACCATAAAGGTGGACTAGGGGTGACTCTAGAATTTGTTTGTACTATATGGGTATCAAATGAAAGGTGTTAATGAGGATTTTGAAAGGGAGTGGGCCTTAGTTCTATAGGTGGACGCCTTTTCGAAATATCGTTATAAAAGTGGACCAGGGTTGACTCTAGAATGCGTTTGTACAATATGGGTATCAAACGAAAGGTGTTAATAAGTGTTTTAAAAGGGAGTTGGCCTTAGTTCTATAGGTGGACGCCTTTTCGGAATATCGTTATAAAAGTGGACCAGGGTTGACTCTAGAATGCGTTTGTATAATATGGGTACCAAATGAAAGGTGTTAATGAGTATTTTAAAAGGGCGTGGGCCTTAGTTCTATTGGTGGACGCCGTTTCGAGATATCGCCATAAAGCTGGATCAGGGGTGACTCTAGAATTTGTTTGTACGATATGAGTATCAAATGAAAGGTGTTAATGAGTATTTTAAGAGGGCATGGGCCTTAGTTCTATATGTGGACGCCTTTTCGAGATATCGCCATAAAGGTGGACCAGGGGTGACTCTAGAATTTTTTTGTACTATATGGGTATCAAATGAAAGGGGGTGATCCTTAGTTCTATAGATGGACGCCTTTTCGGAATATCGTCATAAAAGTGGACCAGGGTTGACTTTAGAATGCGTTTGTACAATATGGGTATCAAACGAAAGGTGTTAATAAGTGTTTTAAAACGGAGAGGGCCTTAGTTCTATAGGTGGACGCCTTTTCGAAATATCACCATAAAGGTGGACCAGGGGTGACTCTAGAATTTGTTTGTACGATATGGGTATCAAATGAAAGCTGTTAATGGGTATTTTAAAAGGGCGTGGGCCTTAGTTCTTAAGGTGGACGCCTTTTCGAAATATCGCAATAAAGGTGGACCAGGGGCGTCTCCAGAATTTGTTTGTACGATATGGGTATCAAATGAAAGGTGTTAATGAGTATTTTAAAAAGGAGTAGACCTTAGTTCTATATGTGGACGCCTTTTCGAGATATCGCCATAAACCTGGACCAGGGGTGACTCTAGAATGTGTTTGTACGATATGGGTATCAAATTAAAGGTATTAATGAGGGTTTTAAAAGGGAGTGGCCCTTAGTTGTATATGTGAAGGCGTTTTCGAGATATCGACCAAAATGTGGACCAGAGTGATCCAGAACATCATCTGTCGGGTACCGCTAATTTATTTATATATGTAATACCACGAACAGTATTCCTTCCAAGATTCCAAAGGCTTTTCATTTCGCCCTGAAAAACTTTTTCATTTTCTTCTACTTAATATGGTAGGTGTCACACCCATTTTACCAAGTTTTTTTCTGAAGTTATATTTTGCGTCAATAGACCAATACAATTACGATGTTTCATCCCTTTTTTCGTATTTGGTATATAATTATGGCATTTTTTCATTTTTCGTAATTTTCGATATCGAAAAAGTGGGCGTGGTCATAGTCGGATTTCGGCCAGTTTTTAACCCAATACAAAGTGAGTTCAGATAAGTACGTCAACTGAGTTTAGTAAAGATATATCGATTTTTGCTCAAGTTATCGTGTTAACGGCCGAGCGGAAGGACAGACGGTCGACTGTGTATAAAAACTGGGCGTGGCGTCAATCGATTTCGCCCTTTTTCACAGAAAACAGTTATCGTCCTAGAATCTAAGCCTCTACCAAATTTTACAAGGATTGGTAAATTTTTGTTCGACTTATGGCATTAAAAGTATCCTAGACAAATTAAATGAAAAAGGGCGGAGCCACGCCCATTTTGAAATTTTCTTTTATTTTTGTATTTTGTTGCACCATATCATTACTGTAGTTGAATGTTGACATAATTTACTTATATACTGTAAAGATATTAACTTTTCTTTTAAAATTTGAATTAAAAAAAAATTTTTTTTTAAAAAGTGGGCGTGGTCGTTCTCCGATTTTGCTAATTTTTATTAAACAGGCATATAGTAATAAGTGTTACGTTCCTGCCAAACTTCATCATGATATCTTCAACGACTGCGAAATTACAGCTTGCAAAACTTCTAAATTACCTTCTTTTAAAAGTGGGCGGTGCCACGCCCATTGTCCAAAGTTTTACTAGTTTTCTATTCGCAAGTGGGATATATCATACGTATATATGCACGTAGAAATGTGCAGCGAGAGTATGTATGCTACAAAAAGAATGTTGTGCAAAAACAATTAAGGAACTTACATGGTTTGGTCTCGATCGATGACATCAGGCGCCTGGTGAGATGGTCGTGGACGGAGAGATTGTTTATCTCTCTTAAGCTGTTGAAATTAAATATCACATTCTTTTTGTGTTTTGTTTTCTCACTAAAATAAGTTCTCTAACCCAATCTTACGATGCACATTTTTAAATAATATTTTACGCTATTCCAATTAGATGTTACTCTGAATACCGTTTTGGTTTTGCGCCCGCCAGTGGCGTGGTGAAATTTAAATATAAGAGGGAAGCATTGGATATTTGTTACAAAAAAATTTAAAAATATCTAATTACAATTTTCCCTACAACTACGAAATAGCAGTTTTAAGATTAATCATACGCTATACAGCTAAGCATAATAATAAAGAAAATATTAAACATAATCTAAAGCATAATATTTAAACGCATCTGGTCGTATTGCCCAAAATTATACTATTGAATCGAAAGAAGAGAGCTACTGGGCATATATTGTATCGTATCTTATCATCAACAGTGTTTATCCTTTCTACAAAAATATATATAAATAATGCGAATTCTACTATTTTTTTGTTTAACTATTATATAATTAGTAAATTTCCATCAAATTCACTTTTGCTTTCTATTTAGAATGAAATATTTAATTATCAAAACTTATCTGTCGTTTAACTTTTGTGCTAAGATGTAGCAAACTCGTAGATTCCGCATTTTTTTTTTTTGATTGCGTTTGTGTTATTCCTGCGGAATTTGTGCATCCCAACGCAGAACTTTGATTATTGTTATTTGTTTTTAACTGGTTGACAAATTTTATTTTCAGCGTGCTTGGCTTCCTGCTGGAAACAATATATGTGCATAAGCCCGTACGACTTTAACAATTCGTTATGTGGTTAATTGTAAAATTTTTATTGTTTATGGAGACACAAAAAAACAAATATATGCGGTTTATATCACTGTTTTTAAAGTTTCCCGCTTTACAAAATAAAATTTTAGTTCCTTGCTCTATTGCTCTATCGCCAACGTAGAGAATTTCCAACTTATCTGCTCCAAATCCAAATTAAAAAAGGAAAACCTCTCCCCAGCGGAAGTTAAAAGTTGCTCTTTCTCCTGCAGGTGGTTTGACATATCTCCACTGCCAAGTTGACAAACTTCACAAATAATGCAGTATCATTATTAAGGTTACCACCAAATGCATAGAACGATACAAAGTTGTAGAGTGGACTTTTACGCTTTCATAACTCGCGCTCACAACCTCGGGAAGTATTGATGGCCTTGCCACAATAAGAGGCGCAGCTGTGGCCGACGGTGTGTGGACCCATGAGGCGGTAGAGGTAGGCCGAAGGCAGTTAAAATGGTTTGCTGCGATAAACCCTCGGCTCTGCAACCGGTACGAGGAGGAAGAAATATCGAATGGCAGAATGAGGCAACGTTCGGCGGAAGGCGACAAGCCTGCTTTCAAGAGCCAGAAAGGACCCAGTCCCAGGGGTAGGATGGAAGGAAACAGCTGCATTCATATATGCTGCCTAATTACACTACTGAGGACCTCGTAGTGGTGGCCGTTGAGCAAAAGAATAATCAGGAATTTATCCTGGCATCCTGCTAAATGGCCCATGCTGCGGAGGTTCCACCGATGGAGTACAAAAGGCTAGTACAAGAGGAAGAGCGCAAAGGGCGGTTGGTCATAAGCGTAGATGCGCACCACAATGCGTGGGGAGGAGCAGATACGAACGAGAGAGGCGAATCTCTATTTTGTTACGTCTTACAGATAGCCAATGCCCCTACATACAGCAATGTTATGACCTCTTTTAACAAAGCTTGCCCTCTAAGAATTTTTAGAGGAAAAGCAAAGCCACCATGGTGGAGCAATGAGCTGAATCTTCTAAGAAGGCAGGTAAAAGAAATGTATAAGCTCACAAAGACCACGGAAAGCGAAGCGTGTCGAGACGAGTACAGGGATCTACTGAGGATCTACTAGCGTGAAATTTTCAGGGCGAAGAGAATCTCATGGAAAAGATTCTGTATGGACATAGAGTACTCCAGCGAAACAGCACGGCTGAAAAAAGTCCTAGCAAGACGAAACATAGTCCAGGGACTAATAAAGAAAGAGAACGGAGAATGGTTACGCAATAGTGAGGAATCCCTTGAGGTGCTTTTCGACACACATTTTCCATCCGTAGACGATTTAGAAGAGCCAGCAGACATCACTTACACTTCAATCACGGAGCGGGTAGTACCGGGCATGGTGAACGATGCCAAGATCGAATGGACAATGAAGTCATTTTCTATGTTTAAATCGCCGGGCCCAGATAATATATTCCCAGCCATGCTACAAGTTATAATAAGTATGGCGATCGTGGAATGGCTTAAAATAATATTCGACAGGTGCATAAGGCTGAATAATGTACAGCACTCTTGGAGAACTGCTCGTGTAGCTTTCCTACAAAACACGGGGAAGATTGGTCACGTGTATCCCAAAGACTATAGACCCATTAGCATAACATCATTTCTGCTCAAAACCGTTGAGAGGCTGACAGATGCGTACATAAAGGCCAACGTGGATGAAAAGCTGCTCTCCACAACACAGTATGCGTACACCAAAGGCAAGTCGATAGACACCGCATTGCATAGAGTGGTAATAAGCATAGAGAAATCCCTGGAATATAAGGAATATGCTCGAGGAATCTTCTTAGACATTGCCGGGGCTTTCAATAATGTTTCTAAATGGGCGATTATGGATGGTCTTAATTACATTAAAGTACATCCAGCCTTAACTGGATGGATCGGCTGCATGTTAAATTGCGAGAAGATTACATCACAATGGGGATTGTACGAGGCCATGAAATCAGTGGACAAGGGAACGAGGCAGAGCGGGGTGCTATCACCTCTGCTGTGGACGCTGGTCATCAACCAACTGCTCAGGCGAGTCGAGGAGGGACCCGTAAAAGTTACAGCTTACGCAGATGACGTAGAAATTGTGTTACATAACTGATGGAAGATTGCCGACAAAAATGTGTGGTGTGTATTCTGATGTTTCGCGTAGCTAGCTATATGTTGCCAAATGCTGCTGGCGCTAGGTTGCTTGCGCCTTGTAAACTATGTCAAATGCGAATGTTACGTGTTGCATGTTAGTGGAAAGTTGAGTTAATGTTGACGTGTTTAGTCAACAATGTTGCTTCACTTGTGTTGTGGAAATGGGTACGTGTGCGTGTATTGGTGTAAATTTTGTCTTACCAACTTTGTGTTTGTGTAGGTGTGATTCTGTGTTGGCGCAATTTGTTGGAAAAAGTAGTTATGTTGTGTTGCGTGTATCTCTGTGAATTTTGCCGCTTTATTGCTACCTCCTTTAAAAATTTTCGTGCGCTTTTCGCCGGGCTGGTGGACGACGTCCTCTAACAACTATCTTCTCCTGCTGCTCTAAACCTTCTGGGCAGTTTAAATCTTCTTTACAATTTGTCTAAGTCGCTGCCTACGACTGCTTCTCGTTCCTGGAAAATATGGAAGAACACACACAACGTTAACACTAAAATCATAAGCACACAAACACATAGTCGGTTCATAAATGCAAGAATATGCAAATAAGACAATGCAACACAATAAAAAAAAAAAAACAAAACAGACGATTTCACATATATTTTTATAAAAACTTTTGATTTTTAATTCACTTCTTATTCAAAAGTAACCACACACTAGAAATTTAATTTTTTTGTAATTCTTGCATTTATTTCACTGCGTTAAAATTATCAAGCCTGCACAACATTATAAAAAGAAATTTAACAAAAAAAGGAATCAAAAAGGAATTTTTATTTCAACTAAATCGAAGGAATTTTGGTTTTCCTTACATTTCCGAAGTTGAATAAAAAAAATTTAATTCACAAACAAAAAAAAAAAAACTTCTATCATAAAAATTAAAAATTAGAATTATTAAAATTAATGCAAGACAAATGGGAATGAAAATTGATAGAACATTAAAATTGTTGTGCAGCCTTACAACTCACATTTAACAAAAAAGAATTTCTCACTTCACATAAAAAAATCACTAAAAAATTACATTTTACTTACCGAAAACTCAGCAATATGAGGGAAAAAAGAAACTGACCTCCAACCGAGTCGTGTTTCTTCCTGGTTCCATGATTTTGATGATCCTGGGCAAAATTCACAGGGACTTGTTCACTTGCATTTCACTTAACGCGCGACACTTTACGTGGAACCCGCACTTGCTAAAATAAAACTTTTTTTTTTTTGCAAACTTTATTTTTTTTTTTAGCACTGTACACTGTTTGAAATAAACTTCACTTTGTTTCATTGCTTTTGGCAAAGCAACACTAAGACCGCGACTTTCGATTTTTGTGATACCGAATGCTAAGCGGACCCCCTTATATACCAAAATGTATCTTGCGGCACTTATCTTTGTCACCGTACAGCAAAGCCTTTCTGCCCCTGTTTTGCTGAATGTCATAGTGGGCGTGTATGCATGTACACACATCCCTCTAGTTATCTAACTACCACATGCATGTATTTACCTTAGTGTATGAAGTGCTGAAAGGGGAAAGATCGTTACTGCCATTGTATAGATATCTGTGTATATACCCGCTTGCACGTGATTGGAAATTATTTTAGGGAAATCACAAGGGCTGCTATTACAGGCTCGCATCCGCCGATGGTGCCTGCACTATGGAGCGCGTGCGTAAAAAGATGCATAACGCAGCCTTGGGATAGGTTTTTGTATCAAGGGCTCACGTGTGGCATCGACCCACTTCCTGAGCCGAGCTTCTTCACATTCAGCCTGCTAAGACTTACGCTTCACATTGCTATCTAACACATTTAACATATATGGTACAAATTTGAACATTAATCTACATAAAATCGAATGTACTGTCACCGAGTTAAAATCTATCACTGGGTTAAACACTACTATACTAGTATCACAGGTTTTAATACTAAATCTATATCACCGTGGTGTGATGGTAGCGTGCTCCGCCTATCACACCGTATGCCCTGGGTTCAACTCCCGGGCAAAGCAACATCAAAATTTTAGAAATAAGATTTTTCAATTAGAAGAAAATTTTTCTAAGCGGGGTCGCCCCTCGGCAGTGTCTGGCAAGCGCTCCGATTGTATTTCTGCCATGAAAAGCTCTCAGTGAAAACTCATCTGCCTTGCAGATGCCGTTCGGAGTCGGCATAAAACATGTAGGTCCCGTCCGGCCAATTTGTAGGGAAAAATCAAGAGGAGCACGACGCAAATTGGAAGAGAAGCTCGGCCTTAGATCTCTTCGGAGGTTATCGCGCCTTACATTTATTAATTTTTTTATATCACAGGTAATAAACAACAGAGTTATCGTAGTCAGTAAAGGTTTGTATAATACAAAAATAAGGAACATAAATAAATAAATAAATTAATTAATTAATAAATAAATAAATAAAAAAAAAAAAAATAAACAAATAACAGAAATAAATAAAAAATAATAATTAAATAAAAAAAAAATTTGTAAATAATTAAAATAAAGGTAGTCAGGTATCTATGTTAATTCGTCATTAGGAATCACTATATCGCAGATCGTCTAACAGAGTACCTACAACAAACATAATGACAAGATCACAACATTTAACACCTAAAACAAAGACTACACTTAACATGGAATATGATGCGAATAAGTCCTTGGCGTGGTATATTCCAACCTTCTTTCCACTGACATCACCGAGTTCATATATATAATTCCCTACTGCTCTCAGCACAATGCACTTAACCTGCTTGGGTGCTAGCTTGGCGTTAAAATTGTCAATTTTAGAGCTTTGCTTGAAGTTACGTCAGTACACCGTTTGTCCAAATTTGAATACTACATCCTTCGATCTAGTATCGTAGATCTTTCTGCTTTTTTAATGCGCTAGTTTTAGTTCAACCATTATCTTATTTCTGAGCATCTGCAGCTTATCTGCTTTCGACACTACTTCGCAATCTGCATTTTTGAGTGCGCTTAGCTTCCGACATAGTTCGTATGATGCTCCGTGTTGCATCATCGGTACACCAAATACTGCCGTATAGGGCGACGTATCAATTACGGTATGTACGACGCTGCGTGACGCGAACGCGGCATCGCTCACATACCTATCCCAATCCTTTTAATTGTCCTTGATGTAAGATCGTACTATTTGCAACACTGATCGATTCACTCTTCCAGCCGCGTTTGCTTGTGGCGAGTAGAAAGCCGTTCGGATGTGAACTGTTCCATATTTTTCGAGGAATGTTGTAAACATTTCCGACGTAAATTGTTTACCGTTATCTGAATGTACGTATTCAGGAACTCCAATAACATGAAATATATCTTTTTCTAAATACTTAATAACTTCTGCCGAAGTGGCTTTTCGCATCGGTTTAAGGAAGACAAACTTAGAAAAATGATCTACACACACAAACACATAAACATTACCATCACGAGTACGTGGGTAAGGACCCATAAAATCGACGAAGAAACGTTGAAAAGGGCGTTCAGTCATTCTTTGGTTTCCCATCTTGGGTTTGTTAAAGGTATTTTGCGTTTTGTTGCCTTTACACACTTCGCATGATTTGAGATATGTCTGAACATCTGTCACTATACCTGTCCAATAATACTTATCTCGGATACGGGATAGGGTCTTATGTATACCTCCATGACCAGCAGAAGGTGATGCATGGGATGCTTCGTTCAGACCCCTCCGCAGCTCAGTTGGGACCCAGAGTTTCCAAGCATGGTCTTCCTGTAACTCGTCTCCTCTGTTGAATTGTGAGCGTTTGTATAGGTATCCATCCGATTCGCAAAGTTCTGGCAGTCGGTCTTTATTTTCAGTCACTGTTTTCCGTAGTTCTTTGTATTCGTCCGACTGAAAGTATGGTGAGTTGAGGTCAACGTCTAGTACCCTGTTGCCAGTCGTGATTTCGTCCATATTCATTCGCGATAAAGCATCAGGCACTATGTTTTGGGTTCCTTTACGGTGTTCTATATTGAAACTATACCCTTGCAGTTTCAAACTCCATCTTGCAAGTCGACCAGTCAGATCCTTCTGGTTCATAAGCCACTTCAGGCTTGCATAGTCCGTTATCACCGTAAAAGGTAAACCCTCCACATAGGGCCTGAACTTCTTTATTCTAATTATAGCAGCGTAACACTCTAACTCTGTAATACTATAATTTCGTTGTGCCTTATTGAGTTTTGCGGACACATAAGCAATTGGTCTTTCGTTACCTTCGTCGTCTAGTTGGAAGAGAACTCCGCCAACTCCGTCAGTTGATGCGTTACATTGTATGTAGAAGTGTCTGCCGAAGTCAGGATGTATTAGTACTGGTGCTGATGTCAGTTTCTGTTTCAATGTTTCGAAAGCCTGGCGTCTTCTGTCATCGTGAATTTCTTTATGTTTTCTTTTGTTAGTCGGTCATGTAAAGGTGCTGCAATAGTGGCATAGTCTTGTATAAAACGTCTATACCAGCCTGTCATTCCAAGGAACTTTCTAAGCTGTTTTGGGGTTCGTTGTTCGGGGAAGTCATGCATGGCGGCTATTTTGCTATCATCCGTGCGTATGCATCCATCCCCGACCACGTACCCGAGATAACGTACCTCTTTAAAGAAGAATTTGCTCTTTTCAACGTTGATCGTCAATTTTGCATTCCTAAGACATTTGGCAACTAAAGACAACAAATATAAGTGAGACGAAAAATCATCGGAACAAACAAGTAAATCGTCTAGGTAAACAAATACAGATCCTCTAAGGGAAGCGGATATGACTTTATCCATCAGTCGGCAGATTCGTTGTGCCGCATTGCACATACCGAATGGCATGACTGTAAAATGATATAATGGTCTACCAGGTACAGTGAAAGCAGTTTTCTCCCTGGACTTTCGCTCTAATGGTATCTGCCAAAACGCATCTTTCAAATCAATGGCAGATATGTACCTGGTATTTTGCAGGCGGCTTAGGATTCTATCTATGTGTGGTAGGGGGTAGGCACCCTTAATAGTGCGCTCATTTACCTTGCGTGCGTCGAGACATAGACGGTTCTTCGTACCCTTAACGACGAGTGAGACTGGAGAATTCCAGCAACTATTGCTTTTTTCAATAACCCCCATCGCCAACATTCTATCTAACTCGCTATAAACTAATTTTTGTATCGCCGGATAAATCGGATAATGTCGCTGTTTTACGGGAAGATTTTCATCCGTCACTTCAATAGTATGCTCCTCAACATCAGTTTTCCCTAACCCAAGTACTGCGAATGAAGGAAATTGTGCTTACGCATTCAAAAGCTACTGTTTCTTCATCACTCAAAACATGCTGCACTGCATCGAATGTCAGGTCACCTTCAGCGGGTGCGATCTCTGAAACAACAGAACCTTTTAACTTTACTATGGGGCCCCTGCTAACGACACTCAGCTGAAAGGCTCGCCAACAATCGATCCCTAGACCTCCTGCTGTAAACCAGGCACTATAAGGAACTCTAGCTCTCTAGTGGTATTGTCCCATAATACTGGAAGAGTCACTACTCCTACCACCTCAGTTTCACCACCATTGGCTGTCTTGACGTTCTGTCCTTGGATCGGCACAATCAGACTTTCCTTTCCTTCTAGTAACGTATTGGCATTTTTCCCTAAGCAGCTAGCCCCGGCCCCGGAATCTAAGGGCGCGAGCACCTCGCGTCCTCCGATCTCAGTTTTCGCGAAGAACCTATTGTCACCTTTAACTGACACAATCGTTGAAATTATTTTCTGTTTAATCCGCCTAAACTTCTTTTGTTTCTCCCGTTTTCATAATTTTCTTGAAAATCTTCTCTTTCTGTTTAACGTTCAGCTCTTCACAAAATATTCGCCTACGCGCCTCTTCATATCTTAATTTTCTCCCATGTAAGCTTATACCACCTGATTCACGTTTTTCAAATATATTCTTTGTTTCTGTATCCCTATTTCTCTTCAGTATGCTAACTAATCCGCCGGGCGATCTCGAGTCTGGACAGAGTGCCCGGACAATTATGCCAGTGCCCTGTTTCCCGCTTCGGGCTTAAAAACACAAAACGAGGAATCTCCTCCACATGCAAAACATTTCATCAAATGGAAGGAGGACTTACACTTTGTGTCTTTCGCTGCTTCTGCCGGATTCTTTATGTAGAAATCCACAGGCATTCCACAGGAAAAACACAACATTAAATGGAATGGGGAAGGACAAAAGATTTGGCTTTGGACTGGACTAACACCTTTACTGTGGACATTGGAGGACGAACTTACAATAGGATTAGGGGAATGTGTTGGAATGGTGGGCTTAGGCGGTTCTCGGGGTACAGAGGCAACTGGCAGATTCCTATTGATGGGCCTCTCTGCTTGACTCCTATTGCCCTTGCTGAACGCTTCCACGGCTAACTCCTATTCCTGACTCTCTGACCACAAACTCCTGTTGGTACCTAACTCGCTTACTGGTTTTACTATAGACTTATTCTCCTTCATTAGCTTCTCTGCCCGTTTGCATTCTAACTTTAACTCCGCTAATGTGTTTGTTTCACGTATTACCTCGTAGTCTGATTCTGCCGACTTAAACTGGGCTAATATCTCCCCCTTTAACCCGAAATAATCAAATGACTCGTCATCAGCGTGGTCTTCCAGTATATGCCAATACCATTTGAGAGCAGGCCCTGTCACTAAGCAATGAAAATCCGAAAAAAGTTGTTCATAGGACAGCTGATACTGGACTCGCATCCTTTCCAGTCGGAAGGCAACACTCTCTACCGTCATACCCTTAGCCGAACCATCAAATTTCAGGTGCCATTTATCCAAATCTACTTTTTTCATAGCCGTGTAAATATAGGATGATCCTGGCTGCTGCTGACTGTTGGTTGTACTTTGATGATTTTCTGTAGTTCCCCCAGCATGACCTGGCGTCGACGTCTTGGCTTGAGGGCGTGGTACCTCTGGGTTATGCATAGATGTTTCCACGCCAGCAACGCGATCGCTTAGCTTGGAAACATCCGATCGTACCTTTCGCACCTCCTCCATATGCTGTGCCATCTCCGCGTTTTGTTGCATCATCACTTCCATCATCAATCCCATTTGTTCAATCCTATCCTCGAGTGGTGCCGCCCTGTCCCTATTTTCCGCCGCATTAGTAACAGGCGATGCCGCTCCCCCCGGTGGCGCACCTCCAACTGCCCCCTCTTCTTGATCGGCCATTTCTAATATCCTCTCAAGCCTACGCGAAAAATTCAAGGAGCTGTCAGACGTGTCTACGGCGATCCTCTCGGTCACCGTAACCTCCTGCCTTTGGTTTCACCCCGGATCACGCTGCCCAAAAACCCTAGCTGCGCACTGGTTCAGGAGATCTATCGGAAGGAAATCGACTGGGTGCTCAATACCTGTATCTATTTGGGTGAACAAAGATCCTGCCACTTGATTTTGTAGTTGCCTAGAATAATCCCGCGTAACCGGTCTTTCACGAGTAAAAAGTCCCAGACCTCGTTTCGGTATTGCTCCCTTTTTCTTGGAATTCTCCATAGACCAATAAGGGATTGGTTCGTAAGGGGAAACTTCAACTTCAAGGCGTGTGCAATGTGTCGGAGTATTAAAATTTTAAACAAAAGTAATAATAAAATAATAAATGAAAATTCACAAATTTTACGTGGATACAACTATGCACCTTAAAATGTGAAAATCCTCTGAATATAAACAAGGAAATAAGTAAAAGGAATTTGAAGAAAAAATAATAATAATAATAGTGGGACTAAACGTGTCTATGTAAAAACGTGTATAAAGAAACTCCTACAAAAATTCAAATAAAATTTTTATTGGTAAGAAAAAAATTCAGTAAAAAAACAATAAAAGAAAAAAAGTGTAAATCAAATTTGTATACTGCTTGTGTTGGGGGAAGGAGACGTGGCAAGAACCGCGCCCCTATGCCGACGAGCCTCAGCCGGGCTGCTACCATGCCGAGCCGCCACTCCTCCTCTCCCAACACAAGCAGTTATGTAACAATTGGCATAAGTCGAAAGTGCCTTCCAACGATTAGTTCTTTGGTGGATCGGGCACTTCGGGATATTCATACCTGGACATCTAATGTCGGGTTGAAAGTCAATGCGGAAAAGACGGATATGGTCTTGTTTACAAAGAGGTCCAAGGTCACAAATTGGACTAGCCCAAGTTAGGGGGGTGACCTTACAGGAGAAACCTTGCACAAAATATCTAGGAATTATCGTACACATTAAGCTGTCATGGAAGCTCAATGTAGAGGAGAGGGTGAAGAAGGCCTCAACGGCACTCTATGCATGTAAAAGAATGCTGGGGTGTACGTGTGAATAATCACCCTCTCTTTCTAATTGGATTTTTACAGCGATTGTAAGCCCTGTTTTATACTATGGAGTTCTTGTTTGGTGGAAAGTCAGAAAAAAACAACATACCTCAAAAAATTAGAGGGGGTATGCAGACTACCGATGCTTAGCATTACGGGAGCCCTGAAAACAACCCCGACGGCTGCACTGTATGCCATTCTGCACATTCCACCTGTAGATCTGGTAGCAAAGAACATAGCATTAACAACTGCAACCAGGCTCGGTGCCTCGGGGCAGCTTGAGTGCCGACCATATAGCCATAGTAGTATAGCGTCATCAATCACAAGACGAGCAGATTACCTGATTCCCTATCTGCGCTTCCAACGAGATTTTAAGGCCATAATAGAGGTGGACGGTTGGCGAAAGGGTTCGAAAATGGAGGACGAGGCGATAAATGTGTACACAGATGGTTTAAAATTAGTGGAAGGAGTAGGGTCTGCGGTAAACTGTGCTGATCCGGAAATAAGCCGATCCTACAGGCTGCCGGATTACTGTAGCGTTTTCCAAGCTGAAATATTAGTCGTAACCAGAGCAGTAGAATCCCTGGAAGAGAAGAGAGAAGCATACATCTATATTGGGTCCCAGGGCATATGGGAATAGATGGGAATGAAAAAGCGGACGAACTAGCTAAAAAGCGCGCATCTCTTGAAGCTTGCTCAGTAGACGTCCCAATTAGACTGAGCGAGATTAAGCGAAGGCGAGAGGTGCACATGATCGACAAAGGGGTAAAGGCGTGGGTTCAAGCGCGGGGCTGTAAAGAATCGAAGATTATGTGTAGGTCTTACAACCTTAGACTAACAAAGTTGCTTCTATCATTAAAAAGAGAGGACTGTGAGGACTCATGACGGGTATTCTGACTGGACACTGCCTTCTGGCGTCACATGCCTTTAAATTAGGCTTGGTCAGTGATAGCAAATGTAGGAAGTGCGGGTTGGAGGAGGAAACGATCCAGCACGTTCTGTGCTCGAGCCCTGCACTTGCCAGGCTAAGACTTCAGCTATTAGGAGTGATACAGCTGTCAGATCTAGAAGCAGCAAGTGGATTAAGTCCTAGGAAGCTTCTGAGGAACGAAAGTTTTTATTTTTCTTTCATTCAACACATTTCACCTTGAGTAAATTTTTGGTTAGAAATGCCTAATTAATATTTCAATCCCTTAATTATGAAAAATACAAAATATTTACACAGCTTTTTAAAATGTGCGCTATTTATACATAGTTAGGTCGTGTGAATAAAAAAAAGCAAAAACATTTCCTTCTAGATTCTGGAAATTTAAACAACAAAAACACTTCCTCATTTGAATTAAAGCATTTCATAGAACGGAAAGTTTTTATTTTTTTCTACCTTTATATTAAGTCCCTTTCATGTTTGTCCCCTCATTTCCATACGAATTTCTGGCCCACGGAAAAGCCTTTTTCTGTAACTTCCCGTTGAGGTAGACAATTGATATTTAGAACAAAGTTCAGATATGGGGGACATTACAATGCAAGTGAAAAAAAAAAATATCCGTTAGGTGGCGCACGGATCGAGATATACAGAAAATTTATTTTAAAGCGGAAATTTTGCGATCGACTTTTAACTAACTTCTCGGTGATCCAGAGACTTGAAACTTTGCGCATAGTTTGCGAGTCGATGGCACTACAAATCGTGGAAAACAAAATACCGCCAGGTGGCGGACGAAACGAGATAAACGAAAATCCCTGAAAAAAGCAGGGAATCTTGCGATTGATTTTTAAATAACTTCCCGGCGAGCTAGAGACTTGAAACTTGGGCCGTTGGTCAGAACCCGGTGACGATATAATATTTGATCAAAAAAATTTCGCTAGGTGGCGCACGGATGGAGATATTAAGAAAATTAATTATGATTTGGGAATCTTTAATCCATTTTTAACTAAATTCCCGGTGACCTAGAATTTTGAAACTTGGCACACAGTTTGAGGCTGGGTGACAATACAATTTACAGAAAACAAAGTTCCGCTAGGTAGCGCGCTAAGTGAGATAACTAAAAACCCTTGAAAAACGAGGGGAATCTTGCAGTCGATTTTTCAGTAACTTCCCGGTAAGCTGGAGATGTGAAACTTGAGCCGTAAGTCAAAACCCGGTAAAAATGCAATATTTTATCAAAAAAATTCCGCTATGTGGCGCACGGATCGAGATATTAGGAAAATTAGTTTTGATTTGGGCATCTTTTAATCCATTTTTAACTAATTTTACGGTTACCAAGAGACTTGAAACTTGGCACTTAATTAGAACCAGGCCTCTAATTAAGTGCCAAGTTTCAAGTCAATACAACTTATAGAAAACAAAGTTCCGCTATCTGGCGCGCTAGTCAAGATAACTGAAAATCTTTTAAAAACGGGGTGAATCTTGCGATCGATTTTCGAGTAACTTCCCGATGAACTTGAGACATAAAACTTGGGCCGTAAATCAGAATCCGGTGACAATGCAATATCTTATCAAAGAAATTCCGCTAGGTGGAGCATGGATCGAGATATTGAGAAAACTAGTTTTAAATTGGGAATCTTGCAATCGATTTTTAACTAACTTCCTGGATATCTAGAGACTCGAAACCTGAAATATAGTTTAAAACTCGGTGACAGTGCAATGTTTGATCATAAAATTTGAGTTACGTAACGCGCAAGTCGAACTATTTAGAAGATTAGGCCATACTTTCGTGGCTAGCCTCCTAAGTATAGCAGGCGTTGTAGAATTCTACCTCGTTGAAGGCTCAACTCAATGCACGTCCTTGCATACTTTTAGGCGTATGCGACTTTCACCTCGATTCTTTTAGATTTTCAGGCATATGCGAATTTCACCACGATTTTCAGCTGTGCAAATTAAGTAGCTGACAAACGAGGTGTAGTTCACTTGATATGTTGCGAGGTGGAATTTTTCGTCAGTGTTGCCAGCGAAAATTCCACTAATTCTCTTAAATCTTGGGAATTAACTATGAGGATTATCTGTATTTAATTAGCGAGCTTTGCTCATATTGCTTTATACAATGGTTTTTGTTATTGATATTAGAGAAAAATTGTAAAGTTTACAAACGGCGGTGGTTACTAGGACATGTTTCTGAATTCCACTTCTTCATCAGCTAGCTTTTCGGGAGCTGAGCGTTGAACTCGAACCTCCAACATTCATATCAGTGAAAAAGCTGATGCCTTTACCTACTCAGCTATATGAATGTCCCGTTGATCACTTTACAATTGGTCTCTAAGAATTGCCTTTTTGTTTCTATTCCTTTTATTCGCCATGTAGGCACACACACTCTGTATGTAGTTTATTCCTAATATTCAAAAGCGCGCCTAAAAATCATATTCACAATGCAAATACAAGACACAACCCCCTCTGGTTAAATGCGATTATATCCAAGAGATGTCGCTGGGTGATGCGCCACAGAGAATTACGGCGATATCTGCTGAATATAATGTTCATATACATATAATCAGAAGGGTTTGTGTCTTAGGAATTGGGAATTAGCGCGTGTTTAAATTTTAATTAATCAATTGGTTAATCCCAAGTACATGGTTTGCCTTAAATTGAAAGACTGCGATTCACCTTTATAGTTTTAAATCCCAAAATTCTTTTACAAGAACTATTGTTAAAGTATTAAAGGAAACATTTCCTTCTGTTTTTTGGTCCATTTATATAAAGGTAGTCCTTAAAATTTTTTTATCATCTTTTTGTTTTTAATTCAACCCATTTAACCATGAGTAAATTTTTGGCCTAATTAATATTACAAGCCCTTAATTATGAAAAATACAAAATATTTATACAGGTTTTTAAAATGGGCGCTATTTATACATAGTTGAGTCGTGTGAATAAAAAATAAGCAAAAACATAAATAATGGTAATCATAAGCTGTTGTTGAATATTTTGTGTAAACAATCTGTTGGTCTTAACATGGTTCATTTTAACTCACGAAGCTTAAGCTCTGATAAAATGGATTATGTTAGATATATTTTTGAGGAATCGTTGGTTGATGTTATTTGTATAAGCGAAACATGGTTTAGTGAAAATACCTCTGATCTGCATTCTTATATTAGTAGCTATAATGTCATTCGGAATGACAGGAAACTTAAGAAAGGGGGTGGTGTGGCGATCTATTGCAAGTTTGCAAATCTTAGCATTAAGCCTCTTAGTATGTCTGTCGACTCAGATGTTGAGTTTATCATTTCTGAGGTCTCTGATGGTGTAAAAAAAGGTTTAGTTTCTTGTGTTTATAACCCGCCTAAATGTTGCACGTTAGATTGTCTTTTTACTGCGCTCTCCGTGTATTTATCTGATTATGAATTTTACCTCATTAGTGGCGACTTCAATGCTAATTTACTTGTAAATGACTCGTATAGTAAAAAACTGTGTGATCAAGTTTCAACAGCTGGTTTAGTCATAGTAAATGACAAAATGCCTACGAGGTATGCTAACAACTCCAATCCCAGCTTATTAGACTATTTTATGATATCTGACTTCACATATATTCTTAAATTTGACCAGCTTTATTTTGTATCAGACAATGACATAATTTTTATACTCAGTTGAGCAGAGCTCACAGAGTATATTAAGTTTGGTTGGATAACGGTTGGTTGTACAGGTATAAAGGAATCGAGATAGATATAGACTTCCATATATCAAAATAATCAGGATCGAAAAAAATTTGATTGAGCCATGTCTGTCCGTCCGTCCGTCCGTTAACACGATAACTTGAATAAATTTTGAGTAAATTGATGAAATTTGGTATGTAGGTTCCTGAGCACTCATCTCAGATCGCTATTTAAAATGAACGAAATCGGACCATAACCACGCCCACTTTTTCGATATCGAAAATTTCGAAAAACCGAAAAAGTGCGATAATTCATTACCAAAGAAAGCTAAAACGATGAAACTTGGTAGATGGGTTGACCTTATGACACAGAATAGAAAACTAGTAAAATTTTGGACAATGGGTGTGGCACCGCGCACTTTTAAAAGAAGGTAATTTAAAATTTTGCAAGCTGTAATTTGGCAGTCGTTGAAGATATCATGATGAAATTTGGCAGGAACATTACTCCTATTACTATATGTACGCATAATAAAAATTAGCAAAATCGGAGAAGGACCACGCCCACTTTAAAAACAATTTTTTTTAAAGTAAAATTTTAACAAAAAATTTAATATCTTTACAGTATATAAGTAAATTATGTCAACATTCAACTCCAGTAATGATATGGTGCAACAAAATACAAAAATAAAAGAAAATTTCAAAATGGGCGTAGCTCCGCCCTTTTTCATTTAATTTGTCTAGGATACTTTTAATGCCATAAGTCGAACAAAAATTTACCAATCCTTTTGAAATTTGGTAGGAGAATAGATATTATGACGCTAACTGTTTTCTGTGAAAATGGGCAAAATCAGTTGAAGCCACGCCCAGTTTTTATACACAGTCGTCCGTCTGTCCTTCCGCATGGCCGTTAACATGATAACTTGAGCAAAAATCGACATATCTTTACTGAACTTAGTTCACGTACTTATCTGAACTCACTTTATCTTGGTATAAAAAATGAACGAAATCCGACTATGACCACGGCCGCTTTTTCGATATCGAAAATTACGAAAAATGAAAAAAATGCCATAATTCTATTCCAAATACGAAAAGAGGGATGAAACATGGTAATTGGATTGGTTTATTGACGCGAAATATAACTTTAGAAAAAACTTTGTAAAATGGTTGTGACACCTATCATATTAAGTAGAAGAAAATGAAAAAGTTCTGCAGGGCGAAATAAAGAACCCTTGAAATCTTGGCAGGTATTACATATATAAATAAATTAGCGGTATCCAACAGATGATGTTCTGGGTCACCCTGGTCCACATTTAGGTCGATATCTGGAAAACGCCTTCACATATACAACTACCACCACTCCCCTTTAAAGCTCTCATTAATACCTTTAATTTGATACCCATATCGTACAAACAAAGTCTAGAGTCACCCCTGGTTCACCTTTATTGCGATACCTCGAAAAGGCGTCCACCTATAGAACTAAGGCCCACTCCCTTTTAAAATACTCGTTAACACCTTTCGTTTGATACCCATATTATACAAACGTATTCTAGAGTCACCCTTGGACCACCTTAATGGCGATATCTCGAAAAGACGACCACCTATACAACTACCACCACTCACTTTTAAACCCCTCATTAATACCTTAAATTTGATACCCATATCGTACAAACACATTCTAGAGTCACCCCTGGTCCACCTTTATGGCGATATTTCGAGACGGCGTCAACCTCCCTTTTAAAATACTCATTAACACCTTTCGTTTGATACCCATATTGTACAAACAAATTCCAGGGTCCCCCCTGGTCCACCTTTATGGAGATATCTCGAAACGGCGTCCACCTATGGAAGTAAGGATTACTCCCTTTTAAAATACTACTTAACACCTTTCATTTGATACCCATATCGTACAAACAAATTCTAGAGTCAACCCTGATCCACCTTTATGGCTATATCCCTAAATGGCGTCCACCTATAGAACTATGGCCCACTCCCTCATAAAATACTCTTTAATGCCTTTCATTTGATACACATGTCATACAAACACATTCCAGGGTTTCCCTCGGTTCATTTTCCTACATGGTTATTTTCCCTTATGTTGTCACCATAGCTCTCAACTGAGTATGTAATGTTCGGGTACACCCGAACTTAACCTTCCTTACTTGTTTGTACTGTTAATGTTGGGTTTAATCGTCCTGAGCCATATGTTTTTGTATATCGTGATTTCCGTTTTGTGGATACCAAAGTGTTGCTAAGTGATTGTTCTTGTATTCCTTGCAATGATTGTTGGTATTTAGATATGGTAGATAAGAAACTTGAACATCTTAACCAAAACATAAATGTCATGATGATCAAATGTCATGTCCCTACACGTACTGTCCATGTTTTAAACAAATCTTGTCCATGGTTTATTAGAAGAGTTATTTGTGCAACAAAAAAGCGCAATAAGCTGCACGCCAAATGGAGAAGGTTCCGAAATGATGCTTCATGGGCTTTGTACAAAGCTGCTCGCAACGAAGCGACTGCCGTAATTAGGCAGGCCAAAAAGAATTCTTTTCATAGCAAATTGGATCCTTCTCTGCCATCATAAGCGGTATGGCGTAACCTTAAACCCTAAAGGTCCATGGGAGAAATAAGGTGGAACGCAGTTTTGACCCTGACATACTAAATAATTTTTTCATCGGTTCCAGCAACAACTCCAGCTCTGCCTCTCCTGAGAAGATGCCTGAACTACTCAATACTTTTTATACTCAGTTGAGCAGAGCTCACAGAGTATATTAACTTTGATTGGATAACGGTTGGTTGTACAGGTATAAAGGAATCGAGATAGATATAGACTTCCATATATCAAAATCATCAATATCGAAAAAAAATTCGATTGAGCCATGTCCGTCCGTCCGTCGATAACTTGAGTAAATTTTGAGGTATCTTGATGAAATTTGGTGTGTATGTTCCTGGGCACTCATCTCAGATCGCTATTAAAAATGAACGATATCGGACAATAACCACGCCCACTTTTTCGATATCGAAAATTTCGAAAAATCGAAAAAGTGCGATAATTCATTACTAAATACGGATTAAGCGATGAAACTTGGTAGGTGAGTTGAACTTATGACGCAGAATAGAAAGATAGTAAAATTTTGGACAATGGGCGTGGCACCGCCCACTTTTAAAAGAAGGTAATTTAGAAGTTTTGCAAGCTGTAATTTGGCAGTCGTTGAAGATATCATGATGAAATTTGGCAGGAACGTTACTCTTATTACTGTATGTCTGCTTAATAAAAATTAAGAAAATAGGAGAACGACCACGCCCACTTTTTAAAAAAAATTTTTTAAATTCAAATTTTAAAAGAAAAGTTAATATCTTTACGGTATATAAGTAAATTATGCCAACATTCAACTCCAGTAATGATATGTTGCAACAAAATACAAAAATAAAAGAAAATTTCAAAATGGGCGTGGCTCCGCCCTTTTTCATTTAATTTGTCTAGGATACTTTTAATGCCAAACAAAAATTCACCAATCCTTGTGAAATTTGGTAGAAGCTTAGATTCTAGGACGATAACGGTTTTCTGTGAAAAAGGGCGAAATCGGTTGAAGCCACGCCCACTTTTTATACACAGTCGACCATCTGTCCTTCCGCTCGGCCGTTAACACGATAACTTGAGCAAAAATCGATATATCTTTACTAAACTCAGTGCACGTACTTATCTGAACTCACTTTGTATTGGTGTAAAAAATGGCCGAAATCCGACTATGACAACGCCCACTTTTTCGATATCGAAAATTGCGAAAAATGAAAAAAATGCCATAATTATATACCAAATACGAAAAAAGGGATGAAACATGGTAATTGTATTGGTCTCTTGACGCAAAATATAACTTTAGAAAAAAACTTGGTAAAATGGGTGTGACACCTACCATATTAAGTAGAAGAAAATGAAAAAGTTTTGCAGGGCGAAATCAAAAGCCCTTGGAATCTTGGAAGGAATTCTGTTCGTGGTATTACATATATAAATAAATTAGCGGTACCCGACAGATGATGGTCTGGATCACCCTGGTCCACATTTGGTCGATATCTCGAAAACGCCTTCACATATACAACTAAAGGCCACTCCCTTTTAAAACCCTCATTAATACCTTTAATTTGATACCCATATCGTACAAACACATTCCCGAGTCACCCCTGGTCCACGTTTATGGCGATATCTCGAAAAGACGACCACATATAGAACTAAGGCCCACTCATTTTTAAAATACTCATTAACGCCTTTCATTTGATACCCATATCGTACAAAAAAATTCTAGAGTCACCCCTGGCCCACCTTTATGGCGATATCTCGAAAAGGCATCCACCTATAGAACTAAGGCCCACTCCCTTTTAAAATACTCATTAACACCTTTCATTTGATACCCATATCGTACAAACAAATTCTAGAGTCACCCCTGGTCCACCTTTATGGCGATATCTCGAAAAGGTGTCCACATATAGAACTAAGGCCCACGCCTTCTTAAAATACTCATTAACACCTTTCATTTGATACTCATATCGTACAAACAAATTCTAGAGTCACCCCTGGTCCATCTTTATGGCGATATCTCGAAAAGGCGTCCATCTATAGAACTAAGGCCCACGCCCTCTTAAAATACTCATTAACACCTTTCATTTGATACCCATATGGTAGAAAATAAATTCTAGAGTCACCCCTGGTCCACCCTTATGGCGATATCTCGAAAAGGCATCCACCTATAGAACTAAGGACCACTCCCTTTTAGAAATACTCATTAACACCTTTCGTTTGATACCCATATCGTACAAACATTCTAGAGTCACCCCTGGTCCACCTTTATGGCGATATCTCGAAAAGGCGTCCACATATAGAACTAAGGCCCACGACCTCTTAAAATACTCATTAACACCTTTCATTTGATACTCATATCGTACAAACAAATTCTAGAGTCGCCCCTGGTCCATCTTTATGGCGATATCTCGAAAAGGCGTCCATCTATAGAACTTAGGCCCACGCTCTTTTAAAATACTCATTAATACCTTTCATTTGATACCCATATCGTACAAAATAAATTCTAGAGTCACCCCTGGTCCACCTTTATGGCGATATCTCGAAAAGGCATCCACCTATAGAACTAAGGCCCACTCCCTTTTAGAAATACTCATTAACACCTTTCGTTTGATACCCATATCGTACAAACATTCTAGAGTCACCCCTGGCCCACCTTTATGGCGATATCTTGAAAAGGCGTCCACCTATAGAACTAACGCCCACTCCCTTTTAAAATACTCATTAACACCTTTCATTTGATACCCATATTGTACAAACGCATTCTAGAGTCAACCCTGGTCCACTTTTATAACGATATTCCGAAAAGGCGTCCAGCTATAGAACTAAGGCCCACTCCCTTTTAAAATACTCATTAACACCTTTCATTTGATACCCATATCGTACAAACAAATTCCAGAGTCACCCCTGGTCCACCTTTATGGCGATATCTTGAAAAGGCGTCCACCTATAGAACTAACGCCCCCTCCCTTTTAAAATACTCATTAACACCTTTCATTTGATACCCATAGAGTACAAACAAATGCTAGAGTCACCCCTGGCATACAGTGCAGCTCTCGGGTTTGTTTTCAGGGCTCCCGTAATGCTAAGCATTGATAGTCTACATACCCCCTCTAATTTTCTGAGGTATAATGTTTTTGTGCGGCTTTCCGCCAAACAAGAACTCCATAGTATAGATAGGGCTTACAATCGCTGTAAAAAGCCAATGAGAAAGAGATGGCGATAAGCCTATAGGCCTGATCCAATTTGGGACCTTGTACCTCTTTGTAAACAAGAGCATATCCGTCTTATCCGCGTTGACTTTCAACCGGACATTTGATGCCCAGGTATGAATATCCCGAAGCGCCCGATCCATCAAAGAGCTAATCGTTGGAAGGCACTTTCCACTTATGACAATTGCAACGTCATCCGCGTAAGCCGTAAGTTTTACGGGTCCCTCTTCAAGTCGCCTGAGCAGTTGGTTGATGACCAGCGTCCACAGCAGAAGTAATAGCACCCCTCCCTTCGGCGTTCCCCTGTCCACTGATTTCGTGGCCTCATACAATCCCCATTGTGATGTAATCTTCCTGCAATTTAACATGCAGCCGATCCATCTGGTTAAGGCTGGATGTACTTTAATGTAATTAATACCAGCCATAGTCGCCCATTTAGAAACATTATTGAAAGCCTCGGCAATGTCTAAGAAGACTCCTAGAGCATATTCCTTATATTCCAGTGCTTTCTCTATGCTTATTACCACCCTATGCAATGCGGTGTCTACCGACTTGCTTTTGATGTACACATGTTGTGTTGTGGAGAGCAGCTTTTCATCCACGTTGGACTTTATGTACACATCTATCAGCCTCTCAAAGGTTTTGAGCAGAAATAATGTTAAGCTAATGGGTCTATAGTCTTTGAGATACACATATAGAACTAAGGCCTACTCATTTTTAAAATACTCATTAACGCCTTTCATTTGATACCCATATCGTACAAAAAAATTCTAGAGTCACCCCTGGCCCACCTTTATGGCGATATCTCGAAAAGGCATCCACCTATAGAACTAAGGCCCACTGCCTTTTAAAATACTCATTAACACCTTTCATTTGATACCCATATCGTACAAACAAATTCTAGAGTCACCCCTGGTCCACCTTTATGGCGATATCTTGAAAAGGCGTCCATCTATAGAACTAACGCCCACTCCCTTTTAAAATACCCATTAACACCTTTCATTTGATACCCATATTGTACAAACGCATTCTAGAGTCAACCCTGGTCCACTTTTATAACGATATCCCGAAAAGGCGTCCACCTATAGAACTAAGGCCCACTCCCTTTTAAAATACTCATTAACACCTTTCATTTGATACCCATAGAGTACAAACAAATGCTAGAGTCACCCCTGGTCCACCTTTATAGCGATATCTTGAAAAGGCGTCCACCTATAGAACTAAGGCCCACTCCCTTTTAAAATACTCATTAACACCTTTCATTTGATACCCATAGAGTACAAACAAAGGCTAGAGTCACCCATGGTCCACCTTTATGGCGATATCTCGAAAAGGCGTCCACATATAGAACTAAGGCCCACGCCCTCTTAAAATACTCATTAACACCTTTCATTTGATACTCATATCGTACAAACAAATTCTAGAGTCACCCCTGGTCCATCTTTATGGCGATATCTCGAAAAGGCGTCCATCTATAGAACTAAGGCCCACGCCCTCTTAAAATACTCATTAACACCTTTCATTTGATACCCATATCGTAGAAAATAAATTCTAGAGTCACCCCTGGTCCACCTTTATGGCGATATCTCGAAAAGGCATCCACCTATAGAACTAAGGCCCACTCCCTTTTAGAAATACTCATTAACACCTTTCGTTTGATACCCATATCGTACAAACATTCTAGAGTCACCCCTGGTCCACCTTTATGGCGATATCTCGAAAAGGCGTCCACATATAGAACTAAGGCCCACGCCCTCTTAAAATACTCATTAACACCTTTCATTTGATACTCATATCGTACAAACAAATTCTAGAGTCGCCCCTGGTCCATCTTTATGGCGATATCTCGAAAAGGCGTCCATCTATAGAACTTAGGCCCACGCCCTTTTAAAATACTCATTAATACCTTTCATTTGATACCCATATCGTACAAAATAAATTCTAGAGTCACCCCTGGTCCACCTTTATGGCGATATCTCGAAAAGGCATCCACCTATAGAACTAAGGCCCACTCCCTTTTAGAAATACTCATTAACACCTTTCGTTTGATACCCATATCGTACAAACATTCTAGAGTCACCCCTGGCCCACCTTTATGGCGATATCTTGAAAAGGCGTCCACCTATAGAACTAACGCCCACTCCCTTTTAAAATACTCATTAACACCTTTCATTTGATACCCATATTGTACAAACGCATTCTAGAGTCAACCCTGGTCCACTTTTATAACGATATTCCGAAAAGGCGTCCAGCTATAGAACTAAGGCCCACTCCCTTTTAAAATACTCATTAACACCTTTCATTTGATACCCATATCGTACAAACAAATTCTAGAGTCACCCCTGGTCCACATTTATGGCGATATCTTGAAAAGGCGTCCACCTATAGAACTAACGCCCACTCCCTTTTAAAATACTCATTAACACCTTTCATTTGATACCCATAGAGTGAGTACAAACAAATGCTAGAGTCACCCCTGGCATACAGTGCAGCTGTCGGGTTTGTTTTCAGGGCTCCCGTAATGCTAGACATACCCCCTCTAATTTTCTGAGGTATAATGTTTTTGTGCGGCTTTCCGCCAAACAAGAACTCCATAGTATAGATAGGGCTTACAATCGCTGTAAAAAGCCAATGAGAAAGAGATGGCGATAAGCCTATAGGCCTGATCCAATTTGGGACCTTGTACCTCTTTGTAAACAAGAGCATATCCGTCTTATCCGCGTTGACTTTCAACCGGACATTTGATGCCCAGGTATGAATATCCCGAAGCGCCCGATCCATCAAAGAGCTAATCGTTGGAAGGCACTTTCCACTTATGACAATTGCAACGTCATCCGCGTAAGCCGTAAGTTTTACGGGTCCCTCTTCAAGTCGCCTGAGCAGTTGGTTGATGACCAGCGTCCACAGCAGAAGTAATAGCACCCTCCCTGCGGCGTTCCCCTGTCCACTGATTTCGTGGCCTCATACAATCCCCATTGTGATGTAATCTTCCTGCAATTTAACATGCAGCCGATCCATCTGGTTAAGACTGGATGTACTTTAATGTAATTAATACCAGCCATAATCGCCCATTTAGAAACATTATTGAAAGCCTCGGCAATGTCTAAGAAGACTCCTAGAGCATATTCCTTATATTCCAGTGCTTTCTCTATGCTTATTACCACCCTATGCAATGCGGTGTCTACCGACTTGCTTTTGATGTACGCATGTTGTGTTGTGGAGAGCAGCTTTTCATCCACGTTGGACTTTATGTACACATCTATCAGCCTCTCAAAGGTTTTGAGCAGAAATAATGTTAAGCTAATGGGTCTATAGTCTTTGAGATACACGTGACCGATCTTCCCCGCCTTTGGTAGGAAAGCTACACGAGCAGTTCTCCAAGAGTACGGTACATGATTCAGTCTTATGCACCCATCGAATATTATTTTAATCCATTCCACGACCGCCCTACTTGAAACTTGTAGCTTGGCCGGGAATATAACATCTGGGCTCGGCGATTTAAATTTAGAAAACCTCTTCACTGCCCATTCGATCGTGGTATCCGCTCCGTGATCGAAGTGTGAGTGCTGTCTGCTGGCTCTTCTAAACCATTTCCTGATGGGAAATGTGTATCGAGAAGCACCTCAAGGGATTTCTTACTATTACGTGACCATTCCCCGTTCTCTTTCTTTATTAGTCCCTGGACTATATTTCCCCTTGCTAGGACTTTTCTCAACCGTGCTGTTACGCTGGAGCACTCTATGTCCATACAGAAACTTTTCCAAGAGATTCTCTTCGCCCTGCACTGAAAATAAAATTTCGTAAAAGAGCTACGAAAAAATTTCGTAGTCTTAATTTTCGTATAATGTACGAAATTTCTTTCATACTACGAATGAACTTTTTACAAATACACTAGATTTTACGAAACCTTTCGTAAAAAACACGAAATGACTTTCGTAAGGAATATTTTTAGTATAACATACGAATACGTGCGTACTATTTACGAAACAATTTAGTAAACTATGATAAAAATCATATGTATTTAATTAGCGAGCTTTGCTCATATTGCTTTATACAATGGTTTTTGTAATTGATATTAGAGAAAAAACAAGTAAGGAAGGCTAAGTTCGGGTGTAACCGAACATTACATACTCAGTTGAGAGCTATTGAGACAAAATAAGGAAAATCACCATGTAGGAAAATGAACCTAGGGTAACCCTGGAATGTGGTTGTATGACATGTGTATCAAATAAGGTATTAAAGAGTATTTTAAGAGAGAGTAGGCCATAGTTCTATGGATGGACGCCATTTAGGGATATCGCCATAAAGGTGGAACAGGGCTGACTCTAGAATTAGTTTGTACGATAAGGGTATCAAATGAAAGGTGTTACTGAGCATTTTAAGAGGGAGTGGGCATTAGGTCTATAGGTGGACGCCTTTTCGAGATGTCGCCATTAGGGTGGGCCAGGGGTGACTCTAGAATGTTTGTACGATATGGGTATCAAACGAAAGGTATTTTAAAAGGGAGTGGGCATTAGGTCTATAGGTGGACGCCTTTTCGAGATATCGCCATTAGGGTGGGCAGGGGTGACTCTAGAATGTATTTGTACGATATGGGTATCAAATGAAAGGTGGTAATGGGTATTTTAAAAGGGGGTATTCCTTAGTTCTATAGGTGGACGCGTTTTCGAGATATCGCCATAAAGGTGGAGTGGGCATTAGGTCTATAGGTGGACACCTTTTCGAGATATCGCCATTAGGGTGGGCCAGGGGTGACTCTAGATTGTTTGTACGATATGGGTATCAAACGAAAGGTGTTACTGAGCATTTTAGGAGGGAGTGGGCATTAGGTCTATAGGTGGACGCCTCTTCGAGATATCGCCATTAGGGTGGGCCGGGGGTGACTCTAAAATGTTTGTACGATATGGGTATCAAACGAAATGTGTTACTGAGCATTTTAAGAGGGAGTGTGCATTAGGTCTATAGGTGGACGCCTTTTTGAGATATCGCCATTAGAGTGGGCCAGGGGTGACTCTAGAATGTTTGTACGATATGGGTAAATAACGAAAGGTGTTACTGAGCATTTTAAGAGGGAGTGGGCATTAGGTCTATAGGTGAACGCCTTTTCGAGATATCGCCATTAGGGTGGGCCAGGGGTGACTCTAGAATGTGTTTGTACGGTATGGATATCAAATTAAAGGTATTAATGAGGTTTTTAAAAGCTAGTGGCCCTTAGATGTATATGTGAAGGCGTTTTCGCGATATCGACCAAAATGTGGACCACATTATTTATATATGCAATATCACTAACAGTATTCCTGCCAAGATTCCAAACGCTGTTGATTTCGCCTTGTACAACTTTTTCGTTTTCTTCTACTTAATATGGCAGGTGTCACACCCATTTTACAAAGTTTTTTCCAAAGTTATATTATGCGTCAATAAACGAATCCAATTACCATGTTTCATTCCTTTTTTCGTATTTGGTATAGAATTATGGCATTTTTTTCATTTTTCGTAATTTTCGATATCGATAAAGTGGGCGTGGTTATGGTCGGATTTCGGGCAATTTTTATACCAAGGTAAAGTGAGTTCAGATAAGTACGTGGACTAAGTTTAGTAAAGATATATCGGTTTTTGCTCAAGTTATCGTGTTAACGGCCGAGCGGAAGGACAGATTGTCGACTGTGTATAAAAAGTGGGCGTGGCCTCCACAAATCTCGCCCATTTCCACAGAAAACAGTTACCGTCATAGAATCTATGCCCCTACCAAATTTAAGAAGGATTGGTAAATTGGTTAGTTAAAAATGGATTGAAAGATTTCCAAATTAAAATTTTTTTTCTTACTATCTCGATCCGCGTGCCACTTAGCGATTTTTTTTGGATCAAATATTGCATTGTCACCGGGTTCTGACCCACGGACCAAGTTCCAAGTCTCTAGCTCACCGGCAAGTTACTCAAGAATCGATTGCAAGATTCCCCTCGTTTTTCAGGGATTTTAAATTGTATTGTCACCAGGTCACGAAATATGTGCTAAGTTACAAGTCTTTAGGTAACCGGAGGGTTAGTTAAAATGGATTGAAATATTCCCAAATCATTGAAATATTCCCATATTAAATTTAATTTTCCTAATATCTCGATCCATGCGCCATCTAGTGGAATTTTTTTGACAAAATATTGCATTGTCACCAGGTACTGACTAACGGCCCAAGTTTCATGTCTCTAGCTAATCAGGAAGTTAATCGAAAATCGATCGCAATATTCCCCCCGTTTTTAAAGGACTTGCAGTTATCTTGACTAGCGCGCACCCAGCGAAGCTTTGTTTCCTATAAGTTGTATTGTCACCAGGCCTCTAACTAAGTGCCAAGTTTCACGTCTCTAGGTAATCGGGAAGTTAGTTAAAATGGATTGAAAGATTCCCAAATTAAAATTAATTTTCCTAATATCTCGATCCATGTGCCACCTAGCGAAATTTTTTTGATAAAATATTACATTGTCACCGGGTTCTGACTTACAGCCCAAGTTTCATATCGCCAGCTCACCGGGAAAATAGTCAAAAATCGATTGGAAGATTCCCTGCGTTTTTTCAAGGATTTTAAAGGATTTTCGTTTATCTCGATTCGTCTTCTATCTGGCGGCATTTTGTTTTCCACGAATTGTAGCGCCATCGACTCGCAAACTATGTGCTAAGTTTCAAGTCTCTGGATCACCGAGAAGTTAGCTAAAGTCGATCGCAAAATTTCCATTTTACAACTAATTTTCTGTATTTCCCGATCCGCCACCTAGCAGATTTTTTTCACTTGCATTGTAATGTCTCCCAGATCTGAACTATAGTCTAAGTATCAAGAGTCTAGCTCAGCGGGAAGTTACCGAAAAAGTTTTTTCCGTGGGTCAAAAATTCGTATGGAAGTGAGGGGACAAACATGAAAACAACTTAATATAAGTGTAGTAAAATATCAAATATTCCAAATATCTTTTGATATTTGCCCCAATTTCAAGGGATTTATTGACTTTTGAAAGAAATTATTTAATTATTGGTGAACTGCTAGGCTAGGCTCAGCTATGCACTTCAACCAAAAACAAATTGCTTATCTAAGTTATGGTTATCACTTAAGCGTTATGCTATGAGTCAACAACAAAATACATTGATTTCCATAAGGTTGATTGCAACAGCTTTTTTATACGGAGTTTGCCAGAGCCATAAAGCATTTATTCCGAAATTTTATGTTTACCACATGGTCTATTAATTAACGAGGAAAGTTTAAAACTAAGAATAAAATTTGATCTCACAACTCAAGGCATTTGAATGTGTCACACTTTAAATGCAAACAATAAAAAATATTTTTTTTAAATCGCAATTATATATATTTATTTATAGATTACACAAAAATACATAACATCATTTCGCCTTCTGATGGGAATATAACTATAACTCCTATGCTCTGCGACTATTTATCCATTGTATAGTTTCACCATTTATGGGTATAAAACAACTAGTAGGACCGTGATTATCTACGAACACCGCACAAAGTTGATCACTCATAACGGCCGGTGCCCCAAAATCTCCATCATGAGAAATCCGTGGGCGTACTACAGTAAATTCCAAATCCTCAAAAAACGTCAACTGTTCATCACTGAAAGAAACCATTTTACATTGGAGTGTATCCGAAGGGCCCCCATTTTCTGAAGTTGTCCGACCCCATCCACAAACTCGCATTTCAACATCACAAGGCCTTTCGAAAATGCAACCGTATGGTATTGGTTTTACTGTTTCTGTACTGCTAAACGGTGAACACAATATAAACAAAGAAATATGCAGTGTTCCCCTTCCTGGATAACGATATACATCCACCACGAAGCTAGATTGTCTACCGGCGCCTGTATCACGTAAATTCGTTACGCCAGCTTTAACAACGAATAAGTTCAAATTTTCCCTATAGCAAATTTTAGCTGATACCACCTTGTACTCAGTAATTAGTGAACCAACACATATATAAACCCAGTTATAATGTATTGAAACCAAATGACGATTATTCTGTATATCCGCATCACTGCCATGTAATATGCGATTTTCTGAATTCGTGAAAGTTAAAAGGTGGCTGACTATGACAAACGAAAGAGCGAAATAATTGCAAAACTTCATTTTAGTTGAATTAAGTATAAACTACATCAAGATCAATTTTGTGGGCGCTATTTATACTTGGTTGGGTCTTGCGAATAAAAAATCAGCAAACACGTTTACTTCTAGATTCCAGGAATTCGAACAATAAAAACACTTCCTTATTTGAGTTAAAGCAATTTATGGAACCGAAAATTTTTATTTATTTTTTTTTCACTCAACCCATTTAACCTTATGTAAATTTTTGGATAGAAGTGCCTAATCAAAGTTTCAATGCCACTAATGATGCAAAATACAAAATATTTATACAGCTTTTTAAACTGGGCGTTATTTATACAAAGTCGGGTAGTGTGAATAAAAAACAAGTAAAGGTGTCTAAGTTCGGGTGAAACAGAACATTATATACTCACCGCCCGTTTAAAAAAAATTTCTCCCCATTTCCTCTTACAATAAAACTTGATAAGTGAAAAATCATTGATTCAAAACTATTTTTTGCTAAGTTATAGCTTATTATTCAAGTCTACGACCCTTTTACACTTTTTTTTATATATAAGTTGCCGTGGTCTTTAATCGATCCCGCCCATTTTTACTAGAAATATTTTCTGCTATAGGGAAAATTTCTGTAACCACTTTTATTAACATCCGTCAATTTTTCTTCGCGTTATGGCTCCCGAAACATAGAAAATTGGCTAGTCATAAAAAGGGCGGTGCCGCGCCCGTTTTTTAAAATTTGAAGTTTTTCCTATTTATTGTTATAAAGCCACTTGGGATTTGAAATATCATTGATAAAAGCTCTTTTTTGCAAATATATAGCTTATTTTATTCCTCCATGACCCCTTTAAAAATCTTTTATATAAAAGTGGGCGTGGTCCTCAACCGATTTCATTAATTTTTCTTCAAAGCATTCCCTCTAGTAAATGCAACCTCTCTGAATAATTTTGTTACGATAGGTTTAACGATTTTTGATTTTTGATTAATAATATTTGTAAAATTGATGTTATCACAAGTGAGGGAGGCCACGCCCATTTTAAAAATTGTTTTAAAATTTTTATCAAGAGTCACAATATCAGTCCACACGTCAAATTTCAACATTGTAGGTGTATTATTTACTAAATAATCAGGTTTTTTGTGTTTTCCATGTTATATATATACAAAGTGGGCGTGGTTATCATCCGATTTCGCTCAATTTCAACACCAATCTATTCTGGATCCACATAAGTTCGTGTACAAAATTGGGTGAAATTACTCAAGTTATCGTGATAACGGGCAGACGGACGGACGGGCATAGCTTAATCAAATTTTTTTTTTTCGATACTGATGATTTTGATATATGGAAGTCTATATCTATCTCGATTCCTTTGTACCTGTATAACCAACTGTTATCCAATCAAAGTTAATATACTCTGTGTGCAAAGTACGCTGAGTATAATAAGCAAACCCGTTTACTTCTAGATTCCGGGAATTCGAGCAATAAAAACACTTCCTTCTTTGAGTTAAAGCAATTAATGAACTGACAAAATTTATTTTTTTACACTCAACCCATTTAACCTTGTGTACATTTTTGGTTCGAAGTGCCTAATTAAAATTTCAATGCCCTTAATGATGAAAAATACAAAATATTTATACAGCTTTTTAAAATGGCCGTTATTTATACATGGTTCGCTCGTGTGAATAAAAAATCAGCAAAAACATTTTCTTCTGGATTCCAGGAATTTGAACAATAAAAATACTTCCTCATTTGAATTGAACCAATATATAGAATGGAAAATTTTTATTTTTTTACACTCAACCCGTTTAACCTTGTGTACATTTTTGGTTAGAAGTGCCTAATTAAAATTTCAATGCCCTTAATGATGAAAAATACAAAATATTTATACAGCTTTTTAAAATGGCCGTTATTTATTTATACTTAGTTGGCTCGTGTGAATAAAAAATAAGCAAAACCATTTCCTTCTAGATTCCAGGAATGTGAACAATAAACACACTTCCTCATTTGAATTAACCAATATATAGAACGGAAAATTTTTATATTTTTATCAGTAAACCCATTTAACCTTGTGTACATTTTTGGTTAGAAGTGCCTAATTAAAATCTCAATGCCCTTAATGATGAAAAATACAAAATATTTAAACAGCTTTTTAAAATGGCCGTTATCTATACATGGTTGGCTCGTGTGAATAAAAAATAAGCATAAACATTTTCTTCTGGATTCCACGAATTTGAACAATAAAAACACTTATTTATACGTGGTTGGCTCGTGTGAATAAATAATAAGCATAAACATTTCCTTCTAGATTCCAGGAATGTGAACAATAAAAACACTTATTTATACGTGGTTGGCTCGTGTGAATAAAAAATTAGCATAAACATTTCCTTCTAGATTCCAGGAATGTGAACAATAAAAACACTTATTTATACGTGGTTGGCTCGTGTGAATAAATAATAAGCATAAACATTTCCTTCTAGATTCCAGAAATGTGAACAATAAAAACACTTCCTCATTTGAATTAACCAATATATAGAACGGAAAATTTTTATCTTTTTATCAGTCAACCCATTTAACCTTGTGTGCATTTATGGTTAGAAGTGCCTAATTAAAATTTCAATGTCCTTAATGATGAAACATACAAAATATTTATACAACTTTTTAAAATGGCCGTTATTTATACATGGTTGGCTCGTGTGAATAAAAAATAAGCAAAAACATTTCCCTCTACATTCCAGGAATGTGAACAATAAAAACACTTCCTCATTTGAATTAACTAATATATAGAACACAAAATTTTTATCTTTTTATCACTCAATCCATTTAACCTTGGGTACATTTTTGGTTAGAAGTGCCTAATTAAAATTTCAATGTCCTTAATGATGAAACATACAAAATATTTATACAACTTTTTAAAATGGCCGTTATTTATACATGGTTGGCTCGTGTGAATAAAAAGTAAGTAAAAAATTTCCTTCTAGATTCCAGGAATATGAACAATAAAAACACTTCCTCATTTGAATTAACCAATATATAGAAAGCAAAATTTTTTTTCTTTTTATCATTCAACCCATTTAACCTTGGGCACATTTTTGATTAGAAGTGCCTAATTAAAATTTCAATGCCCTTAATGATGAAAAATACAAAATATTTATACAGCTTTGTAAAGTGGCCGTTATTTATACTTAGTTTGCTCGTGTGAATAAAAGATAAGCAAAAACATTTCCTTCTAGATTCCAGGAATGTGACAAATGAAAACACTTCCTCATTTGAATTAACCAATATATAGAGCAGAAAATTTTTATCTTTTTATCACTCAACCCATTTAACCTTGTGAACATTTTTGGCTAGAAGTGCCTAATTAAAATTTCAATGCCCTTAATGATGAAAAATACAAAATATTTATACAGCTTTTTAAAATGGCCGTTATTTATACTTAGTTTGCTCGTGTGAATAAAAAATAAGCAAAAACATTTCCTTCTAGATTCCAGGAATGTGACAAATGAAAACACTTCCTCATTTGAATTAAACCAATATATAGAACGGAGAATTTTATCTTTTTATCACTCAACCCAGTTAACCTTGTGTACATTTTTGGTTAGAAGTGCCTAATTAAAATTTCGATGCCCTTAATGATGAAAAATACAAAATATTTATACTCCTTTTTAAAATGTCCGTTATTTATACATAGTTTGCTCGTGTGAATAAAAAATAAGCAAAAATATTTCTTCTGGATTCCAGGAATTTGAACAATAAAAATACTTCCTCATTTGAATTAAACCAATATATAGAATGGAATATTTTTATTTTTTTACACTCAACCCATTTAACCTTGTGTACATTTTTGGTTCGAAGTGCCTAATTAAAATTTCAATGCCCTTAATGATGAAAAATACAAAATATTTATACTCCTTTTTAAAATGTCCGTTATTTATACATAGTTGGCTCGTGTGAATAAAAAATAAGCAAAAACATTTCCTTCTGGATTCCAGGAATTTGAACAATAAAAATACTTCCTCATTTGAATTGAACCAATATATAGAATGGAAAATTTTTATTTTTTTACACTCAACCCATTTAACCTTGTGTATATTTTTGGTTAGAAGTGCCTAATTAAAATTTCAATGCCCTTAATGATGAAAAATACAAAATATTTATACAGCTTTTTAAAATGGCCGTTATTTATACTTAGTTTGCTCGTGTGAATAAAAAATAAGCAAAAATATTTCTTCTGGATTCCAGGAATTTGAACAATAAAAATACTTCCTCATTTGAATTGAACCAATATATAGAATGAAAAATTTTTATTTTTTTACACTCAACCCATTTAACCTTGTGTACATTTTTGGTTCGAAGTGCCTAATTAAAATTTCAATGCCCTTAATGATGAAAAATACAAAATATTTATACAGCTTTTTAAAATGGCCGTTATTTATTTATACTTAGTTGGCTCGTGTGAATAAAAAATAAGCAAAAACATTTCCTTCTGGATTCCAGGAATTTGAACAATAAAAATACTTCCTCATTTGAATTGAACCAATATATAGAATGGAAAATTTTTATTTTTTTACACTCAACCCGTTTAACCTTGTGTACATTTTTGGTTAGAAGTGCCTAATTAAAATTTCAATGCCCTTAATGATGAAAAATACAAAATATTTATACAGCTTTTTAAAATGGCCGTTATTTATACTTAGTTGGCTCGTGTGAATAAAAAATAAGCAAAAACATTTCCTTCTGGATTCCAGGAATTTGAACAATAAAAATACTTCCTCATTTGAATTGAACCAATATATAGAATGGAAAATTTTTATTTTTTTACACTCAACCCATTTAACCTTGTGTACATTTTTGGTTAGAAGTGCCTAATTAAAATTTCAATGCCCTTAATGATGAAAAATACAAAATATTTATACAGCTTTTTAAAATGGCCGTTATTTATACTTAGTTTGCTCGTGTGAATAAAAAATAAGCAAAAATATTTCTTCTGGATTCCAGGAATTTGAACAATAAAAATACTTCCTCATTTGAATTGAACCAATATATAGAATGGAAAATTTTTATTTTTTTACACTCAACCCATTTAACCTTGTGTACATTTTTGGTTCGAAGTGCCTAATTAAAATTTCAATGCCCTTAATGATGACAAATACAAAATATTTATACAGCTTTTTAAAATGGCCGTTATTTATTTATACTTAGTTGGCTCGTGTGAATAAAAAATAAGCAAAAACATTTCCTTCTGGATTCCAGGAATTTGAACAATAAAAATACTTCCTCATTTGAATTGAACCAATATATAGAATGGAAAATTTTTATTTTTTTACACTCAACCCGTTTAACCTTGTGTACATTTTTGGTTAGAAGTGCCTAATTAAAATTTCAATGCCCTTAATGATGAAAAATACAAAATATTTATACAGCTTTTTAAAATGGCCGTTATTTATACTTAGTTGGCTCGTGTGAATAAAAAATAAGCAAAAACATTGCCTTCTGGATTCCAGGAATTTGAACAATAAAAATACTTCCTCATTTGAATTGAACCAATATATAGAATGGAAAATTTTTATTTTTTTACACTCAACCCATTTAACCTTGTGTACATTTTTGGTTCGAAGTGCCTAATTAAAATTTCAATACCCTTAATGATGAAAAATACAAAATATTTATACTCCTTTTTAAAATGTCCGTTATTTATACATAGTTGGCTCATGTGAATAAAAAATAAGCAAAAACATTTCCTTCTGGATTCCAGGAATTTGAACAATAAAAATACTTCCTCATTTGAATTGAACCAATATATAGAATGGAAAATTTTTATTTTTTTACACTCAACCCGTTTAACCTTGTGTACATTTTTGGTTAGAAGTGCCTAATTAAAATTTCAATGCCCTTAATGATGAAAAATACAAAATATTTATACAGCTTTTTAAAATGGCCGTTATTTATTTATACTTAGTTGGCTCGTGTGAATAAAAAATAAGCAAAAACATTTCCTTCTGGATTCCAGGAATTTGAACAATAAAAATACTTCCTTATTTGAATTAAACCAATATATAGAATGGAAAATTTTTATTTTTTTACACTCAACCCATTTAACCTTGTGTACATTTTTGGTTAGAAGTGCCTAATTAAAATTTCAATGCCCTTAATGATGAAAAATACAAAATATTTATACAGCTTTTTAAAATGGCCGTTATTTATACTTAGTTGGCTCGTGTGAATAAAAAATAAGCAAAAACATTTCCTTCTAGATTCCAGGAATTTGAACAATAAAAATACTTCCTCATTTGAATTAACCAATATATAGAGCAGAAAATTTTTATCTTTTTTATCAGTCAACCAATTTAACCTTGTGTACATTTATGGTTAGAAGTGCCTAATTAAAATTTCAATATCCTTAATGATGCAAAATACAAAATATTTATACAGCTTTTTAAAATGGCCGTTATTTATACTTAGTTTGCTCGTGTGAATAAAAAATAAGCAAAAATATTTCTTCTGGATTCCAGGAATTTGAACAATAAAAATACTTCCTCATTTGAATTGAACCAATATATAGAATGGAAAATTTTTATTTTTTTACACTCAACCCATTTAACCTTGTGTACATTTTTGGTTCGAAGTGCCTAATTAAAATTTCAATGCCCTTAATGATGAAAAATACAAAATATTTATACTCCTTTTTAAAATGTCCGTTATCTATACATAGTTGGCTCGTGTGAATAAAAAATAAGCAAAAACATTTCTTCTGGATTCCAGGAATTTGAACAATAAAAATACTTCCTCATTTGAATTAAACCAATATATAGAATGGAAAATTTTTATTTTTTTACACTCAACCCGTTTAACCTTGTGTACAATTTGGTTAGAAGTGCCTAATTAAAATTTCAATGCCCTTAATGATGAAAAATACAAAATATTTATACAGCCTTTTAAAATGGCCGTTATTTATACATGGTTGGCTCGCCTGAATAAAAAATAAGCAAAAACATTTCCTTCTGGATTCCAGGAATTTGAACAATAAAAATACTTCCTCATTTGAATTGAACCAATATATAGAATGGAAAATTTTTATTTTTTTACACTCAACCCGTTTAACCTTGTGTACATTTTTGGTTAGAAGTGCCTAATTAAAATTTCAATATCCTTAATGAAGAAAAATACAAAATATTTATACAGCTTTTTAAAATGGCCGTTATTTATACATGGTTGGCTCGTCTGAATAAAAAATAAGCATAAACATTTCCTTCTGGATTCCAGGAATTTGAACAATAAAAATACTTTCTCATTTGAATTAAACCAATATATAGAATGAAAATTTTTTATTTTTTTACACTCAACCCGTTTAACCTTGTGTACAATTTGGTTAGAAGTGCCTAATTAAAATTTCAATGCCCTTAATGATGAAAAATACAAAATATTTATACAGCTTTTTAGAATGGCCGTTATTTATACTTAGTTGGCTCGTGTGAATAAAAAATAAGCAAAAACATTTCCTTCTGGATTCCAGGAATTTGAACAATAAAAATACTTCCCCATTTGAATTAACCAATATATAGAGCAGAAAATTTTTATCTTTTTTATCAGTCAACCAATTTAACCTTGTGTACATTTATGGTTAGAAGTGCCTAATTAAAATTTCAATATCCTTAATGATGAAAAATACAAAATATTTATACAGCTTTTTAAAATGGCCGTTATTTATACATGGTTGGCTCGTCTGAATAAAAAATAAGCATAAACATTTCCTTCTAGATTCCAGGAATGTGAACAATAAAAATACTTCCTCATTTGAATTGAACCAATATATAGAATGAAAATTTTTATTTTTTTACACTCAACACAATTTTTGGTTAGAAGTACCTAATTAAAATTTCAATGCCCTTAATGATGAAAAATACAAAATATTTATACAGATTTTTAAAATGGCCGTTATTTATACATAGTTGGCTCGTGTGAATAAAAAATAAGCAAAAACATTTTCTTCTGGATTCCAGGAATTTGAACTATAAAAATACTTCATTTGAATTGAACCAATGTATAGAATGGAAAATTTTTATTTTTTAATTAAAATGTCAATGCCCTTAATGATGAAAAATACAAAATATTTATACAGCTTTTTAAAATGGCCGTTATTTATACATAGTTGGCTCGTGTGAATAAAAAATAAGCAAAAACATTTCCTTCTGGATTCCAGGAATTTGAACAATAAAAATACTTCCTCATTTGAATTAAACCAATATATAGAATGGAAAATTTTTATTTTTTTACACTCAACCCATTTAACCTTGTGTACATTTTTGGTTAGAAGTGCCTAATTAAAATTTCAATGCCCTTAATGATGAAAAATACAAAATATTTATACAGATTTTTAAAATGGCCGTTATTTATACATAGTTGGCTCGTGTGAATAAAAAATAAGCAAAAACATTTCCTTCTGGTTTCCAGGAATTTGAACAATAAAAATACTTCCTCATTTGAATTGAACCAATATATAGAATGGAAAATTTTTATTTTTTTACACTCAACCCATTTAACCTTGTGTACATTTTTGATTCGAAGTGCCTAATTAAAATTTCAATGCCCTTAATGATGAAAAATACAAAATATTTATACTCCTTTTTAAAATGGCCGTTATTTATACATAGTTGGCTCGTGTGAATAAAAAGTAAGTAAAAACATTTCATTCTAGATTCCAGGAATATGAACAATAAAAATACTCCCTCATTTGAATTAAACCAATATATAGAATGGAAAATTTTTATTTTTTTACACTCAACCCATTTAACCTTGTGTACATTTTTGGTTAGAAGTGCCTAATTAAAATTTCAATGTCCTTAATGATGAAACATACAAAATATTTATACAACTTTTTAAAATGGCCGTTATTTATACATGGTTGGCTCGTGTGAATAAAAAGTAAGTAAAAACATTTCATTCTAGATTCCAGAAATATGAACAATAAAAACACTCCCTCATTTGAATTAAACCAATATATAGAATGGAAAATTTTTTATTTTTTTACACTCAACCCATTTAACCTTGTGTGCATTTTGGGTTAGAAGTGCCTAATTAAAATTTCAATGCCCTTAATGATGAAAAATACAAAATATTTATTCAACTTTTTAAAATGGCCGTTATTTATACATAGTTGGCACGTGTCAATAAAAAATAAGTAAAAACATTTCATTCTAGATTCCAGGAATATGAACAATAAAAACACTTCCTCATTTGAATTAACCAATATATAGAAACCAAAATTTTTTTTCTTTTTATCATTCAACCCATTTAACCTTGAGCACATTTTTGATTAGAAGTGCCTAATTAAAATTTCAATGCCCTTAATGATGAAAAATACAAAATATTTATACAGCTTTTTAAAATGGCCGTTATTTATACATAGTTGGGTCGTGTGAATAAAAAATAAGCAAAAACATTTCCTTCTGGATTCCAGGAATTTGAACAATAAAAATACTTCCTCATTTGAATTGAACCAATATATAGAATGGAAAATTTTTATTTTTTTACACTCAACCCGTTAACCTTGTGTACATTTTTGGTTAGAAGTGCCTAATTAAAATTTCAATGCCCTTAATGATGAAAAATACAAAATATTTATACAGCTTTTTAAAATGGCCGTTATTTATACTTAGTTGGCTCGTGTGAATAAAGAATAAGCAAAAACATTTCCTTCTGGATTCCAGGAATTTGAACAATAAAAATACTTCCTCATTTGAATTGAACCAATATATAGAATGGACAATTTTTATTTTTTTACACTCAACCCATTTAACCTTGTGTACATTTTTGATTCGAAGTGCCTAATTAAAATTTCAATGCCCTTAATGATGAAAAATACAAAATATTTATACTCCTTTTTAAAATGTCCGTTATTTATACATAGTTGGCTCGTGTGAATAAAAAATAAGCAAAATCATTTCCTTCTGGATCCCAGGAATTTGAACAATAAAAATACTTCCTCGTTTGAATTAAACCAATATATAGAATGGAAAATTTTTATTTTTTTACACTCAACCCATTTAACCTTGTGTACATTTTTGGTTAGAAGTGCCTAATTAATATTTCAATGCCCTTAATGATGAAAAATACAAAATATTTATACAGCTTTTTAAAATGGCCGTTATTTATACTTAGTTGGCTCGTGTGAATAAAAAATAAGCAAAAACATTTCCTTCTGGATTCCAGGAATTTGAACAATAAAAATACTTCCTCATTTGAATTAACCAATATATAGAGCAGAAAATTTGTATCTTTTTTATCAGTCAACCAATTTAACCTTGTGTACATTTATGGTTAGAAGTGCCTAATTAAAATTTCAATATCCTTAATGATGAAAAATACAAAATATTTATACAGCTTTTTAAAGTGGCCGTTATTTATACATGGTTGGCTCGTCTGAATAAAAAATAAGCATAAACATTTCCTTCTAGATTCCAGGAATGTGAACAATAAAAATATTTCCTCATTTGAATTGAACCAATATATAGAATGGAAAATTTTTATTTTTTTACACTCAACCCATTTAACCTTGTGTACATTTTTGGTTCGAAGTGCCTAATTAAAATTTCAATGCCCTTAATGATGAAAAATACAAAATATTTATACTCCTTTTTAAAATGTCCGTTATTTATACATAGTTGGCTCGTGTGAATAAAAAATAAGCAAAAACATTTTTTCTGGATTCCAGGAATTTGAACAATAAAAATACTTCCTCATTTGAATTAAACCAATATATAGAATGGAAAATTTTTATTTTTTTACACTCAACCCGTTAAACCTTGTGTACAATTTGGTTAGAAGTGCCTAATTAAAATTTCAATGCCCTTAATGATGAAAAATACCAAATATTTATACAGCTTTTTAAAATGGCCGTTATTTATACATGGTTGGCTCGTTTGAATAAAAAATAAGCAAAAATATTTCCTTCTGGATTCCAGGAATTTGAACAATAAAAATACTTCCTCATTTGAATTGAACCAATATATAGAACGGAAAATTTTTATTTTTTTACACTCAACCCGTTTAACCTTGTGTACATTTATGGTTAGAAGTGCCTAATTAAAATTTCAATATCCTTAATGATGAAAAATACAAAATATTTATACAGCTTTTTAAAATGGCCGTTATTTATACATGGTTGGTTCGTCTGAATAAAAAATAAGCATAAACATTTCCTTCTAGATTCCAGGAATGTGAACAATAAAAATACTTCCTCATTTGAATTGAACCAATATATAGAATGGAAAATTATTATTTTTTTTACACTCAACCCATTTAACCTTGTGTAAATTTTTGGTTCGAAGTGCCTAATTTAAATTTCAATGCCCTTAATGATGAAAAATACAAAATATTTATACAGCTTTTTAAAATGGCCGTTATTTATACATAGTTGGCTCGTGTGAATAAAAAATAAGCAAAAACATTTCCTTCTGGATTCCAGGAATTTGAACAATAAAAATACTTCCTCATTTGAATTAACCAATATATAGAGCAGAAAATTTTTATCTTTATTATCAGTCAACCAATTTAACCTTGTGTACATTTATGGTTAGAAGTGCCTAATTAAAATTTCAATATCCTTAATGATGAAAAATACAAAATATTTATACAGCTTTTTAAAATGGCCGTTATTTATACTTAGTTGGCTCGTGTGAATAAAAAATAAGCAAAAACATTTCCTTCTGGATTCCAGGAATTTGAACAATAAAAATACTTCCTCATTTGAATTAACCAATATGTAGAGCAGAAAATTTGTATCTTTTTTATCAGTAAACCAATTTAACCTTGTGTACATTTATGGTTAGAAGTGCCTAATTAAAATTTCAATATCCTTAATGATGAAAAATACAAAATATTTATACAGCTTTTTAAAATGGCCGTTATTTATACTTAGTTGGCTCGTGTGAATAAAAAATAAGCAAAAAAATTTCCTTCTGGATTCCAGGAATTTGAACAATAAAAATACTTCCTCATTTGAATTGAACCAATATATAGAATGGAAAATTATTATTTTTTTACACTCAACCCATTTAACCTTGTGTACATTTTTGGTTCGAAGTGCCTAATTAAAATTTCAATGCCCTTAATGATGAAAATTACAAAATATTTATACAGCTTTTCAAAATGGCCGTTATTTATACTTAGTTGGCTCGTGTGAATAAAAAATAAGCAAAAACATTTCCTTCTGGATTCCAGGAATTTCAACAATAAAAATACTTCCTCATTTGAATTAACCAATATATAGAGCAGAAAATTTTTATCTTTTTTATCAGTCAACCAATTTAACCTTGTGTACATTTATGGTTAGAAGTGCCTAATTAAAATTTCAATATCCTTAATGATGAAAAATACAAAATATTTATACAGCTTTTTAAAATGGCCGTTATTTATACTTAGTTGGCTCGTGTGAATAAAAAATAAGCAAAAACATTTCCTTCTGGATTCCAGGAATTTGAACAATAAAAATACTTCCTCATTTGAATTAACCAATATATAGAGCAGAAAATTTTTATCTTTTTTATCAGTCAACCAATTTAACCTTGTGTACATTTATGGTTAGAAGTGCCTAATTAAAATTTCAATATCCTTAATGATGAAAAATACAAAATATTTATACAGCTTTTTAAAATGGCCGTTATTTATACTTAGTTGGCTCGTGCGAATAAAAAATAAGCAAAAACATTTCCTTCTGGATTCCAGGAATTTGAACAATAAAAATACTTCCTCATTTGAATTGAACCAATATATAGAATGGAAAATTATTATTTTTTTACACTCAACCCATTTAACCTTGTGTACATTTTTGGTTCGAAGTGCCTAATTAAAATTTCAATATCTTTAATGATGAAAAATACAAAATATTTATACAGCTTTTTAAAATGGCCGTTATTTATACTTAGTTGGCTCGTGTGAATAAAAAATAAGCAAAAACATTTCCTTCTGGATTCCAGGAATTTGAACAATAAAAATACTTCCTCATTTGAACTGAACCAATATATAGAATGGAAAATTATTATTTTTTTACACTCAACCCTTTTAACCTTGTGTACATTTTTGGTTCGAAGTGCCTAATTAAAATTTCAATGCCCTTAATGATGAAAAATACAAAATATTTATACAGCGTTTTAAAATGGCAGTTATTTATACTTAGTTGGCTCGTGTGAATAAAAAATAAGCAAAAACATTTCCTTCTGGATTCCAGGAATTTGAACAATAAAAATACTTCCTCATTTGAATTAACCAATATATAGAGCAGAAAATTTTTATCTTTTTTATCAGTCAACCAATTTAACCTTGTGTACATTTATGGTTAGAAGTGCCTAATTAAAATTTCAATATCCTTAATGATGAAAAATACAAAATATTTATACAGCTTTTTAAAATGGCCGTTATTTATACTTAGTTGGCTCGTGTGAATAAAAAATAAGCAAAAACATTTCCTTCTGGATTCCAGGAATTTGAACAATAAAAATACTTCCTCATTTGAATTAACCAATATATAGAGCAGAAAATTTTTATCTTTTTTATCAGTCAACCAATTTAACCTTGTGTACATTTATGGTTAGAAGTGCCTAATTAAAATTTCAATATCCTTAATGATGAAAAATACAAAATATTTATACAGCTTTTTAAAATGGCCGTTATTTATACTTAGTTGGCTCGTGTGAATAAAAAATAAGCAAAAACATTTCCTTTTGGATTCCAGGAATTTGAACAATAAAAATACTTCCTCATTTGAATTGAACCAATATATAGAATGGAAAATTATTATTTTTTTACACTCAACCCATTTAACCTTGTGTACATTTTTGGTTCGAAGTGCCTAATTAAAATTTCAATATCTTTAATGATGAAAAATACAAAATATTTATACAGCTTTTTAAAATGGCCGTTATTTATACTTAGTTGGCTCGTGTGAATAAAAAATAAGCAAAAACATTTCCTTCTGGATTCCAGGAATTTGAACAATAAAAATACTTCCTCATTTGAACTGAACCAATATATAGAATGGAAAATTATTATTTTTTTACACTCAACCCTTTTAACCTTGTGTACATTTTTGGTTCGAAGTGCCTAATTAAAATTTCAATGCCCTTAATGATGAAAAATACAAAATATTTATACAGCGTTTTAAAATGGCAGTTATTTATACTTAGTTGGCTCGTGTGAATAAAAAATAAGCAAAAACATTTCCTTCTGGATTCCAGGAATTTGAACAATAAAAATACTTCCTCATTTGAACTGAACCAATATATAGAATGGAAAATTATTATTTTTTTACACTCAACCCTTTTAACCTTGTGTACATTTTTGGTTCGAAGTGCCTACTTAAAATTTCAATGCCCTTAATGATGAAAAATACAAAATATTTATACAGCGTTTTAAAATGGCAGTTATTTATACTTAGTTGGTTCGTGTGAATAAAAAATAAGCAAAAACATTTCCTTCTGGATTCCAGGAATTTGAACAATAAAAATACTTCCTCATTTGAACTGAACCAATATATAGAATGGAAAATTATTATTTTTTTACACTCAACCCTTTTAACCTTGTGTACATTTTTGGTTCGAAGTGCCTAATTAAAATTTCAATGCCCTTAATGATGAAAAATACAAAATATTTATACAGCGTTTTAAAATGGCAGTTATTTATACTTAGTTGGCTCGTGTGAATAAAAAATAAGCAAAAACATTTCCTTCTGGATTCCAGGAATTTGAACAATAAAAATACTTCCTCATTTGAATTAACCAATATATAGAGCAGAAAATTTTTATCTTTTTTATCAGTCAACCAATTTAACCTTGTGTACATTTATGGTTAGAAGTGCCTAATTAAAATTTCAATATCCTTAATGATGAAAAATACAAAATATTTATACAGCTTTTTAAAATGGCCGTTATTTATACATGGTTGGCTCGTCTGAATAAAAAATAAGCATAAACATTTCCTTCTAGATTCCAGGATTGTGAACAATAAAAATACTTCCTCATCTGAATTGAACCAATATATAGAATGGAAAATTATTATTTTTTTACACTCAACCCATTTAACCTTGTGTACATTTTTGGTTCGAAGTGCCTAATTAAAATTTCAATGTCCTTAATGATGAAACATACAAAATATTTATACAACTTTTTAAAATGGCCGTTATTTATACATGGTTGGCTCGTGTGAATAAAAAATAAGCAAAAACATTTCCTTCTAGATTCCAGGAATGTGAACAATCAAAACACTTCCTCATTTGAATTGAACCAATATATAGAATGGAAAATTTTTATTTTTTTACACTCAACACATTTAACCTTGTGTACATTTTTGGTTAGAAGTGCCTAATTAAAATTTCAATGTCCTTAATGATGAAAAATACAAAATATTTGTACAGCTTTTTAAAATGGCCGTTATTTATACATAGTTGGCTCGTGTGAATAAAAAATAAGCAAAAACATTTCCTTCTGGATTCCAGGAATTTGAACAATAAAAATACTTCCTCATTTGAATTGAACCAATACATAGAATGGAAAATTTTTATTTTTTTACACTCAACCCATTTAACCTTGTGTACATTTTTGGTTAGAAGTGCCTAATTAAAATTTCAATGCCCTTAATGATGAAAAATGCAAAATATTTATACTCCTTTTTAAAATGGCCGTTATTTATACATAGTTGGCTCGTGTGAATAACAAAAAAGCAAAAATATTTCTTTCTGCATTCCAGGAATTTGAACAATAAAAATACTTCCTCATTTGAATTGAACCAATATATAGAATGGAAAATTTTTATTTTTTTACACTCAACCCATTTAACCTTGTGTACATTTTTGGTTAGAAGTGCTTAATTAAAATTTCAATGCCCTTAATGATGAAAAATACAAAATATTTATACAGCTTTTTAAAATAGCCGTTATTTATACATATTTGGCTCGTGTGAATAAAAAATAAGCAAAAACATTTCCTTCTGGTTTCCAGGAATTTGAACAATAAAAATACTTCCTCATTTGAATTGAACCAATATATAGAATGGAAAATTTTTATTTTTTACACTCAACCCATTTAACCTTGTGTACATTTTTGGTTCGAAGTGCCTAATTAAAATTTCAATGCCCTTAATGATGAAAAATACAAAATATTTATACTCCTTTTTAAAATGGCCGTTATTTATACATAGTTGGCTCGTGTGAATAAAAAATAAGCAAAAACATTTCCTTCTGGATTCCAGGAATTTGAACAATAAAAATACTTCCTCATTTGAATTGAACCAATATATAGAATGGAAAATTTTTATTTTTTACACTCAACCCATTTAACCTTGTGTACATTTTTGGTTAGAAGTGCCTAATTAAAATTTCAATGCCCTTAGTGATGAAAAATACAAAATATTTATACATCTTTTTAAAATGGCCGTTATTTATACATAGTTGGCTCGTGTGAATAAAAAATAAGCAAAAACATTTCCTTCTGGATTCCAGGAATTTGAACAATAAAAATACTTCCTCATTTGAATTGAACCAATATGTAGAATGGAAAATTTTTATTTTTTACACTCAACCCATTTAACCTTGTGTACATTTTTGGTTAGAAGTGCCTAATTAAAATTTCAATGCCCTTAATGATGAAAAATACAAAATATTTATACTCCTTTTTAAAATGGCCGTTATTTATACATAGTTGGCTCGTGTGAATAAAAAATAAGCAAAAACATTTCTTTCTGGATTCCAGGAATTTGAACAATAAAAACACTTCCTCATTTGAATTGAACCAATATATAGAATGGAAAATTTTTATTTTTTACACTCAACCCATTTAACCTTGTGTACATTTTTGGTTAGAAGTGCCTAATTAAAATTTCAATGCCCTTAATGATGAAAAATACAAAATATTTATACAGCGTTTTAAAATGGCCGTTATTTATACTTAGTTGGCTCGTGTGAATAGAAAATAAGCAAAAACATTTCCTTCTGGATTCCAGGAATTTGAACAATAAAAATACTTCCTCATTTGAATTAACCAATATATAGAGCAGAAAATTTTTATCTTTTTTATCAGTCAACCAATTTAACCTTGTGTACATTTATGGTTAGAAGTGCCTAATTAAAATTTCAATATCCTTAATGATGAAAAATACAAAATATTTATGCAGCTTTTTAAAATGGCCGTTATTTATACTTAGTTGGCTCGTGTGAATAAAAAATAAGCAAAAACATTTCCTTCTGGATTCCAGGAATTTGAACAATAAAAATACTTCCTCATTTGAACTGAACCAATATATAGAATGGAAAATTATTATTTTTTTACACTCAACCCTTTTAACCTTGTGTACGTTTTTGGTTCGAAGTGCCTAATTAAAATTTCAATGCCCTTAATGATGAAAAATACAAAATATTTATACAGCGTTTTAAAATGGCCGTTATTTATACTTAGTTGGCTCGTGTGAATAAAAAATAAGCAAAAACATTTCCTTCTGGATTCCAGGAATTTGAACAATAAAAATACTTCCTCATTTGAATTAACCAATATATAGAGCAGAAAATTTTTATCTTTTTTATCAGTCAACCAATTTAACCTTGTGTACATTTATGGTTAGAAGTGCCTAATTAAAATTTCAATATCCTTAATGATGAAAAATACAAAATATTTATACAGCTTTTTAAAATGGCCGTTATTTATACTTAGTTGTCTCGTGTGAATAAAAAATAAGCAAAAACATTTCCTTCTGGATTCCAGGAATTTGAACAATAAAAATACTTCCTCATTTGAATTAACCAATATATAGAGCAGAATATTTTTATCTTTTTTATCAGTCAACCAATTTAACCTTGTGTACATTTATGGTTAGAAGTGCCTAATTAAAATTTCAATATCCTTAATGATGAAAAATACAAAATATTTATACAGCTTTTTAAAATGGCCGTTATTTATACTTAGTTGGCTCGTGTGAATAAAAAATAAGCAAAAACATTTCCTTCTGGATTCCAGGAATTTGAACAATAAAAATACTTCCTCATTTGAATTGAACCAATATATAGAATGGAAAATTATTATTTTTTTACACTCAACCCATTTAACCTTGTGTACATTTTTGGTTCGAAGTGCCTAATTAAAATTTCAATGCCCTTAATGATGAAAAATACAAAATATTTATACAGCTTTTTAAAATGGCCGTTATTTATACTTAGTTGGCTCGTCTGAATAAAAAATAAGCAAAAACATTTCCTTCTGGATTCCAGGAATTTGAACAATAAAAATACTTCCTCATTTGAATTAACCAATATATAGAGCAGAAAATTTTTATCTTTTTTATCAGTCAACCAATTTAACCTTGTGTACATTTATGGTTAGAAGTGCCTAATTAAAATTTCAATATCCTTAATGACGAAAAATACAAAATATTCATACAGCTTTTTAAAATGGCCGTTATTTATACATGGTTGGCTCGTCTGAATAAAAAATAAGCATAAACATTTCCTTCTAGATTCCAGGAAATAGAACAATAAAAATACTGCCTCATTTGAATTAACCAATATATAGAACGGAACATTTTTATCTTTTTATCAGTCAACCCATTTAACCTTGTGTACATTTTTGGTTAGAAGTGCCTAATTAAAATTTCAATGTCCTTAATGATGAAACATACAAAATATTTATACAACTTTTTAAAATGGCCGTTATTTATACATGGTTGGCTCGTGTGAATAAAAAATAAGCAAAAACATTTCTTTCTGGATTCCAGGAATTTGAACAATAACAAGTAAGGAAGGCTAAGTTCGGGTGTAACCGAACATTACATACTCAGTTGAGAGCTATGGAGACAAAATAAGGAAAATCACCATGTAGGAAAATGAACCTAGCGTAACCCTGGAATGTGGTTGTATGACATGTGTATCAAATGGAAGGTATTAAAGAGTATTTTAAGAGAGAGTAGGCCATAGTTCTATGGATGGACGCCATTTAGGGATATCGCCATAAAGGTGGACCAGGGCTGACTCTAGAATGTGTTTGTACGATATGGGTATCAAATGAAAGGTGATAATGAGTATTTTAAAAGGGAATGGGCTCTAGTTCTATAGGTGAACGCCTTTTCGAGAAATCCCCATAAAGGTGGACCAGGGGTGACTCTAGAATATGTTTGTACGATATGGGTATCAAATGAAAGCTGTTAATGAGTATTTTGAAGAGGAGTGATCCTTAGTTCCCTAGGTGGACGCCGTTTCGAGATATCGCCATAAAGGTGGACCAGGGGTGTCTCTAGTTGTACGATATGGGAATCAAATGAAAGGTGTTACTGAGCGTTTTAAGAGGGAGTGGGCATTAGGTCTATAGGTGGACGCCTTTTCGAAATGTCGCCATTAGGGTGGGCCAGAGGTGACTCTAGAATGTGTTTGTACGATATGGGTATCAAACGAAAGGTGTTACTGAGCACTTTAAAAGGGAGTGGGCATTAGGTCCATAGGTGGACGCCTTTTCGAGATATCGCCATTAGGGTGGGCCAGGGGTGACTCTGGAATGTGTTTGTACGATATGGGTATCAAATGAAAGGTGGTAATGAGTATTTTAAAAGGGAGCAATCCTTAGTTCTATAGGTGGACGCCTTTTCGAGATATCGCCATAAAGGTGGACCAAGGGTGACTCTAGAATGTTTTTACGATATGGGTATCAAACGAAAGGTGTTACTGAGCATTTTAAGAGGGAGTGGGCACTAGGTCTATAGGTGGACGCCTTTTCGAGATATCGCCATTAGGGTGGGCCAGGGGTGACTCTAGAATGTTTGTACGATATGGGTATCAAACGAAAGGTGTTACTGAGCATTTTAAGAGAAAGTGGGCATTAGGTCTATAGGTGGGCGCCTTTTCGAGATATCGCCATTAGGGTGGGCCAGGGTGACTCTAGAATGTGTTTGTACGATATGGGTATCAAATGAAAGGTGGTAATAAGTATTTTAAAAGGGAGTAATCCTCTGTTCTATAGGTGGACGCCTTTTCGAGATATCGCCATAAAGGTTGACCAAGGGTGACTCTAGAATGTTTGTACGATATGGGTATCAAACGAAAGGTGTTACTGAGCATTTTAAGAGGGAGTGGGCATTAGGTCTATAGGTGGACGCCTTTTCGAGATATCGCCATTAGGGTGGGCCAGGGGTGACTCTAGAATGTTTGTACGATATGGGTATCAAACGAAAGGTGTTACTGAGCATTTTAAGAGGGAGTGGGCATTAGGTCTATAGGTGGACGCCTTTTCGAGATATCGCCATTAGGGTGGGCCAGGGGTGACTCTAGAATGTTTGTACGATATGGGTATCAAAGGAAAGGTGTTACTGAGCATTTTAAGAGGGAGTGGACATTAGGTCTATAGGTGGACGCCTTTTCGAGATATCGCCATTAGGGTGGGCCAGGGGTGACTCTAGAATGTTTTTACGATATGGGTATCAAACGAAAGGTGTTACTGAGCATTTTAAGAGGGAGTGGGCATTAGGTCTATAATTGCACGCCTTTTCGAGATATCGCCATTAGGGTGGACCAGGGTTGACTCTAGAATGTGTTTGTACGATATGGATATCAAATTAAAGGTATTGATGAGGGTTTTAAAAGCGAGTGGCCCTTAGATGTATATGTGAAGGCGTTCTCGCGATATCGACCAAATGTGGATCAGGTGATCCAGAAAATCATCTGTCGGGTACTGCTAATTTATTTATATATTCAATAACACTAACAGTATTCCTGCCAAGATTCCAAGGGCTGTTGATTTCGCCTTGTAGAACTTTTTCATTTTCTTCTACTTAATATGGTAGGTGTCACACCCATTTTACAAAGTTTTTTCCAAAGTTATATTTTGCGTCAATAAACCAATCCAGTTACCATGCTTCATCCCTTTTTTCGTATTTGGTATAGAATTATGGCATTTTTTTAATTTTTCGTAATTTTCGATATCGATAAAGTGGGCGTGGTTATGGTCGGATTTCGGCCATTTTTTATACCAAGATAAAGTGAGTTCAGGTAAGTACGTGGGCTAAGTTTAGTAAAGATATATCGGTTTTTGCTCAAGTTATTGTGTTAACGGCCGAGCGGAAGGACAGACGGAGGACTGTGTATAAAAACTGGGCGTGGCTTCTACCGATTTCGCCCATTTTCACAGAGAACAGTTAACGTCATAGAATCTATGCTCCTACCAAATTTCAAAAGGATTGGTAAATTTTTGTTCGACTTATGGCATTAAAAGTATTCTAGACACACTAAATGAAAATGGGCGGAGCCACGCCCATTTTGAAATTTTCTTTTATTTTTGTATTTTGTTGCATTATATCATTACTGAAGTTGAATTTTGACTTAATTTACTTATATACAGTAAAGATATTAAATTTTTTGTTAAAATTTGAATTTAAAAAAAATTTTTTTTAAAAAGTGGGCGTGTTCTTCATCCAATTTTGCTAATTTTTATTTAGCACATATATAGTAATAGTAGTAACGTTCCTGCTAAATTTCATCATGATATCTTCAACGACTGCCAAATTACAGCTTGCAAAACTTTTAAATTACCTTCTTGTAAAAGTGGGCGGTGCCACGCCCATTGTCCAAAATCTTTCTAATTTTCTATTCCGCGTCATAACGTCAACCCATCTACCAAGTTTCATCGCTTTAACCGCCTTTAACAATGAATTATCGCATTTTTTCTGTTTTTCGAAATTTTCGATATCGAAAAAGTGGGCGTGGTTATAGTCCGATATCGTTCATTTTAAATAGCGATCTGAGATGAGTGCTCAGGAACCTACATACCAAATTTCATCAAGATACCTCAAAATTTACTCAAGTTATCGTGTTAACGGACGGACGGACGGACGGACGGACGGACGGACATGGCTCAATCAAATTTTTTTTGGATCCTGATTATTTTGATATATGGAAGTCTATATCTATCTCGATTCCTTTATATATGTACAACCAACCGTTATCCAATCAAACTTAATATACTCTGTGAGCTCTGCTCAACTGAGTATAAAAATACTTCCTCATTTGAATTGAACCAATATATAGAATGGAAAATTTTTATTTTTTTACACTCAACCCATTTAACCTTGTGTACATTTTTGGTTAGAAGTGCTTAATTAAAATTTCAATGCCCTTAATGATGAAAAATACAAAATATTTATACAGCTTTTTAAAATAGCCGTTATTTATACATATTTGGCTCGTGTGAATAAAAAATAAGCAAAAACATTTCCTTCTAGATTCCAGGAATGTGAACAATCAAAACACTTCCTCATTTGAATTGAACCAATATATAGAATGGAAAATTTTTATTTTTTTACCCTCAACACATTTAACCTTGTGTACATTTTTGGTTAGAAGTGCCTAATTAAAATTTCAATGCCCTTAATGATGAAAAATACAAAATATTTGTACAGCTTTTTAAAATGGCCGTTATTTATACATAGTTGGCTCGTGTGAATAAAAAATAAGCAAAAATATTTCTTTCTGGATTCCAGGAATTTGAACAATAAAAATACTTCCTCATTTGAATTGAACCAATATATAGAATGGAAAATTTTTATTTTTTTACACTCAACCCATTTAACCTTGTGTACATTTTTGGTTAGAAGTGCTTAATTAAAATTTCAATGCCCTTAATGATGAAAAATACAAAATATTTGTACAGCTTTTTAAAATGGCCGTTATTTATACATAGTTGGCTCGTGTGAATAAAAAATAAGCAAAAATATTTCTTTCTGGATTCCAGGAATTTGAACAATAAAAATACTTCCTCATTTGAATTGAACCAATATATAGAATGGAAAATTTTTATTTTTTTACACTCAACCCATTTAACCTTGTGTACATTTTTGGTTAGAAGTGCCTAATTAAAATTTCAATGCCCTTAATGATGAAAAATACAAAATATTTATACAGCGTTTTAAAATGGCCGTTATTTATACTTAGTTGGCTCGTGTGAATAAAAAATAAGCAAAAACATTTCCTTCTGGATTCCAGGAATTTGAACAATAAAAATACTTCCTCATTTGAATTAACCAATATATAGAGCAGAAAATTTTTATCTTTTTTATCAGTCAACCAATTTAACCTTGTGTACATTTATGGTTAGAAGTGCCTAATTAAAATTTCAATATCCTTAATGATGAAAAATACGAAATATTTATACAGCTTTTTAAAATGGCCGTTATTTATACTTAGTTGTCTCGTGTGAATAAAAAATAAGCAAAAACATTTCCTTCTGGATTCCAGGAATTTGAACAATAAAAATACTTCCTCATTTGAATTAACCAATATATAGAGCAGAATATTTTTATCGTTTTTATCAGTCAACCAATTTAACCTTGTGTACATTTATGGTTAGAAGTGCCTAATTAAAATTTCAATATCCTTAATGATGAAAAATACAAAATATTTATACAGCTTTTTAAAATGGCCGTTATTTATACTTAGTTGGCTCGTGTGAATAAAAAATAAGCAAAAACATTTCCTTCTGGATTCCAGGAATTTGAACAATAAAAATACTTCCTCATTTGAATTGAACCAATATATAGAATGGAAAATTATTATTTTTTTACACTCAACCCATTTAACCTTGTGTACATTTTTGGTTCGAAGTGCCTAATTAAAATTTCAATATCTTTAATGATGAAAAATACAAAATATTTATACAGCTTTTTAAAATGGCCGTTATTTATACTTAGTTGGCTCGTGTGAATAAAAAATAAGCAAAAACATTTCCTTCTGGATTCCAGGAATTTGAACAATAAAAATACTTCCTCATTTGAATTGAACCAATATATAGAATGGAAAATTATTATTTTTTTACACTCAACCCATTTAACCTTGTGTACATTTTTGGTTCGAAGTGCCTAATTAAAATTTCAATGCCCTTAATGATGAAAAATACAAAATATTTATACAGCTTTTTAAAATGGCCGTTATTTATACTTAGTTGGCTCGTGTGAATAAAAAATAAGCAAAAACATTTCCTTCTGGATTCCAGGAATTTGAACAATAAAAATACTTCCTCATTTGAATTAACCAATATATAGAGCAGAAAATTTTTATCTTTTTTATCAGTCAACCAATTTAACCTTGTGTACATTTATGGATAGAAGTGCCTAATTAAAATTTCAATATCCTTAATGATGAAAAATACAAAATATTTATACAGCTTTTTAAAATGGCCGTTATTTATACATGGTTGGCTCGTCTGAATAAAAAATAAGCATAAACATTTCCTTCTAGATTCCAGGAATGTGAACAATAAAAATACTTCCTCATTTGAATTGAACCAATATATAGAATGGAAAATTATTATTTTTTTACACTCAACCCATTTAACCTTGTGTACATTTTTGGTTCGAAGTGCCTAATTAAAATTTCAATGCCCTTAATGATGAAAAATACAAAATATTTATACAGCTTTTTAAAATGGCCGTTATTTATACTTAGTTGGCTCGTGTGAATAAAAAAATAAGCAAAAACATTTCCTTCTGGATTCCAGGAAATAGAACAATAAAAATACTGCCTCATTTGAATTAACCAATATATAGAACGGAACATTTTTATCTTTTTATCAGTCAACCCATTTAACCTTGTGTACATTTTTGGTTAGAAGTGCCTAATTAAAATTTCAATGTCCTTAATGATGAAACATACAAAATATTTATACAACTTTTTAAAATGGCCGTTATTTATACATGGTTGGCTCGTGTGAATAAAAAATAAGCAAAAACATTTCTTTCTGGATTCCAGGAATTTGAACAATAAAAATACTTCCTCATTTGAATTGAACCAATATATAGAATGGAAAATTTTTATTTTTTTACACTCAACCCATTTAACCTTGTGTACATTTTTGGTTAGAAGTGCTTAATTAAAATTTCAATGCCCTTAATGATGAAAAATACAAAATATTTATACAGCTTTTTAAAATAGCCGTTATTTATACATATTTGGCTCGTGTGAATAAAAAATAAGCAAAAACATTTCCTTCTAGATTCCAGGAATGTGAACAATCAAAACACTTCCTCATTTGAATTGAACCAATATATAGAATGGAAAATTTTTATTTTTTTACACTCAACACATTTAACCTTGTGTACATTTTTGGTTAGAAGTGCCTAATTAAAATTTCAATGCCCTTAATGATGAAAAATACAAAATATTTGTACAGCTTTTTAAAATGGCCGTTATTTATACATAGTTGGCTCGTGTGAATAAAAAATAAGCAAAAATATTTCTTTCTGGATTCCAGGAATTTGAACAATAAAAATACTTCCTCATTTGAATTGAACCAATATATAGAATGGAAAATTTTTATTTTTTTACACTCAACCCATTTTACCTTGTGTACATTTTTGGTTAGAAGGGCTTAATTAAAATTTCAATGCCCTTAATGATGAAAAATACAAAATATTTGTACAGCTTTTTAAAATGGCCGTTATTTATACATAGTTGGCTCGTGTGAATAAAAAATAAGCAAAAATATTTCTTTCTGGATTCCAGGAATTTGAACAATAAAAATACTTCCTCATTTGAATTGAACCAATATATAGAATGGAAAATTTTTATTTTTTACACTCAACCCATTTAACCTTGTGTACATTTTTGGTTCGAAGTGCCTAATTAAAATTTCAATGCCCTTAAAGATGAAAAATACAAAATATTTATACTCCTTTTTAAAATGGCCGTTATTTATACATAGTTGGCTCGTGTGAATAAAAAATAAGCAAAAACATTTCCTTCTGGATTCCAGGAATTTGAACAATAAAAATACTTCCTCATTTGAATTGAACCAATATATAGAATGGAAAATTTTTATTTTTTACACTCAACCCATTTAACCTTGTGTACATTTTTGGTTAGAAGTGCCTAATTAAAATTTCAATGCCCTTAATGATGAAAAATACAAAATATTTATACATCTTTTTAAAATGGCCGTTTTTTATACATAGTTGGCTCGTGTGAATAAAAAATAAGCAAAAACATTTCCTTCTGGATTCCAGGAAATAGAACAATAAAAATACTGCCTCATTTGAATTAACCAATATATAGAACGGAACATTTTTATCTTTTTATCAGTCAACCCATTTAACCTTGTGTACATTTTTGGTTAGAAGTGCCTAATTAAAATTTCAATGTCCTTAATGATGAAACATACAAAATATTTATACAACTTTTTAAAATGGCCGTTATTTATACATGGTTGGCTCGTGTGAATAAAAAATAAGCAAAAACATTTCTTTCTGGATTCCAGGAATTTGAACAATAAAAATACTTCCTCATTTGAATTGAACCAATATATAGAATGGAAAATTTTTATTTTTTTACACTCAACCCATTTAACCTTGTGTACATTTTTGGTTAGAAGTGCTTAATTAAAATTTCAATGCCCTTAATGATGAAAAATACAAAATATTTATACAGCTTTTTAAAATAGCCGTTATTTATACATATTTGGCTCGTGTGAATAAAAAATAAGCAAAAACATTTCCTTCTAGATTCCAGGAATGTGAACAATCAAAACACTTCCTCATTTGAATTGAACCAATATATAGAATGGAAAATTTTTATTTTTTTACACTCAACACATTTAACCTTGTGTACATTTTTGGTTAGAAGTGCCTAATTAAAATTTCAATGCCCTTAATGATGAAAAATACAAAATATTTGTACAGCTTTTTAAAATGGCCGTTATTTATACATAGTTGGCTCGTGTGAATAAAAAATAAGCAAAAATATTTCTTTCTGGATTCCAGGAATTTGAACAATAAAAATACTTCCTCATTTGAATTGAACCAATATATAGAATGGAAAATTTTTATTTTTTTACACTCAACCCATTTTACCTTGTGTACATTTTTGGTTAGAAGGGCTTAATTAAAATTTCAATGCCCTTAATGATGAAAAATACAAAATATTTGTACAGCTTTTTAAAATGGCCGTTATTTATACATAGTTGGCTCGTGTGAATAAAAAATAAGCAAAAATATTTCTTTCTGGATTCCAGGAATTTGAACAATAAAAATACTTCCTCATTTGAATTGAACCAATATATAGAATGGAAAATTTTTATTTTTTACACTCAACCCATTTAACCTTGTGTACATTTTTGGTTCGAAGTGCCTAATTAAAATTTCAATGCCCTTAAAGATGAAAAATACAAAATATTTATACTCCTTTTTAAAATGGCCGTTATTTATACATAGTTGGCTCGTGTGAATAAAAAATAAGCAAAAACATTTCCTTCTGGATTCCAGGAATTTGAACAATAAAAATACTTCCTCATTTGAATTGAACCAATATATAGAATGGAAAATTTTTATTTTTTACACTCAACCCATTTAACCTTGTGTACATTTTTGGTTAGAAGTGCCTAATTAAAATTTCAATGCCCTTAATGATGAAAAATACAAAATATTTATACATCTTTTTAAAATGGCCGTTTTTTATACATAGTTGGCTCGTGTGAATAAAAAATAAGCAAAAACATTTCCTTCTGGATTCCAGGAAATAGAACAATAAAAATACTGCCTCATTTGAATTAACCAATATATAGAACGGAACATTTTTATCTTTTTATCAGTCAACCCATTTAACCTTGTGTACATTTTTGGTTAGAAGTGCCTAATTAAAATTTCAATGTCCTTAATGATGAAACATACAAAATATTTATACAACTTTTTAAAATGGCCGTTATTTATACATGGTTGGCTCGTGTGAATAAAAAATAAGCAAAAACATTTCTTTCTGGATTCCAGGAATTTGAACAATAAAAATACTTCCTCATTTGAATTGAACCAATATATAGAATGGAAAATTTTTATTTTTTACACTCAACCCATTTAACCTTGTGTACATTTTTGGTTAGAAGTGCCTAATTAAAATTTCAATGCCCTTAATGATGAAAAATACAAAATATTTATACAGCTTTTTAAAATGGCCGTTATTTATACTTAGTTGGCTCGTGTGAATAAAAAAATAAGCAAAAACATTTCCTTCTGGATTCCAGGAAATAGAACAATAAAAATACTGCCTCATTTGAATTAACCAATATATAGAACGGAACATTTTTATCTTTTTATCAGTCAACCCATTTAACCTTGTGTACATTTTTGGTTAGAAGTGCCTAATTAAAATTTCAATGTCCTTAATGATGAAACATACAAAATATTTATACAACTTTTTAAAATGGCCGTTATTTATACATGGTTGGCTCGTGTGAATAAAAAATAAGCAAAAACATTTCTTTCTGGATTCCAGGAATTTGAACAATAAAAATACTTCCTCATTTGAATTGAACCAATATATAGAATGGAAAATTTTTATTTTTTTACACTCAACCCATTTAACCTTGTGTACATTTTTGGTTAGAAGTGCTTAATTAAAATTTCAATGCCCTTAATGATGAAAAATACAAAATATTTATACAGCTTTTTAAAATAGCCGTTATTTATACATATTTGGCTCGTGTGAATAAAAAATAAGCAAAAACATTTCCTTCTAGATTCCAGGAATGTGAACAATCAAAACACTTCCTCATTTGAATTGAACCAATATATAGAATGGAAAATTTTTATTTTTTTACACTCAACACATTTAACCTTGTGTACATTTTTGGTTAGAAGTGCCTAATTAAAATTTCAATGCCCTTAATGATGAAAAATACAAAATATTTGTACAGCTTTTTAAAATGGCCGTTATTTATACATAGTTGGCTCGTGTGAATAAAAAATAAGCAAAAATATTTCTTTCTGGATTCCAGGAATTTGAACAATAAAAATACTTCCTCATTTGAATTGAACCAATATATAGAATGGAAAATTTTTATTTTTTTACACTCAACCCATTTAACCTTGTGTACATTTTTGGTTAGAAGTGCTTAATTAAAATTTCAATGCCCTTAATGATGAAAAATACAAAATATTTGTACAGCTTTTTAAAATGGCCGTTATTTATACATAGTTGGCTCGTGTGAATAAAAAATAAGCAAAAATATTTCTTTCTGGATTCCAGGAATTTGAACAATAAAAATACTTCCTCATTTGAATTGAACCAATATATAGAATGGAAAATTTTTATTTTTTTACACTCAACCCATTTAACCTTGTGTACATTTTTGGTTAGAAGTGCCTAATTAAAATTTCAATGCCCTTAATGATGAAAAATACAAAATATTTATACAGCGTTTTAAAATGGCCGTTATTTATACTTAGTTGGCTCGTGTGAATAAAAAATAAGCAAAAACATTTCCTTCTGGATTCCAGGAATTTGAACAATAAAAATACTTCCTCATTTGAATTAACCAATATATAGAGCAGAAAATTTTTATCTTTTTTATCAGTCAACCAATTTAACCTTGTGTACATTTATGATTAGAAGTGCCTAATTAAAATTTCAATATCCTTAATGATGAAAAATACAAAATATTTATACAGCTTTTTAAAATGGCCGTTATTTATACTTAGTTGTCTCGTGTGAATAAAAAATAAGCAAAAACATTTCCTTCTGGATTCCAGGAATTTGAACAATAAAAATACTTCCTCATTTGAATTAACCAATATATAGAGCAGAATATTTTTATCTTTTTTATCAGTCAACCAATTTAACCTTGTGTACATTTATGGTTAGAAGTGCCTAATTAAAATTTCAATATCCTTAATGATGAAAAATACAAAATATTTATACAGCTTTTTAAAATGGCCGTTATTTATACTTAGTTGGCTCGTGTGAATAAAAAATAAGCAAAAACATTTCCTTCTGGATTCCAGGAATTTGAACAATAAAAATACTTCCTCATTTGAATTGAACCAATATATAGAATGGAAAATTATTATTTTTTTACACTCAACCCATTTAACCTTGTGTACATTTTTGGTTCGAAGTGCCTAATTAAAATTTCAATATCTTTAATGATGAAAAATACAAAATATTTATACAGCTTTTTAAAATGGCCGTTATTTATACTTAGTTGGCTCGTGTGAATAAAAAATAAGCAAAAACATTTCCTTCTGGATTCCAGGAATTTGAACAATAAAAATACTTCCTCATTTGAATTGAACCAATATATAGAATGGAAAATTATTATTTTTTTACACTCAACCCATTTAACCTTGTGTACATTTTTGGTTCGAAGTGCCTAATTAAAATTTCAATGCCCTTAATGATGAAAAATACAAAATATTTATACAGCTTTTTAAAATGGCCGTTATTTATACTTAGTTGGCTCGTGTGAATAAAAAATAAGCAAAAACATTTCCTTCTGGATTCCAGGAATTTGAACAATAAAAATACTTCCTCATTTGAATTAACCAATATATAGAGCAGAAAATTTTTATCTTTTTTATCAGTCAACCAATTTAACCTTGTGTACATTTATGGATAGAAGTGCCTAATTAAAATTTCAATATCCTTAATGATGAAAAATACAAAATATTTATACAGCTTTTTAAAATGGCCGTTATTTATACATGATTGGCTCGTCTGAATAAAAAATAAGCATAAACATTTCCTTCTAGATTCCAGGAATGTGAACAATAAAAATACTTCCTCATTTGAATTGAACCAATATATAGAATGGAAAATTATTATTTTTTTACACTCATCCCATTTAACCTTGTGTACATTTTTGGTTCGAAGTGCCTAATTAAAATTTCAATGCCCTTAATGATGAAAAATACAAAATATTTATACAGCTTTTTAAAATGGCCGTTATTTATACTTAGTTGGCTCGTGTGAATAAAAAATAAGCAAAAACATTTCCTTCTGGATTCCAGGAATTTGAACAATAAAAATACTTCCTCATTTGAATTAACCAATATATAGAGCAGAAAATTTTTATCTTTTTTATCAGTCAACCAATTTAACCTTGTGTACATTTATGGTTAGAAGTGCCTAATTAAAATTTCAATATCCTTAATGACGAAAAATACAAAATATTCATACAGCTTTTTAAAATGGCCGTTATTTATACATGGTTGGCTCGTCTGAATAAAAAATAAGCATAAACATTTCCTTCTAGATTCCAGGAATGTGAACAATAAAAATACTTCCTCATTTGAATTGCACCAATATATAGAATGGAAAATTTTTATTTTTTTACACTCAACCCATTTAACCTTGTGTACATTTTTGGTTCGAAGTGCCTAATTAAAATTTCAATGCCCTTAATGATGAAAAATACAAAATATTTATACAGCTTTTTAAAATGGCCGTTATTTATACTTAGTTGGCTCGTGTGAATAAAAAAATAAGCAAAAACATTTCCTTCTGGATTCCAGGAAATAGAACAATAAAAATACTGCCTCATTTGAATTAACCAATATATAGAACGGAACATTTTTATCTTTTTATCAGTCAACCCATTTAACCTTGTGTACATTTTTGGTTAGAAGTGCCTAATTAAAATTTCAATGTCCTTAATGATGAAACATACAAAATATTTATACAACTTTTTAAAATGGCCGTTATTTATACATGGTTGGCTCGTGTGAATAAAAAATAAGCAAAAACATTTCTTTCTGGATTCCAGGAATTTGAACAATAAAAATACTTCCTCATTTGAATTGAACCAATATATAGAATGGAAAATTTTTATTTTTTTACACTCAACTCATTTAACCTTGTGTACATTTTTGGTTAGAAGTGCTTAATTAAAATTTCAATGCCCTTAATGATGAAAAATACAAAATATTTATACAGCTTTTTAAAATAGCCGTTATTTATACATATTTGGCTCGTGTGAATAAAAAATAAGCAAAAACATTTCCTTCTAGATTCCAGGAATGTGAACAATCAAAACACTTCCTCATTTGAATTGAACCAATATATAGAATGGAAAATTTTTATTTTTTTACACTCAACACATTTAACCTTGTGTACATTTTTGGTTAGAAGTGCCTAATTAAAATTTCAATGCCCTTAATGATGAAAAATACAAAATATTTGTACAGCTTTTTAAAATGGCCGTTATTTATACATAGTTGGCTCGTGTGAATAAAAAATAAGCAAAAATATTTCTTTCTGGATTCCAGGAATTTGAACAATAAAAATACTTCCTCATTTGAATTGAACCAATATATAGAATGGAAAATTTTTATTTTTTTACACTCAACCCATTTTACCTTGTGTACATTTTTGGTTAGAAGGGCTTAATTAAAATTTCAATGCCCTTAATGATGAAAAATACAAAATATTTGTACAGCTTTTTAAAATGGCCGTTATTTATACATAGTTGGCTCGTGTGAATAAAAAATAAGCAAAAATATTTCTTTCTGGATTCCAGGAATTTGAACAATAAAAATACTTCCTCATTTGAATTGAACCAATATATAGAATGGAAAATTTTTATTTTTTTACACTCAACCCATTTAACCTTGTGTACATTTTTGGTTAGAAGTGCTTAATTAAAATTTCAATGCCCTTAATGATGAAAAATACAAAATATTTATACAGCTTTTTAAAATAGCCGTTATTTATACATATTTGGCTCGTGTGAATAAAAAATAAGCAAAAACATTTCCTTCTAGATTCCAGGAATGTGAACAATCAAAACACTTCCTCATTTGAATTGAACCAATATATAGAATGGAAAATTTTTATTTTTTTACACTCAACACATTTAACCTTGTGTACATTTTTGGTTAGAAGTGCCTAATTAAAATTTCAATGTTCTTAATGATGAAAAATACAAAATATTTGTACAGCTTTTTAAAATGGCCGTTATTTATACATAGTTGGCTCGTGTGAATAAAAAATAAGCAAAAATATTTCTTTCTGGATTCCAGGAATTTGAACAATAAAAATACTTCCTCATTTGAATTGAACCAATATATAGAATGGAAAATTTTTATTTTTTACACTCAACCCATTTAACCTTGTGTACATTTTTGGTTCGAAGTGCCTAATTAAAATTTCAATGTTCTTAATGATGAAAAATACAAAATATTTGTACAGCTTTTTAAAATGGCCGTTATTTATACATAGTTGGCTCGTGTGAATAAAAAATAAGCAAAAATATTTCTTTCTGGATTCCAGGAATTTGAACAATAAAAATACTTCCTCATTTGAATTGAACCAATATATAGAATGGAAAATTTTTATTTTTTACACTCAACCCATTTAACCTTGTGTACATTTTTGGTTCGAAGTGCCTAATTAAAATTTCAATGCCCTTAATGATGAAAAATACAAAATATTTGTACAGCTTTTTAAAATGGCCGTTATTTATACATAGTTGGCTCGTGTGAATAAAAAATAAGCAAAAATATTTCTTTCTGGATTCCAGGAATTTGAACAATAAAAATACTTCCTCATTTGAATTGAACCAATATATAGAATGGAAAATTTTTATTTTTTTACACTCAACACATTTAACCTTGTGTACATTTTTGGTTAGAAGTGCCTAATTAAAATTTCAATGTTCTTAATGATGAAAAATACAAAATATTTGTACAGCTTTTTAAAATGGCCGTTATTTATACATAGTTGGCTCGTGTGAATAAAAAATAAGCAAAAATATTTCTTTCTGGATTCCAGGAATTTGAACAATAAAAATACTTCCTCATTTGAATTGAACCAATATATAGAATGGAAAATTTTTATTTTTTACACTCAACCCATTTAACCTTGTGTACATTTTTGGTTCGAAGTGCCTAATTAAAATTTCAATGCCCTTAATGATGAAAAATACAAAATATTTATACTCCTTTTTAAAATGGCCGTTATTTATACATAGTTGGCTCGTGTGAATAAAAAATAAGCAAAAACATTTCCTTCTGGATTCCAGGAATTTGAACAATAAAAATACTTCCTCATTTGAATTGAACCAATATATAGAATGGAAAATTTTTATTTTTTACACTCAACCCATTTAACCTTGTGTACATTTTTGGTTAGAAGTGCCTAATTAAAATTTCAATGCCCTTAATGATGAAAAATACAAAATATTTATACATCTTTTTAAAATGGCCGTTTTTTATACATAGTTGGCTCGTGTGAATAAAAAATAAGCAAAAACATTTCTTTCTGTTTTCCAGGAATTTGAACAATAAAAACACTTCCTCATTTGAATTGAACCAATATATAGAATGGAAAATTTTTATTTTTTACACTCAACCCATTTAACCTTGTGTACATTTTTGGTTAGAAGTGCCTAATTAAAATTTCAATGCCCTTAATGATGAAAAATACAAAATATTTATACATCTTTTTAAAATGGCCGTTTTTTATACATAGTTGGCTCGTGTGAATAAAAAATAAGCAAAAACATTTCTTTCTGGATTCCAGGAATTTGAACAATAAAAACACTTTCTCATTTGAATTGAACGAATATATAGAATGGAAAATTTTTATTTTTTACACTCAACCCATTTAACCTTGTGTACATTTTTGGTTAGAAGTGCCTAATTAAAATTTCAATGCCCTTAATAATGAAAAATACAAAATATTTATACAGCTTTTTAAAATAGCCGTTATTTATACATAGTTGGCTCGCGTGAATAAAAAATAAGCAAAAACATTTCCTTCTGGATTCCAGGAATTTGAACAATAAAAACACTTCCTCATTTGAATTGAACCAATATATAGAATGGAAAATTTTTATTTTTTACACTCAACCTATTTAACCTTGTGTACATTTTTGGTTAGACGTGCCTAATTAAAATTTCAATGCCCTTAATGATGAAAAATACAAAATATTTATACATCTTTTTAAAATGGCCGTTATTTATACATAGTTGGCTCGTGTGAATAAAAAATAAGCAAAAACACTTCCTTCTAAATTCCAGGAATGTGAAAAATGAAAACACTTCCTCATTTGAATTATAACAATATATAGAACGGAGAATTTTTATTTTTTTACACTCAACCCATTTAGCCTTGTGTACATTTTTGGTTAGAAGTGCCTAATTAAAATTTCAATGCCCTTAATGATGAAAAATACAAAATATTTATACATCTTTTTAAAATGGCCGTTTTTTATACATAGTTGGCTCGTGTGAATAAAAAATAAGCAAAAACATTTCTTTCTGGATTCCAGGAATTTGAACAATAAAAACACTTCCTCATTTGAATTGAACCAATATATTGAATGGAAAATTTTTATTTTTTAAATTCAACCCATTTAACCTTGTGTACATTTTTGGTTAGAAGTGCCTAGTTAAAATTTCAATGCCCTTAATGATGAAAAATACAAAATATTTATACAGCTTTTTAAAATGGCCGTTATTTATACATAGTTGGCTCGTGTGAATAAAAAATAAGCAAACACATTTACTTCTGGATTCCAGGAATTTGAACAAAAAAAAAACACTTCCGCATTTGAATTAAAGCAATTTATAGAATGGAAAGTTTTTATTTTTTTACACTCAACCCATTTAACCTTGAGTAAATTTTTGGTTAGAAGTGCCTAAATAAAAATTCAATGGCCTTAATGATGATAAATACAAAATTAATATCTCAAAAAAGGTTATATTTTTTTTGTTTAAACTTTTTCCATATTGAGCGAACAGTTTATGTTTCAACTGGGCGAAATGCGTTTAAGCCAAAATTCGTTGTTTTCGAGATATGAATTTTTGAATATTAAACATTTTTCCCCCATACACTGATCCAAAGCATATCAGCATACAACGAGATCAATGCCAAATGCTTAAAATTAATAAAAATATCACATTTATTATTGAAAACTTTCATCTGATGTTATTTTTCAGAATTACAGTGATTTTGTAGTAAATCGGCGGCATATTTGCACATCACTTGCCGTCAAGTACAGAAAAAGACTAGGCAAAAAAAATAAGCTTGTTTTTGAAATATTAATTTTTGAAAAAGTCGTAAATTTTTCCTAAATACTGAAAAAAATTGTTTTAAACTAAATGCTTTTGTTTATGAATTTAAATAAAATTAAAAGTAATAGCGAACATCTCAAAGAAAAAAAACATGAGAATCGGTTAATTTTTGACAAAGTTATTGACAGTTGCAAAAGTAGGTGAATAAAATATCGGTTGCCTTTTATGGAATTCAATTGCCAATAAATTTGGAAAAAAATTTTTATGAGGCTGAAAAAAACACGTTTTTCATTATTTTGACCAAAGAACAACATACTAAAATTTCATCAAAATCAAAAATCATGTCCTGCGCGGAGCGGTTGTCTTGAAATGGAATGAGCATATAGGAACTAAATAAAAAAATATTAACATATTGTGACGATTATGACCAGCGGTGGGCACCACTACATTTACACGTTTACCACATTGAGAATGTGTTAGTAAACACGAACGCGTAGCGAGCACGAAAGCAAAATCAATTATTTATTTAGTTTGATTTCAATGCTTGAACGGTTAACACGTGTCACACACTCTTTGGTACTCTGTTTTAAGCGCGCGTGCGACACTTCCTCACTGTACGACCATCGAAATCAAACTAAAATAGCTGTCGTTGATTTTGACGAAGTAGCCATTGTGCTCTCGCTTATCGTATACATATATGGTCGCTTAGCAGGTGCTAAGCTCACGCCCACCCCGGATTATGACTGACACTAAGTGATACTCACATCCCTAGTCTGATGCTAAGTAAATGAAGTCACAACAACAATAAAGCAGACAGTCACTTTTATCTACATAAACGAATCAATCATTATGTATACATATATGTAGGTACACGCAGCTGAGAAGCAAGGCACAACTACATGCATAATATCTGAGATACTCCTGAAAGTATACAATGAGAGAAGCTATAAAATGGTGCAATTGTAGTTACAGCTGAGAAATTTGAGAGCTCATGGACAACTAGTAGATTCTGGAAATGGAAGCGCCGAGAAGATGCGAACGTTGAAATCAGAGAGTATAAAACGTAACAAATGTAGAGGCGCTGGAATTCAGTTTCATTTGAGCTATCAATCAGTTTGGTTGCTAAGCAAGCTAGTTGCAAAGTATAAGTGTTATTGTGAAGTACTTTAATAAAGGCCATTTTTCCATTATTCAATATTGGAGTTATTTATTCAACGGTTTAGTGATTCGAACTTAGCAGAAGAGCAAATAAGAACATTTGCAAGTAAATTCGTTATAATTTGAAGGGCAAATAAGAGGATTTTCAAGTAAATTTGTTACAATATCTATATGTGTAGTGGTCTTCACAGGCCTTTCTAAACTTACATGCTAGGTATTTATATACGTATGTACATATATTATTAAAATATTTAGAGCAATTTAAATATAGAGCACAAGAGTAGCACGAGACAAAATTTATAGCAACTTTACTTTAGCAACAGATAGCAAGCCAAAAAAAATATGTCACAAGGTATGTGATTATATTATGAAAACTATTATGATACCCTTCTGCTCAGAAATCTTCGCAAGTGGGATATATCATACGTATAAATGCACGTAGAAATGTGCAGCGAGGGTATGTATGCTACAAAAACAATGTTATGCAAAAGCAATTAAGGAACTTACATGGTTTTGGTCTCGATCGATGACATCAGGCGCCTGGTGAAATGGTCGTGGACGAAAAGTTTGTTTATCTCTCTTAAGCTGTTGAAATTAAATATCACATTCTTTTTGTGTTTTGTTTTTCTCACTAAAACAAGTTCACTAACCTACTCTTACGGTTATATTTGTAAATAATATTTTACGCTATTCCAATTAGATGCTACTCTGAATACCGTTTTGGTAGTGAAATTTAAATATAAGAGGGAAGCATTGGATATTTGTTACACAAAAATGTAAAACTATCTAATTACAATTTTCCCTACAACTACAAGTTTAATACGTAATAGCAGTTTTGAGATTAATCATACGATATACAGCTAAGCATAAAAATAAAGAAAATATTAAACGTAATCTAAAGCATAATATTTAAACGCATCTGGTCGTATTGCCCAAAATTATACTATTGAATCGAAAGAAGAGAACTATTGGGCAAATATTGTATCGTATCATATCATCAATAGTGTTTATCCTTTCTACAAAAATATATATGAACATTGCGAATTCTACTATTCTTTTTTTATACTCAGTTGAGCAGAGCTCACAGAGTATATTAAGTTTGATTGGATAACGGTTGGTTGTACATATATAAAGGAGATAGATATAGACTTCCATATATCAAAATAATCAGGATCGAAAAAAAATTTGATTGAGCCATGTCCGTCCGTTAACACGATAACTTGAGTAAATTTTGAGGTATCTTGATGAAATTTGGTACGTAGGTTCCTGAGCACTCATCGATATCGGACTATACCCACGCCCACTTTTTCGATATCGAAAATTTCGAAAAACCGAAAAAGTGCGATAATTCATTACAAAAGACCGATAAAGCGACGAAACTTGGTAGATGAGTTGAACTTATGACGCAAAATAGAAAATTAGTAAAATTTTGGACAATGGGCGTGGCACCGTCCACTTTTAAAAGAAGGTAATTTAAAACTTTTGCAAGCTGTAATTTGGCAGTCGTTGAAGATATCATGATGAAATTTGGCAGCAACGTTACTCTTATTACTATATGTACGCTTAATAAAAATTAGCAAAATCGGAGAAGGACCACGCCCACTTTTAAAAAAAAATTTTTTTAAAAGTAAAATTTTAACAAAAAATTTAATATCTTTACAGTATATAAGTAAATTATGTCAAGATTCAACTCCAGTAATGATATGGTGCAACAAAATACAAAAATAAAAGAAAATGTAAAAATGGGCGTGGCTCCGCCCTTTTTCATTTAATTTGTCTAGGATACTTTTAACGCCATAAGTCGAACAAAAATTAACCAATCCTTTTGAAATTTGGTGGGGGCATAGATTTTATGGCGTTAACTGTTTTCTGTGAAAATGGGCGAAATCGGTTGATTCCACGCCCAGTTTTTATACACAGTCGTCCGTCTGTCCTTCCGCATGGCCGTTAACACGATAACTTGAGCAAAAATCGACATATCTTTACTAAACTCAGTTCACGTACTTATCTGAACTCACTTTATCTTGGTATGAAAAATGAACGAAGTCCGACTATGACCACGCCCACTTTTTCCATATCGAAAATTACGAAAAATGAAAAAATGCCATAATTCTATACCAAATACGAAAAAAGGGATGAAATATGGTAAGGTAATTGGATTGTTTTATTGACGCGAAATATAACTTTAGAAAAAACTTTTTAAAATGATTGTGACACCTACTATATTAAGTAGGAGAAAATGAAAAAGTTCTGCAGGGCGAAATAAAAAACCCTTAAAATCTTGGCAGGTATTACATATATAAATAAATTAGCGGTATCCAACAGATGATGTTCTGGGTCACCCTGGTCCACATTTTGGTCGATATCTGGAAAACGCCTTCACATATACAACTACCACCACTCCCTTTTAAAACTCTCATTAATACTTTAATTTGATACCCATATCGTACAAACTCATTCTAGAGTCACCCCTGGTCCACCTTTATGGCGATATTTCGAAAAGGCGAACACCTATAGAACGAAGGCCCACTCCCTTTTAAAAATGCCCATTAACACCTTTCATTTGATACCCATATCGTACAAACAAAGTCTAGAGTTACCCCTGGTCCAGAAACGCCCACTCCCTCTTAAAATACTCATTAACTCCTTTCGTTTGATACCCATATTGCACAAACGAATTCTAGGGTCACCCCTGGTCCACCTTTATGGCGATATCTCGAAACGGCGTCCACCTATGGAACTAAGGATTACTCCCTTTTAAAATACTCATTAACACCTTTCTTTTGATACCCATATCGTACAAACGAATTCTAGAGTCACCCCTGGTCCACCTTTATGGCGATATCTCGAAAAGGGGTCCACCTATAGAACTAAGCCCCACGCCCTTTTAAAATAATCATTAACACCTTTCATTTGATACCCATATCATACAAACAAATTCTAAAGTCACCCCTGGTCCACCTTTATGGCGATATCTCGAAAAGGCGAACACCTATAAAACGAAGGCCCACTCCCTTTTAAAAATACTCATTAACACCTTTCATTTGATACCCATATCGTACAAACAAAGTCTAGAGTCACCCCTGGTCCACATTTAGTGCGATACCTCGAAAATGCGTCCACCTATAGAACTAAGGCCCACTCCCTCTTAAAATACTCATTAACTCCTTTCGTTTGATACCCATATTGCACAAACGAATTCTAGAGTCACCCCTGGCCCACCTTTATGGCGATATCTCGAAACGGCGTCCACCTATAGAACTAAGGCCCACTCCCTTTTAAAATACTCATTAACACCTTTCGTTTGATGCCCATATTGTGCAAACAAATTCTAGGGTCACCCCTGGTCCACCTTTATGGCGATATCTCGAAACGGCGTCCACCTATGGAACTAAGGATTACTCCCTTTTAAAATGCTCATTAACACCTCTCATTTGATACCCATATCGTACAAACGCATTCTAGAGTCACCCCTGGTCCATCTTTACGGCGATATCTCGAAAAGGCGTCCATCTATAGTACTTAGGTCCACGCCCTTTTAAAATACTCATTAATACCTTTCATTTGATACCCATATCGTACAAACGCATTCTAGAGTCAAGCCTGATCCATCTTTATGGCTATATCCCTAAATGGCGTCCACCTATAGAATTATGGCCCACTCCCTCATAAAATGCTCTTTAATGCCTTTCATTTGATACACATGTCATACAAACACATTCCAGGGTTTCCCTCGGTTCATTTTCCTACATGGTTATTTTCCCTTATGTTGTCACCATAGCTCTCAACTGAGTATGTAATGTTCGGTTACACCCGAACTTAACCTTCCTTACTTGTTTTTGTTTAACTATTATATAATTAGTAAATTTCCATCAAATTCACTTTTGCTTTCTATTTAGAACGAAATATTTAATTATCAAAACTTATCTGTCGTTTCACTTTTGTGCTAAGATGTAGCAAACTCGTAGATTCCACGTTTTTTTTTGATTGCGTCTGTGTTATTCCTGTGGAATTTGTGCATCCCAAAGCAGAAATTTGATTATTGTTATCTGTTTTTAACTGGTTGAAAAATTTTAGTTTCAGCGTGCTTGGCTTCCTGCGACGCCCGTACGACTTTAACAATTCGTTATGTGGTTAATTGTAAAATTTTTATTGTTTATGGAGACACAAAAAAACAAATATATGCGGTTTATATCACTGTTTTCAAAGTTTCCCGCTTTACAAAATAAAATTTTAGTTCTTTGCTCTATAGTTCACGACTACCCGCCAACGTAGAAAATTTCCAACTTATTTGCTCCAATTCCAAATTAAAAAAGGAAAACCTCTCCCCAGCGGAAGTTAAAAGTTGCTCTTTCTCCTGCAGGTGGTATTACAACTCTCCACTGCCAAGTTGACAAACTTCACAAATAGTGCAGTATCATTATTAGGGTTACCACCAAATTCATAGAACGATACAAAGTTTTAGAGTGGACTTTTACGCTTTCATAACTCGCGCTCACAACCTTGGGAAGTATTGATGGCCTTACCATAGTAAGGAGAGCAGCTGTGGCCGACGGTTATTTCCCCGTATATAATACTGGACCGCTGAGCCCACTTTGTCGGGCAGGTGGTCGTACGACCAAGATTAACGGCTCATTACCTAATTGTAATAAGCACGATGATAAGAGGAGGACTGAGTCGCAAGTCAGGGGCGACAAATACGCACTAAGCTATGCGTCGGACTTGGGGAGCGGGAGTAGTGCTGATTCAATGAACTACGTGTTGAAAGAGCACACAAATGAAAACGGAGTAGAAGAGTGGGGAAGGGTACGGAGCAGAGGAAGTAAAAGAGCTCTCTCGCAGTACCATGCAGCGCTAAGAATTCTCCAACGCCTGCAAGCAGTGGTTGACCCAACAGAAGTGGAGATCGAGCGCTTGGAATGGACCCATGAGGCGGAAGGGGTAGGCCGAAGGCAGTTCAAATGGTTTGCTGCGATAAACCCTCGGTTTTGCAACCGGTACGAGAAGGAAGAAATGTCGAATAGCAGAATGAAGAGGCAACGTTCGGCGGAAGGCGACAAGCCTGCTTTCAAGAAGCAGACAGGACCCAGTCCCAGAGGAAGGAAGGAAGGAAACAGCTGCATTCATATGTGATGCCTAATTACACTACTGAGGACCTCGTAGTGGTGGCTGTTGAGCAAAAGAATAAGCAGGTATTTATCCTGGCATCCTGCTAAATGGCCCATGCTGCGTGGGGAGGAGCAGATACGAACGAGAGAGGCGAATATCTATTTTGTTACGTTTTGCAGATAGCCAATGTCCCTACATACAGCAATGTTCTGGATATTACACTGAGCTCCGAGCGTGATATATCAAGGTGTGATTGGATGGTTCTTGATAGGCCATCCTTCTCCGACCATGCGTATATACCCTGAAGAGGGTAGAGAAGGGAGGAACCTTTAGAAACCCTAGGTCAACGAACTGGACTAAATTTCAGAAACAGGTAGAAACAAAACTGGGACAACCAAAAGAGGTTGCCAATGTGGAGGAACTGGAGGAGTCGAATGAATTCCTAACAAATACGCTTATGACCTCTTATAACAAAGCTTGCCCTCTAAGAATTTTTAGAGGAAAAGCAAAGCCACCATGGTGGAGTAATGAGCTGAGTCTTCTAAGAAGGCAGGTAAAATAAATGTATAAGCTCGCAAATACCACAGAAAGCGAAGCATGTCGAGATGAGTACAGGGATCTACTGAGGATCTACAAGCGTGACATTTTCAGGGCGAAGAGAATCTCATGGAAAAGTTTCTGTACGGACATAGAGTGCTCCAGCGAAACAGCACGGCTGAAAAAAGTCTTAGCAAGAGGAAACGTAGTCCAGGGACTAATAAAGAAAGACAACGGGGAATGGTTACGCAATAGTGAGGAATCCCTTGAGGTGCTTTTCGACACACATTTTCCATCCGTAGACGGTTTAGAAGAGCCAGCAGACATCACTTACACTTCAATCACGGAGCGGGTAGTACCGGGCTTGGTTACCGATGCCAGGATCGAATGGACAATGAAGTCATTTTCTATGTTTAAAAAGCCGGGCCCAGATGATATATTCTCGGCCATGCTACAGGTTTCAAGTATGGTGGTCGTGGAATGGCTTAAAATAATATTCGACAGGTTCATAAGGCTGAATAATGTACCGCACTCTTAGAGAACTGCTCGTGTAGCTTTCCTACCAAACGCGGGGAAGATTGGTCACGTGTATCCCAAAGACTATAGACCCATTAGCTTAACATCATTTCTGCTCAAAACCGTTGAGAGGCTGATAGATGTGTTCATAAAGACCAACGTGGATGAAAAGCTGCTCTCCACAACACAGCATGCGTACACCAAAGGCAAGTCGATAGACACCGCATTGCATAGGGTGGTAATAAGCATAGAGAAATCCCTGGAATATAAGGAATATGCTCTAGGAGTCTTCTTAGACATTCCCGGGACTTTCAATTATGTCTCTAAATGGGCGATTATGGATGGTCTTAATTATATTAAATTACATCCACGCATGTTAAATTGCGGGAAGATTACATCACAATGAGGATTGTACGAGGCCACGAAATCAGAGGACAGGGGAACGAGGCAGGGCGGGGTGCTATCACCTCTGCTGTGGACGCTGGTCATCAACCAACTGCTCAGGCGATTCGAGGAGGGACCCGTAAAAGGTACAGCTTACGCAGATGACGTTGAATTTGTCATAAGTGGAAAGTGCCTTCCAACGATTAGTTCTTTGATGGATCGGGCGCTTCGGGATATTCATACCTGGACATCTAATGTCGGGTTGAAAGTCAATGGGGAGAAGGCGGATATGGTCTTGTTTACAAAGAGGTCCAAGGTCCCAAATTGGACTAGGCCCAAGGTAGGAGCGGTGACCTTACAGGAGAAACCTTGCACAAAATATCTAGGATTCATCGTACACATTCAGCTGTTATGGAAGCTCAATGTTGAGGAGAGGGTGAAGAAGGCCTCAACGGCACTCTATGCATGTAAAAGAATGCTGGGGTGTACGTGGGGCTAATCGCCCTCTCTTTCTCATTGGATTTTTACAGCGATTGTAAGCCCTATTCTATACTATGGAGTTCTTGATTGGTGGAAAGCCACACAAAAAAGAACATACCTCAAAAAATGAGAGGGGGTATGCAGACTACCGATGCATAGCATTACGGGAGCCCTGAAAACAACCCCGACGGCTGCACTGTATGCCATTCTGCACATTCCACCTGTAGACCTGGTAGTAGAACATAGCATTAACAACCGCAACCAGGCGCGGTGCCTCGGGGCAGCTTGAGTGCCGACCATATAGCTATAGTAGTATTGCGTCATCAATCAAAAAACGAACAGACTACCTGATTTCCTATCAGCGCTTCGAGCGAGATCTTAAGGCCATAATAGAGGTGAACGTTGGCGAAAGGGTGCGAAAATGGAGAGGATAATGTGTACACAGATGGTTCCAAAGCAGTGGAAGGAGTAGGGTCTGCGGTATGCTGTGCTGATCCGGAAATAAGGCGATCCTACAGGCTGCCGGATTACTGTAGCGTTTTCCAAGCGGAAGTATTAGCCGTAACCAAAGCAGTAGAATCCCTGGAAGAGCTTAAGCTGCGAGCGTGTTAAATTTTATATTGACAGTCAAGCAGCAATTAAGGCAATAATCTCGCATAGCACAGCATCTAAATGCCTGTTAGAGTGTAAGCAGTCGCTGGAGAGAATCGGGACAGGGAGAAGCATGCATCTATATTGGGTCACAGGGCATATGGGAATAGATGGGAATGAAAAAGCGGACGAACTAGCTAAAAAGCGCACATCCGTTGAAGCTTGCTCCGTAGACGTCCCAATTAGACTGGGCGAGATTAAGCGAAAGCGAGAGGTGCACAAGATCGACCAAGCGGGAAAGGCGTGGGTTCAAGCGCGGGGCTGTAAAGAATCGAAGATTATGTGTAGGTCTTACAACCTTAGACTAACAAAGTTGCTTCTATCATTAAAAAGAGAGGACTGTAGACTCATGACGGTTAATCTGACTGGACTCTGCCTTCTGGCGTCACATGCTTTTAAATTAGGCTTGGTCAGTGATAGCAGATGTAGGAAGTGCGGGCTGGAGGAGGAAACGATCGAGCACGTTCTGTGCTCGTGCCCTGCACTTGCCAGGCTAAGACTTCAGCTATTAGGAGTGATACAGCTGTCAGATCTAGAAGCAGCAAGTGGCTTAAGTCCTAGGAAGCTTCTAGAGGAACGAAAGTTTTTATTTCTCTTTCATTAAGCACATTTCACCTTGAGTAAATTTTTGGTTAGAAATGCCTAATTAATATTTCAATGCCCTTAATTATGAAAAATACAAAATATGTATACAGATTTTTAAAATGGGCGCTATTTATACATAGTTGGGTCGTGTGAATAAAAAATAAGAAAAAATATTTCCTTCTAGATTCTAGGAATTTAAACAACAAAAACACTTCCGCATTTGAATTAAAGCATTTCATAGAACGGAAAGTTTTCATTTTTTTCTACCTTTATATTAAGTCCCTGTGTTTGTCCCATGAATTATTGTTCCATATGAATTCCCGACCCACGGAAAAGCCTTTTTCTGTAACTTCCCGTTGTGGTAGACACTTGATATTTAGAACAAAGTTCAGATCCAGTTCTGACCCACGGAAAAGCCTTTTTCTGTAACTTCCCGTTGAGCTAGACACTTGATATTTAGAACAAAGTTCAGATATGGGGGACATTGCAATGCAAGTGAAAAAAAAATATCCGCTAGGCGGCGCACGGATCGAGATATACAGAAAATTAATTTTAAAACGGAAATTTTGCGATCGACTTTTAACTAACTTCTCGGTGATCCAGGGGCTTGAAACTTAGCACATAGTTTGCGAGTCGATGGCACTACCATTCGTGGAAAACAAAATGCCGCCAGGTGGCAGACGAAACGAGATAAACGAAAATCCCTAAAAAAAGCAGGGAATCTTGCGATTGATTTTTAAGTAACTTCCCGGCGAGCTAGAGACTTGAAACTTGGGCCGTTAGTCAGAACCCGGTGACGATGTAATATTTGATCAAAAAAATTTCGTTAGGTGGCGTACGGGTTGGGATATTAAGAAAATTAATTATGATTTGCGAATCTTTTAATCCATTTTTAACTAAATTCCCGGTGACCTAGAATTTTGAAATTTGGCACAAAGTTCGAGGCTAGGTGACAATATAATTTACAGAAAACAAAGTTCCGCTAGGTGGCGCGCTAATTGAGATAACTACATCGATCGATTTTCGAGTAACTTCCCGATGAACTAGAGACATGAAACTTGGGCCGTAAATCAGATCACGGTGACAATGCAACATCTTATCAAAGAAATTCCGCTAGGTGGATCATGGATCGAGGTATTGAGGAAACTAGTTTTAAATTGGGAACCTGGCAATCGATTTTTAACTAACTTCCTGAAATTTGAGTTGCGTAACGCGCAAGTCGAACTACTTAGAAGATTAGGCCATACTTTCGTGGCTAGCCTCCTGAGTGTAGCAGGCGTTGTAGAATTCTACCTCGTTGAAGACTCAACCCAATGCACGTCCTTGCATACTTTTAGGCGTACGCGACTTTCACCACGATTCTTTTAGAATTTCAGGCGTATGCGAATTTCACCACGATTTTCAGCTGTGCAAATTAAGTAGCTGACAAACGAGGTGTAATTCACTTGTTATGTTGCTAGGTGGAATTCTGTTGTTTTCGCCAGTGTTGCCAGCGAAAATTCCACTATTTCTCTTAAATTTTGGGAATTAACTAACAGGATTATCTGTATTCAATTAGCGAGCTTTGCTCATATTGCTTTGTACAATGGTTTTTATTATTGATATTAGAGAAAAATTGTAAAGTTTACAAACGGCGGTGGTTACTAGGACATGTTTCTGAATTTCACTTCTTCATCAGCTAGCTTTTCGAGAGCTGAGCATTGAACTCGAACACCCAACATTTATATCAGTGCAAAAGCTGATGCCTTTACCTACTCAGTTATATGAATGTCCCGTTGTTCGCTTTACAATGGGTCTCTAAGAGTTGCCTTTTTGTTTCTATTCCTTTTATTCACCATGTAGGCACACACACTATGTATGTAGTTTATTCCTAATATTCAAAAGCGCACCTAAACATCATATTCACAATGCAAATACAAGACACGACCCCTTCTGGTTAAATGCGATTATATCCAAGAGATGTCGCCGGGTGATGCACCACAGAGAATTACGGCGACATCTGCTGGATATAATGTTCATATACACATAATCAGAAGCGTTTGTGTCTTAGGAATTGAGAATTAGCGCGTGTTTAAATTTTAAATAATCAATTGGTTAATCCCAAGTACATGATTTGCCTTAAATTGAAAGACTGCGATCCACCTTCATAGTTTTAAATCCCAAAATTCTTTTACAAGAACTATTGTTAAAGTTTTTAGTCAAAATTCAACAAGACTATGGCTGTATTAAAGGAAACATTTCCTTCTGTTTTTTGGTCCATTTATATAAAGGTAGTCCTTAAAATTTTTTTATCATCTTTTTATTTTTAATTCAAACCATTTAACCATGAGTAAATTTTTGGCTAGAAGTACCTAATTAATTATACTCAGTTGAGCAGAGCTCACAGAGTATATTAAGTTTGATTGGATAACGGTTGGTTGTACATATATAAAGGAATCGAGATAGATATAGACTTCCATATATCAAAATCATCAGTATCGAAAAAAAATTTTATTGAGCCATGTCCATCCGTCCGTCCGTCCGTCCGTCCGTTAACACGATAACTTGAGTAAATTTTGAGGTATTTTGATGAAATTTCGTATGTAGGTTCCTGAGCACTCATCTCAGATCGCTATTTAAGATGAACGATATCGGACTATAACCACGCCCACTTTTTCGATATCGAAAATTTCGAAAAACCGAAAAAGTGCGATAATTCATTACAAAAGATAGCTAAAGCGACGAAACTTGGTAGATGAGTTGAACTTATGACGCAGAATAGAAAATTAGTAAAATTTTGGACAATGGGCGTTGCACCGCCCACTTTTAAATTTAAAACTTAAAACTTTTGCAAGCTGTAATTTGGCAGTCGTTGAAGATATCATGATGAAATTTCGCAGGAACGTTACTCCTATTACTATATGTACGCTTAATAAAAATTAGCAAGATCGGAGAAGGACCACGCCCACCTTGAAAAAAATTTTTTTTTAAGTAAAATTTTAACAAAAAATTTAATATATTTACAGTATATAAGTAAATTATGTCCACATTCAACTCCAGTAATGATATACTTACTTACTTAATTGGCGCTTAACCGTCTAAACGGTTATGGCCGTCCAACAAGGCGCTCCAATCGCTCCTTCGCTCCGCCAACCGGCGCCAATTGGTCACACCCAGGGAGTTTAAATCGTTTTCCACCTGGTCCTTCCAACGGAGTGGGGGCCGCCCTCTACCTCTGCTTCCATAGGCGGGTTCCGATAGAAATACTTTCTTGGCCGGAGCATCATCTTTCATTCGCATAACATGGCCTAGCCAGCGCAGCCGCTGCGTTTTAATTAGCTGGACTATGTTGATGTCTGCGTATAGCTCGTACAGCTAATCATTAAATCTTATTCGGTACTCGCCATCGCCAACGCGTAGAAGTCCATAAATCTTTCGAAGAACTTTTCTCTCGAACACTCCCAAAGCCGCTTCATCTGCTGTTGTCATGGTCCATGCTTCTGCCCCATATAGCAGGACGGGTACGATAAGTGACTTGTAGAGTATGATTTTCGTTCGCCGAGAGAGGACTTTACTTTTCAATTGCCTACCTAGTCCAAAGTAGCATTTATTGGCAAGATTGATTCTTCGCTGGATTTCAGTGCTGATGTTGGTGCTAATGTTGATGCTGGTTCCCAAATAAACGAAGTCTTTTACTATTTCGAAATTATGGCTGCCAACAGTAGCGTGGTTGCCAAGGCGCATATGCGCTGACTCTTTGCTCGATGATAGCAGGTACTTCGTTTTGTCCTCATTCACCACCAAACCCATCTTTACCGCTTCTTTTTCCAGCTTGGAGTAAGCAGAACTAACAGCGCGGGTGTTTAGTCCGATGATATCAATGTCATCAGCATATGCCAGTAATTGCACGCTTTTATAGTATATTGTTCCAGTGCGGTTAAGTTCTGCAGCTAGTATAATTTTTTTCTCCAGCATCAAATTAAATTAATGATATGGTGCAACAAAATACAAAAATAAAATAAAATTTCAAAATGGGCGTGGCTCCGCCCTTTTTCATTTAATTTGTCTAGGATACTGTTAACGCCATAAGTCGAACAAAAATTAACCAATCCTTTTGAAATTTGGTAGGGGCATATATTTTATGACGTTAACTGTTTTCTGTGAAAATGGGCGAAATCGGTTGATTCCACGCCCAGTTTTTATACACAGTCGTCCGTCTGTCCTTCCGCATGGCCGTTAACACGATAACTTAAGCAAAAATCGACATATCTTCAATGAACTTAGTTCACGTGCTTACTTGAACTCACTTTATCTTGGTATGAAAAATGAACGAAATGCGACTATGACCACGCCCACTTTTTCGATATCGAAAATTACGAAAAATGAAAAAATGCCATAATTCTATACCAAATACGAAAAAAGGGATGAAACATGGTAAGGTAATTGGATTGTTTTATTAACGCGAGATATAAGTTTGGAAAAAACTTTATAAAATGGTTGTGACACCTACCATATTAAGTAGAAGAAAATGAAAAAGTTCTGCAGGGCGAAATAAAAAACCCTTAAAATCTTGGCAGGTATTACATATATAAATAAATTAGCGGTATCCAACAGATGATGTTCTGGGTCACCCTGGTCCACATTTTGGTCGATATCTGGAAAACGCCTTCACACCACTCCCTTTAAAAACTCTCATTAATACCTTTAATTTGATACCCATATCGTACAAACTCATTCTAGAGTCACCCCTGGTCCACTTTTATGGCGATATCTCGAAACGGCGTCCACCTATGGAGCTAAGGATTACTCCCTTTTAAAATACTCATTAACACCTTTCTTTTGATACACATATTGTACAAACAAATTCTAGGGTCACCCCTGGTCCACCTTTATGGCGATATCTCGAAAATGCGACCACTTATACAACAACCACCACTCCCTTTTAAAACCCTCCTTAATAACTTTAATTTGATACCCATATCGTACAAACATATTCTAGAGTCACCCCTGGTCCACCTTTATGGCGATATTTCGAAACGGCGTCCACCTATAGAACTAAGGCCCACTCCCTTTTAAAATACTCATTAACACCTTTCGTTTGATGCCCATATTGTACACACAAATTCTAGGGTCACCCCTGGTCCACCTTTATGGCGATATCTCGAAACGGCGTCCACATATGGAACTAAGGATTACTCCCTTTTAGAATACTCATTAGCACCATTAATTTGATACCCATATCGTACAAACGCGTTTTAGAGTCACCCCTGGTCCACCTTCATGGCGATATCTCGAAAAGGCGACCACCTATACAACAACCACCACTCCCTTTTAAAACCCTCCTTAATAACTTTAATTTGATACCCATATCGTACAAACACATTCTAGAGTCACCCCTGGTCCACCTTTATGGCGATATTTCGAAACGGCATCCACCTATAGAACTAAGGCCCACTCCCTTTTAAAATACTCATTAACACCATTCGTTTGATGCCCATATTGTACAAACAAATTCTAGGGTCACCCCTGGTCCACCTTTGTGGCGATATCTCGAAACGGCGTCCACCTATGGAACTAAGGATTACTCCCTTTTAAAATACTCATTAACACCTTTCTTTTGAAACCCATATTGTACAAACAAATTCTAGGGTCACCCCTGCTCCACCTTTATGGCGATATCTCGAAACGGCGTCCACCTATAGAACTATGGCCCACTCCCTCATAAAATACTCTTTAATGCCTTTCATTTGATACACATTCCAGGGTTTCCCTCGGTTCATTTTCCTACATGTTTATTTTCCCTTATGTTGTCACCATAGCTCTCAACTGAGTATGTAATGTTCGGTTACACTCGAACTTAACCTTCCTTACTTGTTTTTACTTATATTTAAGAATTCATGAGCTTAACACCGGCTTATAATAATTGAATTTCAAATATTATGTTTTCTAAGAGAAACTGAAAAGAAAGAAACATTTACTGGCATATTGCATACATACATAATATGTACAACTGAGCCCGAGTTTACAAAGCTTCTAATTCGCAACGAAGAAGAACTTTGCAAAAACAAATCTACATGGCACACAAATTAATACAGAGACAAAATGTCTCAATTGTGTTGTTAGTGTAGAAATGAGAAAAGCTGAATTAATCATGAAAACAAATACCAGCAGGATGGGCTAGTAGTTAAAGGCTACTGCAGTTTCACCATGTGATTCACGGTTCGAATCCCGGTGAAACCTTTGATAACATTACAAAATTGCCTGATGATGATTACGTTTTCGGTTTTCGAAATGGTCCATCGCAATATGCCAGTAAATGTTTCTTTCTTTTCAGTTTCTCTTAGAAAACATAATAATTGAAATTCAATTATTATAAGCCGGTGTTAAGCTAATGAATTCTTAAATATAAGTATAAGCTGAACACACCATTAAACAAACATACATAAATATGTACCTAATTAATATTACAATGCCCTTAATTATGAAAAATACAAAATATTTATACAGCTTTTTAAAATAGGCGACATTTATACATTTCCTTCTAGATTCCAGGAATTTGAACAATAAAAATACTTCCTCATTTGAAATAAAGCAGTTTATGGAACGGAAAGTTTTTATTTGTTTCCACTCAGCCCATTTAACCTTGAGTAAATTTTTGTTTAGAAGTGCTTTATTAAAATTCCAATGCCCTTAATGATGAAAAATACAAAATATGTATACAGATTTTTAAAATGGGCGCTATTTATATATAGTTGAATCGTGTGAATAAAAAAATAAGCAAAAACATAAATAATGGTAATCATAAGCTGTTGTTGAATATTTTGTGTAAACAATCTGTTGGTCTTAACATGGTTCATTTTAACTCACGCAGCTTAATCTCTGATAGAATGGATTATGTTAGATACATTTTTGAGGAATCGTTGGTTGATGTTATTTGTATAAGCGAAACATGGTTTAGTGAAAATACCTCTGATCTGCATTCTTATATTAGTAGCTATAATGTCATTCGGAATGACAGGAAACTTAAGAAAGGGGGTGGTGTGGCGATCTATTGCAAGTTTGCAAATCTTAGCATTAAGCCTCTTAGTATGTCTGTCGACTCAGATGTTGAGTTTATCATTTCTGAGGTCTCTGATGGTGTAAAAAAAGGTTTAGTTTCTTGTGTTTATAACCCGCCTAAATGTTGCACGTTGGCGGCCACCGTGGTGTGATGGTAACGTGCTCCGCCTATCACGCCGTATGCCCTGGGTTCAACTCCCGGGCAAAGCAACATCAAAAATTTTAGAAATAAGATTTTTCAATTAGAAGAAAATTTTTCTAAGCGGGGTCGCCCCTCGGCAGTGTCTGGCAAGCGCTCCGATTTTATTTCTGCCATGAAAAGCTCTCAGTGAAAACTCATCTGCCTTGCAGATGCCGTTCGGAGTCGGCATAAAACATGTAGGTCCCGTCCGGCCAATTTGTAGGGAAAAATCAAGAGGAGCACGACGCAAATTGGAAGAGAAGCTCGGCCTTAGATCTCTTCGGAGGTTATCGCGCCTTACATTTATTTATTTTTTTAAATATTGCACGTTAGATTGTCTTTTTACTGCGCTGTCCGTGTATTTATTTGATTATGAATGTTACCTCGTTAGTGGCGACTTCAATGCTAATTTACTTGTAAATGACTCGTATAGTAAAAAACTGTGTGATCAAGTTTCAACAGCTGGTTTAGTCACAGTAAATGACACAATGCCTACGAGGTATGCTAACAACTCCAATCCTAGCTTATTAGACTATTTTATGATATCTGACTTCACATATATTCTTAAATTTGACCAGCTTTGTTTTGTATTAGACCATGACATAATTTTTTGTACTGTTAACGTTGGGTTTAACCGTCCTGAGCCATATGTTTTTGTATATCGTGATTTCCGTTCTGTGGATACCAAAGTGTTGCTCAGTGATTGTTCTTGTATTCCTTAAAATGATTGTTGGTATTTAGATACGGTAGATAAGAAACTTGAACATCTTAACCAAAACATAAATGTCATGACCATCAAATGTCATGTCCCTACACGTACTGTCCATGTTTTCAACAAATCTTGTCCTTGGTTTATTAGAAGAGTTATGTATGCAATAAAAAAGCGCAATAAGCTGCACGCCAAATGGAGAAGGTTCCGAAATGATGCTTCATGGGCTTTGTACAAAGCTGCTCGCAACGAAGAGACTGCCGTAATCTGCAGGCCAGAAATAATTATTTTCATAGCAAATTGGATCCTTCTCTGCCATCATAAGCGCTATGGCGTAACCTTAAACTCTAAAGGTCCATGGGAGAAATAAGGTGGAACGCAGTATTGACCCTGACATACTAAATAATTTTTTCATCGGTCCCAGCAACAACTCCAGCTCTGGAGAGGGAGAAGATGCCTGAACTACTCAATACTTTTTTTAATACGTTTGAGTTTAAGTGTGTTAGTGAGTATGACGTAATAAAGTCTATTTTGTCTATAAAATCGTGTGCCTTGGGTACTGGTGGGGTTTCGTTAAAATTCGTAAAATTTGCTCTTCCTTTTATTGTAAATCCTCTGACTCACATTATTAACCACTGTTTTACAAGTGGTTGTTTTCCTTCTGCTCGGAAGAAAGCGATAGTTGTGCCTGTCCCTAAGAAACCGCTAGCTGCGGATCCTTCGGACTTCAGACCGATTAGTATCGTACCATCGTTCTCAAGAGTGTGCGAATCTTTATTGGCTGAACAATTATCTAATTTTGTTAGAGAAAACAGCCTGATCTCTTCTCTATAGTCTGGCTCAAAGCCTAAACACAGTTGTGCGACTACTTTGGTAAAAATCATTGATGACATCAGACGGCCATTTGATAATGGCGACCTAACCATTCTTTGCATGTTGGATTTATCTAAGGCATACGATTTGGTCAACCACAAGCTATTTTGCTGGAAACTCCGTCACTTCTTTGCCTTTTCTGATAGTTCCATTAAAGTCATGGCTAGTTACCTCCAAGGTAGGGTTCAAAAGGTCAGAGGAGAGAAAGCTTCGTCAGAATTCAAATCCATTAAAGCAGGTGTTCCTCAGGGATCAGTTCTTGGACCTTTGTTATTTGGTATGTTTGTCAATGATGTGTTTTCCTTGTGTAAGTATGTTAACGTCCACGCATATGCTGATGATATTCAGTTGTACCTTTCTAATCGTGTTGGCCTCGTTGAAGACTTATGCTTCAAAGTAAACTGTGATCTGTCTGCTGTATTCTGTTGCGCTAAAAACAACGCTTTATGTCGTAAGGCTGCAAAATCGCACGTTATGTCGATATCCAAAAACGGAATCGACCCTGAAAGAATTCCATCTTTAAAGATCGGCTCGCAGGCCCTTAGTACCACTGACAAAGTTAAAAATTTAGGCTTTGTGTTAAATAACAAATTAATTTCTTTCGACCATGTAAATAAAGTAGTCCGCAATGTTTATGTAATACTGCGGACCTTACGCATATCGGCGCCGTTCACACCACAGGAAACTTGTCGCAAGCTTGAAATGCAGCTAATTGTACCCCACTTCACATATTTTGAACTTGTGTATACTAAACTTGACTCGGAGTCCGCCAACAAGATCAATGTAAACTTCAATAATGTTACCAGGCACGTGTATGGGGTAGGTCGATATGATCATATATCACCCTGGAGGGATAAAATTCTGGGATGCAACATCCTAAATTACTTGGCTGCCAGAAACTGCATGTTCATGTTTAAACTATTAGAATTAAAGGTCCCCATGTATCTTAATGACAAACTGCATTTTACCAGGTCTCAAAGAAACCGTAGATTGGTGGTTCCAAGGTTCAAATACTTAACGTCTAGCAGATTGTTTTTTTATTAACGCTGTAAGACTCTGGAACTCAATTCCCGAATCAATAAAAGTAGGGCTGAATAATAGCAACTTCAAAAGCATTATACTGAAATACTTCGCTAATGTTGATATTTCTTCTATATTTTGACTAAAATACTCTTTCTAAAATTATCTTTATGTCATCTAATTTCCTTGTTTCTCCTTTCATTGTTTCCTGTACCTGCACTACTCATGTGTCTAGATTAATTTGTAATAGTTATATGATTAATTTAAGTAAATGCATATATAAAACGTATACTTTTATGTCAGTAAGTAAATTTTAATTTTCTTTAAATTTTATATTGTGAACTTCCCATTTACATAAAATGTATTAGAATACGTTTTTATGTCAGTTCATGTACATATAAAAGACTTTAAGTTCTTAGTTGTACAAATTTGTAAAATAAATGAAATGAACATGATATGACATATTTTCTTCCAGATTCCAGGAATTTGAACAATAACAACACTTCCTCATTTGAATTAAAGCAGATTGTAGAACAGAAAGTTTTTATTTTTTTTTATTCAACCCATTTAACCTTGAATAAATTTTTGATTAAAAGTGCCTAATTAATATTTCAATACCCTTAATTAAATTTATACAGCTGGGCGTTATTTATACATGGTTGGTTCGTGTGAATAAAAAATAAACAGAAACATTTCATTCTAGATTATATGAATGGGAACAATAATAAAAAGATGATAAACAAATTTTAGGGACTACCTTTATATAAATGAACCAAAAAATAGAAGGCAATTTTTCCTTCAATACAGGCATAGTCTTATTGAATTTTGACGAACAACTTTAACAATAGCTCTTGTAAAAGAATTATGAGATTTAAAAGTATAAAGGTGGGGTGCAGTCTTTCAATTTAAGGCAAACCGTGTACTTGGGATTAACCAATTGATTATTTAAAATGTAAACACGCGCTCCCTTAGCTCAATAAGCATAACAATTTTGTGCCGGCAGAGTTTAGAAAATTTTAAGGCCTAGTAGCAACATAATTTGTTTAGAGAATAACCTCTTGGCTGTGATGCATCACCACTACATACTAATAATTCATTCACCAGAACCCAAAAATTCACCAAAGAAAATCAAAGTATAAGAAGCTTCATGATAAAGAATAATGGGTTAAGCGGCTGATAGACGAACGAAAATCTGAAATTAACTGCCTTGGACTAAATTAACTTGAAGATAATCCTCATAGTTAATTCCCAAGATTTAAGAGAATTAGTGGAATTTTCGCTGACAACACTGACGAAAACAACAGAATTCCACCTCGCATCATAACAAGAGAATTCCACCTCGTTTGTCAGCTACTTAATTGGCACAGCTTAAAAATGGTAGTGAAATTGGCATACGCCTGAAAGTCTAAAAGAATCGTGGTGAAAGTCGCGTACGCCTAAAAGTATGCAAGGACGTGCATTAAGTTTAGCCTTTAACGAGGTGGAATTCTACAACGCCTGCAACACTCAGGAGGCTAGCCATGAAGGTATGGCCTAATCTTATGAATAGTTCCACTTGTGCATTACGTAGCTTACATTTTTTGATCAAACATTGCACTGTCACAGAGTTTTAAACTATATTTCAGGTTTCAAGTCTCTAGATAACCAGGGAGTTAGTTAAAAATCGATTGCAAGATTCCCAATTTAAAACTAGTTTCTGAATATCTCGATACAAGCGCCACCTAGCGGAAATTTTTTGATAAGATGTTGCATTGTCACCGGGTTCTGACTTACGGCCCAAGTTTCATGTCTCTAGTTCATCGGGAAGTTACTCGAAAATCGATCGCAAGATTCCCCCCCCCCCCCCCCCCCCCCCCCCCCTTTTTTTAAAGGATTTGCAGTTATCTTGACTAGCGCGCTACTTAGCGGAACTTTGTTTTCTATAAGTTGTATTGTCACAAGGGCTGTAATTAAGTGCCAAGTTTTAAGTCTCTAGGTAACCGGAAAGCTAGTTAAAAATGGATTGAAAGATTCCCAAATTAAAATTCGTGTTCTTACTATCTCGATCCGCGTTCCACCTAGCGAGTTTTTTTTATCAAATGTTGCATTGTCACCGGGTTCTGACCCACGGCCCAGGTTTCAAATCTCTAGCTCACCAGCAAGTTACTTAAAAATCGATCGCAAGATTCCCTGCGTTTTTTAGGATTTTTTTTCACTTGGCTTGTAATGTCCCCCAGATCTGAACTATGTTCTAAGTATCAAGTCTCTAGCTCAACGGGAAATTACCGAAAGATACTTTTCCGTGGGTCAAAAATTTGTATGGAAATGAGGGGACAAACATGAAAGTGACTTATTACAAAGGTAGTAAAAACACTTCCTCATTTGAATTAAAGCAGTTTATAGAACGCAAAGTTTTTATTTTCTTCCACTCAACCCATTTAACCTTGTTTAGAAGTTAGGTTAGGTTAGGTTGAACTGGCCGGTCCATGAGGAGCTCACATAGACTGAATAAGTTCGTAGTGTTACCAGAAGTTTGTTTTAACGGCCAAACTGAAAAAACCCTATCAAAAACCAGGACCTATGTTATAAAATAACTCCGTCCTCTTGGCAAATACTAGAAGCTTCCTAGGATTTAAGCCACTTGCTGCTTCTAGATCTGACAGCTGTATCACTCCTAATAGCTGGAGTCTTAGGCTGGCAAGCGCAGGGCAAGAGCACAGAACGTGCTCGATCGTTTGCTCCTCCACTCCGGACTTCCTTCCTACATCTGCTATCACTGACCAAGCCTAATTTAAAGGCATGTGACGCCAGAAGGCAGTGTTCAGTCAGAATACCCGTCATGAGTCTACAGTCCTCTCTTTTTAATGATAGAAGCCACTTTGATAGTCTAAGGTTGTAAGACCTGCACACAAACTTCGACATTTTACAGCCCCACGCTTGAACCCACGCCTTTCTTGCTTGGTCGAACATGTGCATCTCTCACCTTCGCTTAATTTCGCCCAGTCTAACTGGGACGTCTACGGAGCAAGCTTCGAGGGATGCGCTCTTTGTAGCTAGTTGATCCGCTTTTTCATTCCCATCTATTCCCATATGCCCTGGGACCCAATGTCGATGTATGCTTCTCCCTGTCCCGATTCTCTCCAGGGACTGCTTACACTCTAACATGCATTTAGATGCTGTGCTATGTGAGATTATTGCCTTAATTGCTGCTTGACTGTCAATATAAAAGTTAACACAATTGCAGCTTGGGCTATTTTCTTACAGGATTTCTACTGCTTTGGTTACGGCTACTATTTCCGCTTGGAAAACGCTACAGTAATCCAGCAGCCTATAGGATCTGTTTATTTCCGGATCAGCACATTTTACCGCAGACCCTATTCCTTCCACTACTTTGGAACCACCTGTGTACACATGTATCGCCACCGTCCACTTCTATTTTGGCCTTAAGATCGCCCTCGAAGCGCAGATAGGGAATCAGGTATTCTGTTCGTCTTGTGATTGATGACGCTATACTACTATGGCCGTATGATCGGCGCTCAAGCTGCTCCATCAAAGAGCTAATCGTTGGAAGGCACTTTCCACTTATGACAATTGCAACGTCATCCGAGTAAGCCGTAAGTTTTACGGGTCCCTCATCAAATCGCCTGAGCAGTTAGTTGATGACCAGCGTCCACAGCAGAAGTGATAGCACCTCTCCCTGCGGCGTTCCCCTGTCCACTGATTTCGTGGCCTCGTACAATCCCCATTGTGATGTAATCTTCCTGCAATTTAACATGCAGCCGATCCATCTGCTTAAGGCTGGATGTACTTTAATATAATTAAGACCAGCCATAATCGCCCATTTACACATTATTGAAAGCCCCGGCAATGTCTAAGAAGACTTCTAGAGCATATTCCTTATATTCCAGTGCTTTCTCTACGCTTATTACCACCCTATGCAATGCGGTGTCTACCGACTTGCTTTTGATGTACGCATGTTGTGTTGTGGAGAGCAGCTTTTCATCCACGTTGGACTTTATGTACACATCTATCAGCCTCTCAAAGGTTTTGAGCAGAAATAATGTTAAGCTAATGGGTCTATATTCTTTGAGATACACGTGACCGATCTTCCCCGCCTTTGGTAGGAAAGCTACACGAGCAGTTCTCCAAGAGTACGGTACATGATTCAGTCTTATGCACCCATCGAATATTATTTTAATCCATTCCACGACCGCCCTACTTGAAACTTGTAGCATGGCCGGGAATATAACATCTGGGCTCGGCGATTTAAATTTAGAAAACGTCTTCACTGCCCATTCGATCTTGGTATCGGCCACCAAGCCCGGCACTACCCGCTCCGTGATCGAAGTGTGAGTGCTGTCTGCTGGCTCTTCTAAACCATTTGCCGATGGGAAATGTGTATCGAGAAGCACCTCAAGGGATTATTACGTGACCATTCCCCGTCCTCTTTCTTTATTAGTCCCTGGACTATATTTCCCCTTGCTAGGACTTTTCTCAACCGTGCTGTTACGCTGGAGCACTCTATGTCCATACAGAAACTTTTCCAAGAGATTCTCTTCGCCCCGCACTGAAAATAAAATTTCGTAAAAGAGCTACGAAAATATTTCGTAGTCTTAATTTTCGTATAATGTACGATATTTCGTTCATAATACGAATGAACTTTTGACAAATACACTAGATTTTACGAAACCTTTCGTGGTGTGATGGGTAGCGTGCTCCGCCTATCACACCGTATGCCCTGGGTTCAACTCCCGGGCAAAGCAACATCAAAATTTTAGAAATAAGATTTTTCAATTAGAAGAAAATTTTTCTAAGCGGGGTCGCCCCTCGGCAGTGTTTGGCAAGCACTCCGGGTGTATTTCTGCCATGAAAAGCTCTCAGTGAAAACTCATCTGCTTTGCAGATGCCGTTCGGAGTCGGCATAAAACATGTAGGTCCCGTCCGGCCAATTTGTAGGGAAAATCAACAGGAGCACGACGCAAATTGGAAGAGAAGCTCGGCCTTAGATCTCTTCGGAGGTTATCGCGCCTTACATTTATTTATTTTATTTCGTAAAAACACGAAATAACTTTCGTAAGGAATATTTTTAGTATAACATACGAATACGTGCGTACTATTTACGAAACAATTTAGTAAACTATGATAAAAATCGTATGTATTTAATTAGCTAGCTTTGCTCATATTGCTTTATACAATAGTTTTTGTAATTGATATTAGAGAAGAAAAAAATAAGAATAAAAATCTTTGTACGAATCATTTTGTATAATGTACAAAATACTTTTGTACATTGTACTAATTCACAAAGTCCTTTTTACCATTCGTACAATGTACGAAAATTTTCGAAAAATATACTAATTTGCCGCCATTTTGCATATTTTTATCTTCACGTGTTATTGTGAAATTCTATGCTAAAGCAACAAGTTGAAACAAAATTAAGTGCTTCAAATTTGATTTTTAAACAAAAGTTTGTAAGTAAAGTGGGGAAATTTAATAATAATTGTTCGGTTTTATATGTACATATATCTATATTTTTTTACACCTTAGTGATCGCTTTATATTATAGTGTGTTTTTCTAAACGTTTGCGCTCTTGTTTAAAATTTTGCAATTGCTAGTTTTGTGTGCATTCTTGGAATTAATTGCTTTATTTGCAGTATTAATATGGACTCGCTCCATAGTATGTCCAATCATTTTCGCCTTGTACACAACATGAGTCAAAGAGATTCGTATAAATGTACTTATGGAGGAAATTGGAATAAATTTTTTAGCTTTTTAAATTGCTTTGTACGTCGTATGAAAGAGGAGCACAACTTTGACAAGAGTGCGGAGCAGAGAGTAAGTGTGTCTGAAATTAACGCAGAAGCTCTTTTTGATTATTTTTTGACATTATTAACGTTATTCAATTATCACATAATACAAATTTATTTTTCACTATTAGTCATACTATTAAAAACGCAGCTCCAATGGGAAAAATATATAACAAGTTTCGGAACTGGAGAAATAATTTTAATAGGAAGACGACATCAGAAGGTTGCTCCAAAAAACAAAAATAGAAAGTGTTTGCAGCAGTAGATTATGAGGAAGAACCTACTAGAGCGTTAAAGCAAGACTTTTATTCAATGATTTATAATGAAAAAATCGAACATTGGTCGGCTTGCGCAGCAACACGTATGAATAATATACAAGACACCCAGGATGATTCAAAAAATATATTTGATGCTTGGCCGCAATATGAACTTCCTGATGGTTATCGTTTGGTAAGAAACAGTAGGCCTCTTTAAAAACAAGAAAATTATACTAAAATTTCAATACATGTCAATTTTTATATAAGACAGAAAGAAAGGCGTTGTCTCATTTTTACTTATTGTCAATTAATACGAATTTATTCTTTAGATTGAGTCGGACTTCGTATACTTATATGGCGCCAGAAGTGAAGTCCTTGACAAACTCAATGAATTTTGCAACATACTGCTACTTAAAGTTATCCCGAATCATATCAAAGATATCAAAGACTCTGCCTGTATCAATATATATAACGAAGTAAATAAAAACAAAGCCACGGTCTCAGAAGGTAATCACACATTTGTTTTAATTTTAAACCCTATTTATCAACATAACTTTTTAATGATTTTTTTCGTTTAGATTGCATCAGTGCCGACGCTTTCGGTCTCCTGCAGTCACTACTACCGCGCTCCCGAATCAGCAAAAAAGTGTCCAAAAACAAAACAAATGACAAGAAAAGGATGTACTCCGAAGCCGAATATAAAAAAATGTATGACGGCAAAGTTAAGGCAGAATCATCTGTTGCTCCGTTTATATCTTAAGTTGAAACCGTAGCTGAAACATAACCATTTATGGTTGACTTCGACAACATTTAATATAAATTTTTTGATTTTGCTAAGGCTTTGGATATTTGTTTTAAAACATATAATGTTTTAAATATCGCCTACCCTGAACCATGCGCTGAAATGTGGGATTTCAAAAATCGTCAATTTTATCAATTAGCTACTAAAGAGAAGTCCAAAATCAGGAATAGATGCTCTACTCAATGAAATAAAAATAATAGTTTAAAAAAACTAAAAACACGCTTTTATAGCTCAACGAACTAAAAAATAGAAAATAATTTTCAATTAAAAAGAGTTTATATAACAGTAGTAGAAGGTCAAACAATCATTTATAGTTAACCACCTCAAAATAAAATTATAATACAATTTAAGTTATTAACAGAATAATTTAATTCACAGTATAAAGCGTGGGGTGCTCGATATTGAATGCTACAATCATTCTATTGGCAACTATCTGAGAGGAAAGATATGAAATGTAGTCAAATGTACCCCACGCTTTTTAATCTGAATTAAATTATTCTGCTAATAACTTAAATTTTATTATAATTTTATTTTGAGGTGATTAACTATAAATGATTGTTTGACCTTCTACTACTGTTATATATACACTTTTTAATTGAAAATTATTTTCTATTTTTTAGTTCGGTGAGCTATAAAAGCGTGTTTTTTAGTTTTTTTAAACAATTATTTTTTTTTTAATTTTTTAGTTCAAGTAATTTTAAAAGTTTTAGTCGAGAGTGATGAAACCTCGAAACGCCAACGGTCCATGGACGAATCCACGACCACGGCACCGAAAAGGGCCAAGACGCAGGGAGGCTGGACGCGGTCTTTCGCCGAAATCTGCCGACCCTTGGCATTATAGACGAGAGCACCGAAGATGGCAGGATACCGAAACAACAGTGGAAGTGGATCGAGGCCGCGCTCGCTACGGTGGCCGTTAAGGTTAAAAATACTACCCTGGTCCACCGCCATCTTACACCGATGCAGGGTGGTTCCAGGGCAATGTCAAGCTAATTGCCTGTGACAACGCGAGGTCGGTCAACCTCTATAGGGCTGCCGTCAATCTGATAGGGGTGGTATATCCGGGCGCGCGCCTCAAGGTAGTGGAGGCGCGTGATATCCCCTCACGACCAAGGGCTAGAGCCTGGGTTCCAGTGACGCCAACGAACCCAGCTGACATCCTGGAGCTGCTCTAGGAGTACAACCCGCCACAGGTTTGGAAGTCAACCTGGATAAAACCGAGCTTGTTCTCTTCACGAGAAGGTACAAAGTACCAAATCTTACATCGCCAAGAATTGGGGGTACGTTCTTAGCGTTTAGCGATCAAGTCAAGTATTTGGGAGTCATTCTGAATAGGAAGCTATTATGGAGTGACCATATAGTGGAGCAATCCAAGAAGGCAGCAGCAGAGCTGTTCACCTGCAAGAGGGCAATTGGCACCTCCTGGCGATTCTCCCCTAAGGTGACCTACTGTATTTACACAGCAATTGTGCGCCCGATTCTTCTTTCTGGTGCCTTGGTCTGGTGGACTGCACTAGCTAAAAGTACCTATCTTAAAATGCTTCAAAAGGTGCAACGGTGTTCGGAGCTCTGCATTACCGGGGCTCTCGGCTCCACTCCAGATTCCGTTAAATACATACATGGATACATAGCGTGTTAAAAAGGGCTCCAGTATGCTCTTTCGTACATGTGCCATGCATCCACTTCTATCACTAATAAAGGAATGCGTTTTTCGCATTATGTGCAAGGTTTCAAATTTATGGCCATTTTGGGTGGTCATAAGTTCAATTGGCCTTATGTCCGTTAACCTTATGTGAGCCTTGATACGTGTGCAAAATTTCAATCAAAACTTATGGCCATTCAAAGTGGTAATAAGGCCAATTGGCCGTATGGCCGTTGACCTTATGTCACCACACCATCACATTAATGCATTGTCATCGAGCCTTGATATGTGTGCAAAGTTTCAATCAAACTTATGGCCATTCAAAGTGGTAATAAGGCCAATTGACCTTATGGCAGTTGCCCTTATGTCACCACACCATCACATTAATGCATTGTCATCGGTCCTTGATACGTGTGCAAAGTTTCAAATTAATCAGACTTCTAGAAACCGGTGAAAATTAAGCTCAAAGATTCCGCTACATACAGGCCAAGCTAATAAAAGCGTGTTAAAAAAGTAAGTATGAACATACATATGTATGTGATATATAAGCATATCTTCACCATTATCGTATAAAGCCCTACCTTGGAACTGTTTCTTCTGAACAAGAACTATATTTAGTGATTATAAAGCAATCCGTTTACTAAAAACATGAGTAAGATCTTTTATGTGCTATGGTGAAGATGACTCCGCCCTTCGTCCTGTGCTAGCCTCTTGCACTCCATCGGTGGAACCTCCGCAGCATGGGCCATGTAGCAGGATGCCAGGATAAGTTCCTGCTTATTCCTTTATTCAACGGCCACCACTACGAGGTCCTCAGTAGTGTAATTAGGTAGCATATATGAATGCAGCTATTTCCTTACCATTACTACAGCTCGCACCCGTCCTTCCGTTTGCGCATAGTAAACGCCAAATCCGCGCGCTGTGTCCAGACGAGTCAAACGAACCCACCTCAAGGGTTAGGAGGAGTTCGCTCGACGCCACTTTACTGTGTTGCGTGTTTATCTGTAGGACTCGCAGCACCATTGGGCTGTTTGTCCCCCTTCAGCACCTTCATCGTGACGTCGTCGTCCTCCCCTTGCCCCTTTGGTTTAGAGTGTTCGTAGCCCCCTTCAGCCTCTTGTAACTCTTGTGCCGGGTGTTCCTCTGTACAACTCACAGCACCATCTGGCTGTTGGTCCTCTTCTAACTCCTTCGTGGTGACGTCGGCTACCTCCACCTGTCTTTTTTAATTTAGGCTTTTGAGGTCCTTTTCGACTTCGCCCATTTCCAGTGTGTTAGCATTTTTATCTTCGGGACTTCTTTTCCTGAGTCGCATATAATTTTTGCCCGTACCGCCTGCTTGTTTATTTGGAAGATGTAGAACTGACCTTCCTCCGTAGGCCGAGATACAGTAAGTACCTTACAATCCTGTGTCGGTATGTTCGGACTCTGATTCTGCAGAAGTCGCAGTGTATCCTCCGACTTCATCACGCATGGTATCCATACCTTAACTTTTGGTACCGTGGGGATTTGCGCTTTATCCATAACCTCAAACCACGCGATCGTGCCTTGCCTTTGGAGGTTTGGAACCACTTTCTCCAGCCACCGCAAGTTCGCGATAGAAAAAAAACACTGAAATATGTTTGAAAACCGGTCTAGCAGTTTTAAGATCTCAATATAATTTCCAGCCTCTCAGTAATCTTTTTAGTAAAGAAATTATTCCTATTTTCACTTCTGTTATGCCATATACTGCGGAGAGCTCTCCCCGAAAATCATGCTGTCGGTGGGACAGTCTTCCTATAGCATGCACAATGAATAGAAAAAATATAGAGAGCTGATGTCACCTCCTTTGCCCTTCCGCATTCAGGATAAAGCCTGGTGTCTTCCATTTGATGCCAAAGATTGTTTTGGGAAGGAATTTGAAGTTTTGGGCAACAATCTAGTTAATTGGTTTGAGCATTTAATAAGTTTCATATTGCGCAGAGCTATTTTAATCTCTTCTTTTCGTGGAATAGTTTGACGTTGGGATCTTCTTCTTGGGTAACGCGTTCATCCTATCTATGTGGTTAAATTTTTTCCGAACGTCCATAGAATATTTCGATAGTAAATTGATAATTTTCCGACGATTTTTTGATAAAAATTCTATAACATGCCGATAAGCTATTAGTAAGAGTTAAATAAGAAATCGATAAATTTGCGATGATAAAGCGATTACTTTTAATAAAAAATCGATAAATCGTTGATAATAAATCGCTTGTTTTTCGATTATATATATTAGCTTAAAGTAATCGATTACCATACGATAATTATCAGATACCTTTGAGAAAAACGCATAACTCGTCGACTACTCATTGATTTCCTCTGTTATCGAAAACAAATTTAAAAGACTTTGATGCAAAATCTGTAACTCGTCTATAACGCATCTATAACAAACCAATAACTTGTCGATAGCATATCGATCGAATGGCCATAATCCCTTTATAATAAATACGTAATTCAATAGACAACAAACCGTTTACACTTGGCAATTAATCCGGCTTCAGTTTTAGCTTCTAATCATTGTGTTCTTCTTTTTCTTTATTTTTTGCCTTTCTTTTTTTTCCTTGATTTGCTATATGTTTTCGCTCATATTAACTTTATTACGCTTATTGTCCGCACATTGTAGTTTAGTAACTACACTTGCATTCTGCATCCCCCTGTAATACCTAAACAGTCAAATTTCATTTTCAGTCGTTCTGATTTGCGTATAAATAACAAGATATTTCATTGATAAAAATTATACGGAAAATGCTCAGGCTATCAATTTTACACATTCATTTCTTGTGTTATTGTATAACGAATTCTTTATTTGATTGATAATGTCATTCGAAGATTTTTGAATGAAGCAGATATTGAACCCGCTGCTTTACATATCAGTTAGATAATATCGAAACTCTTTTCGAATCACTCAATTTCTCCTGAATTTATAATGAAGCAAGGTAATCAAAAAATACAATGACACTGATTTTGCCTAATGAGTCACATTCCATAATCATCCATCATGGTAACCAGCTACATATTTTTTTTTGTTTTGAGCAAAGTAATATATATTCATTATATAAAAAAATATATAAAACTTACGTTTAGTGTTGTTGAGTTTTATTACCAGAGGATCTCAATTTCATGTTTATTGAACATCCATCGCTACCGACAAGGGAACTCTGGACCAATTTGAAAAGGCTGAATGTTCATGGTGAAGCACAGGAAGAATGTAAAATAGACCCCAATGTACAGAACATTTACCTTGCAAGTGCCAGTAGAGATATGCCCATTCCTCCAGCACAGATATTTGTAGAAAACCTTAGACCAAATGAAAATTTTCAATTTGAAGGAGTAACCGAGTCTGAGGTATTAAAATCCCTCACTATGGTTAAATCAAATGCTGTAGGCAATGATGGGATATCTCTTAAGTTTGTGAAGCTAGCATTGCCGTTTATTATAGGAACTCTGACTCATATAATAAATCACAGCTTCACAACTACGATTTTCTCAACGGAATGGAAAAAAGCTGTCATAATACCTATTCAAAAAAAGAGGAATGCCACGAGCCCAAGTGATTATAGACCGATAAGCATACTGCCAGCTTTTTCGAAAGTGTGTGAATCCTTAATGGCAATACAAATTTCTGCTTTTTTAAAACGGAATAAACTACTTTCCCCACTGCAATCTGGATTTCGGCCTAAACACAGCTGTTCTACAGCTATGATAAAAATAATGGACGACATATGGATGGAGTTCGACAAAGGACATCTTACACTCCTCTGCTTTTTAGACTTTTTGAAAGCATTTGATTTAGTGAATCATGATGTTCCTTGCAAAAAACTTAAGTATTTTTTTGGGTTTTCTGATAGTGCTCTAATCCTTATGGTTAGCTACCTTGCTGGAAGAACATAGAAAGTGAACTGCAGCTCTACGTCCTCTATGTCTAGTATCGTTACCTCTGGTGTACCGCAAGGATCTGTTCTTGGTCCCCTTTTATTTAGTCTCTTTGTCAATGATGTATTCTCTGTGTGTCAGCATGTACAGGTTCACGCCTATGCTGACGATATACAACTGTATTTGTCCAGTCGTGTCGGTCTTGTTGAAGAATTGTGCTATAAAATTAATTGTGATCTGTCAATTATTTCACAATGGGCTACGGTTAATTGTCTTTGCTTGAATGCTGTTAAGTCATATGTGTTGCCTATAAGTAGCAGTGTAGTGCATGTAGAAGATATCCCAAAGTTGTATATTGGTAACGCTGATTTAGTATTTACTGAAAAAAATTTTTTTTTTTATTTTAACTTATATTTTATTTGCAAACTATCTTACATGAGACATTCAGCACATTTGATCTTATAAGATAATGAGAGCGGTAGGTTTGCCTTGTGCAAATCTACGTAGAGAAATATGTATAAAATTTGTTATATTTACATACATTCTTAAGTTGAATTAATTTCAAAATTACTTCAAAGTTGCTTAGCTTCATTGTTGAATTCATTTCTTAATTAAAATAAAAAGAAAAAAAAGGGTTCTTACTTATATTTAACTTAAGTTTTCTAGCCTTTTATTATATGTAGTTATTAAAACTTTTTAGTTTATTTTTGTATATAAGTATACATATAATATATATATGTATATAAATATATAAACATCTATATATATATGTATGTTTATACATTTATATATATATATATTTTTATTCTTAGAAAGATTTCAAATTTAGAAGAATGGCAAGTCTACGATATGGCGGCGCTTTAGCCGTATAGTTTCGTTAGTGGTGTCTAATAAACAAATAGCAGTTGGGTTTATGTGGTTAGATAGGCGTGTAAGATATCTAGCACTGTATTTTGATATTTCACACTTTATGAAAGGAATGCTTAGATCCTTGTGAATAGCTTAATTAGCGACAAACCAAGGCGCATTAACCACTGATCGTAATGTTTTAGATTGATACCGTTGCAGGATCTCCACATTGGATTTGCTAGCAGTACCCCAAAGCTGTATGCCGTAGGTCCAAATAGGTTTAAGTATAGCTTTGTAAAGCCGTACTTTTTTTCTAGACTTAGTTGAGATTTGCGACCCAAGAGCCAGTACATCCGTTTTATTTTTATTTTTAGCTGCTGTTGCTTAGTCTTAATATGGGGTTTCCAGGTAAGGCGTCGATCAAGATGCATTCCTAAATATTTGACCTTATCACTAGTAGGAATCTGATTATTGTTTAGAAATATAGCAGGACATTGATCTCTTCTTAATGTAAAAGTGACATGTGTGGATTTTTCTGTGTTAACTTTAATTTTCCATTTTATAAGCCAAGATTCAAAAAGGTCAAGTTGATTTTGAAGAATAGAAGAAGCTTCCACAGGGGACTCACTACAAGCGATAAAAGCGGTATCATCGGCAAAAGTCGCCACTTCTACTTCTTCTGATGTTGGCATATCCGATGTAAATATAATATATAGGACGGGACCTAAAACACTACCCTGAGGTACTCCAGCATTAATTCCGTGAATTTGTGATGTAGCAAATAGGACTTGAGTACTAAGTAGAAATGTGCTAGCAAAAGCTTTTTTATCTTAAAAAGAAGTCCCGGGTGCCATACTTTGTCAAAGGCTTGTTGAATATCTAGAAAAGCTGCAGAACAGTATTTTTTCCCCTCAAGTGCGTCTGTTATAACATTTGCAATTCTATGGCATTGCTCCGGTGTACCATGCTTCACTCTAAACCCAAACTGATGTTCAGGTATGATGTTGTGATCCTCAATTACTGGCAACATTCTTTGCAAAAATATTCTTTCGAATATTTTCGAAAATGTTGTCAGCAAACTAATAGGACGGTAAGACTTTAGACAGTTTTCGGGTTTATTCGGTTTAGGTACCATGATAACAGCAGCACATTTCCACTGAGTTGGGTAGTGGTTTGTATTAAGAATAGCATTGTAAATAATAGATAGAAATTCGATAGCTTTCTCAGGAAGAGCCTTCACAACTTTGCTACCAATATAGTCGTATCCAGGCGTTTTGCCATTACTTAATTTAAACACTTCTGCTGAGGCTTCACTATTTAATATCTTACTGATTGGCAAATCCATTTGACATGGACATTCTAGAAAACTTAGTACATCTGTATCGTCATTGTTGCTATTCAAAGAATTAGGCTGGAATGTTTGATATAGATGTTTAGCAAAATCCTCTGCTTTGGTTTCATCACTCCTACACCATACACCATCTAAATCCCTTACGGCGACGTTACGCTTGGTTGGCCGTTTTAGGTACTTTGTAGCTCTCCAGAGACTGTGTTCATCATTTTTAGTGGGTTCAAGGTTTTTAATGAATGAACTGAAATATTTATTTATAAAATCAGATAGCTTTAACTTTAGTTGCTTCGTCGCTTTATTCAGAGCTCTCTTTTCTGCAGGATATCTATTTTCCTGCCAGGCTTTTCTTAATCTTCTCTTGGAAGCAATAAGCTGATATATTTCAGCTGGGAGTTGAAAGTTATCATTAGAAGTAAGTTGATCCTTAGGGCTTGATAGATGTGCAGCCTCATGGATAAGATTTGTAAAATATTCTATTGCTGCGTCCAGATCAACGCCTGTTTCCACCGATACATTTAAGTCAACATGTTCAGTAATCCACTGTTGGAAGTATTCGATGTTAGTTTTCAGGGTAAGGATCTTATATTTCTTAGAAATGTTATGAACATTGCCACTGTATAGTACAATTAAGGGAGAATGATCGGAACTAAGATCATTACTGCTCTGTATGCTTAGTTTGCTAACGGGTATACCAGTGTATACCACAAAATCAAGAAGATCCGGGATTTTTCTGGGATCACTTGGCCAGTACGTTGGCGTGCCTGTTGATAAAATGTCATAATTTCTTTTAGTGATGAATCTTTGAAGCTCTCTACCTTTAGGGTTAACGAGCCTAGATCCCCATCGTGGGTGCTTAGCATTAAAGTCCCCACCTACAAAGAATTTGGAGCCAAAATTTTAAAAGATGACATCATACTGATCAGTTTTTATACTGAATCGTGGTGGAAAGTATACTGAGTATACGGGTAAATCGTAAGCATCACATTTAATTTTAACACCGGCCGCTTGTAAACATTCTTCCCTCACTTCTTCCAAAACTTCATATTTGATGGTAGTTCTGATAAAGATAGCAGAGCCGCCATGAGCTCTGTCGTGGGGATAATTTGCGCAAATAAGGTTGTAACCTATAACTTTAAAGTAGGATTTACTAGTGAAATGAGTTTCGCACACTAAGAAAATAACAATATTGTTTGAATTGAGAAACATTTTTACTTCATCTACATGGCTGTTCAAGCCGTTGTTCCAAATCGCTATTCGCAGGTTTACTTGCATAATTTTTCCAACAACAGGGACATCATTTTAAATAAAGTTTGAGTTATTTCAAGTTGTTTAGAAAGTAAGTTTTCAATCTTTTCAAGGAGATTATTATTTTGATTGGAATTATTTTGGACACATTGTGCATAAGACATATTTGGGTTGGAATTAACGTTTTCTCTTTGTGTAGAGTTATGCGATTGAGGGTAATGTTGATCTGCATGAGAATAAATTAAAACATTTTGTCTTTTGTCGGAAAAAGCTGGTTTTTTGGCAAGGCTCTGATACACCTTAAATCCCATGTAGTTCGCTGGGTGGTTTTGCAAGCAATTAATGCATTTGGCTGGTGTATCTTTGCTTTTACCACATTCCACTGTTGCGTGATCTAGACCACATTTAACACATCTATACGGTTTTGTGCAATATGATTTAGTATGACCGAACTCTTGGCATCGATGACACTGTACAATATCAGTTACCCTCTTTGGTGGGTCAACCTTTACAATAGCATTACCGAGATATTTTAATTCAAATATATTTTTATTGTTATTGTTTGGCTCTAGGTCAACGAAATGCATACATATAGGCGTATTCGTGAATCTACTTCGTATATTACTCACATTTCTTACCTGAAAACCTAACGCTTCTATTTCTTTTTTATTTCGCCTACTGGAGTAGAGAAATGCAAATTTTTTAACACAATTCTATACGCACGCTCCTGCTTAAGTTGATATGTATGGAAGTTAATTTCTTTTTCTTTAATAGCTTTTATCAAAGTTCTGTATGAATCTATAGACTTCACCATTACTCGAATTTGACCATCTCTCAGAGACTTATAACTAAACTCGGATTTATTTATAACACTTTCAAAATACTTAGTCATACCGCTAATGTCTGTAATATTTGGTATAATAATTGGTGGTGGTTTTGGTGTAGTCTCTTCGAAGTTCTGTTGATTTCCATTATTACCATCTGACTCGTTTTGTAAGCCGGCAAAAATGTTTGTGCTGCTGGAATTGCTGTTTATGTTATTGTTGTTGTTGTTATTTGGAATATTGTTAATATTTTCTGCTAAGTTTTTATTGTTGGCTGTCTTAGTTCTCTTATGATCAATAGTGGGAGAGCATAACTGGCGTCTTTTGCTTGTCACAGTTTGCCATTCCACTTTGCTGTCATTTTCGTTGCTCATATCAAAGTCCTCAATAGCAGCATTATCATTAGTTGTGCTCAAAGATGTCATATTGATTGAGTTGCCTTGCAACGCAGCATTGAGGTTTGTTGTTTGTGCTGAGTATTGGTTAATTAAAGCATTTAACTCATTGACTATGTCAGCTGATCTCTGCACAGTGTGACCTTGCTCTGAAGATGAGCGTTGGTCACTCATTTGTTCACGTGTTAATTTTTATTGTGATAGTTTTATTAACAAAACTTCACTTTGGAATAATAACACTCTTGAACTTAAATATGTTAAGCTTTAAATAGCTATTATCTATTGTTTTTTATATTGTAATATTTATTTGGTTATTGTTGTAACAATAATTATTTCGAAACACTTAAAATTTCTGATCCACATGTGCACTTGTTCACTATCTCAACGCGACTCTTTTACTGAAAAATGTTAAAAATTTGGGATTTGTTGTAAACTCTACGATGACTTGCTCAGACCATATAAACAAAGTTGTAAGCAAAGTGTATATTGTTCTACGTAGATTACGAATGACAGCTTCATTTACGCCTCTTGAGACGAGAAAGAAACTCTTCAACTAATTCTACCCCACATCACCTATTCTGAGCTTGTATATAGCAAGCTAGATTCTGCTTCGTCGCACAAAATTGATATTGCGTTTAACAATGTTACGCGTTACGTCTACGGATTCAATAGATATGATCACATCATTGCATGGAAGACCAAAAATCTGCGGTGTACTATTTCCAACTATCTTGCTGCTGGAAATTTGTACGTTCATGTATAAGATTTTGGAATACAAAGCTCCGGAATACCTTTACATTAAATTATGGCTAACAAGATCCAGAAGGCATCAAACTCTAAATATAAATACCTGTTCTCTTCACGGCTTTTCTTCGTTAATGCTGCCAGGCTCTGGAATTCAATTCCAGAAGATGTCAAAGCTGTTATGGGTAGATGTAACTACAGAAGGGTAATTCACAATTATTTTATTTCTACAGTGTGAAAGTGATTGCGATCTGACTTGCTCTATGCATATTTCATTCCTTAATTTTTCCTTTTACTAAATTTTTCAAATTCTAACTTTAAAATTACAAACATAATAATAATATTAAATCTGTTTTGAATTTAAAAAACCACGTTTATGTTGTAAGTTACTTGCGAATTGTAATAGACCTAAGTTTTAAAATTTTTATTTTTTTTGTTTGAATTTCCACTTTTGTATTATACTTTAAAAGACTCAGTCTTACATGTACACCCACACATTCTAAATAAATAAAAAAAAAATAAATTAAATAAATATTTTTGCCTTTTGCACAAATACCCACACACAACGCGCGTTGTATGATATTTCTTCAACAAAATATTTTTCCCCAATTGATTTTAATATTCGCTCATGTCACTTGTAGCATGACAAATAATATTGCCATTGCAGTAATGCTAGTGTTGCTGTTGTTTTTGCTTGGCATTTGAGTTTTGTTAGGAATGTCATTTTCTGTATCTATTTGTTTGGCTTGTAATGGTCCCTGGAGAATAAGACTGCGAATGACCTAGCGTGTTGGTATTACTTGTCTTAAAAAAAAAAAAATTGTATCGCATGCGATAACAGAATCAAAGTTCGACCCGTTCATGGCGCTGTTGTCTTGCGCATAATGAAAAGTTAGTATACAAAAGGCTAACATTTTTTTTACATCTTCCACATCGTGATAGATCGCATCTGAAAAATTCCGGAGTTCTATTTTTAGAAGGCAGGTTTCTAAATTTATTAAAAAGTGAAGTGTTTTTTTTATCAGCATTTGTGTTATTTAGACCTGTGTCAAAACCGCATTGCATAGTACCAAGTGATTGGTATTCTTCACCAGCGTCTTTTACAAGCCCACGCCTAATAGCTTAGAGAGTGCCCAGTGCCAAGAAAACCATATGCGACGTGCGAAGCACGATCTGTAGGTTGCCATCCACCTCCAGCTTTGGTTGCCAGCGTCTGCATCAGCTCAGCTGGAACGTTGGCGCACTAGTGTGGAGGTGGACAATTCAGTGGAAAAGCATAAAACATTGTGGAAGACCGAAACATAAGACCGCTTGGCGGAATGACTCCCATTCGGTTGCTTTAGAATCCAAGGAGCCACCTTCCCCAACAAAAAGTTGCAACGCTCCGCGAACGCGCATACCAGGCGCGCATCTTAATCATTGCGGAAAACAACCCACCAAGAAGAAGACCAAAGTCCATTGAAGAAAAAAGAGGCAGATGTATATGTTAGGATAAGTGTTTGTGCAGATGGTAAAACCCACGAGGGAAATAGCCCATAATAATATACATGTGAAAATAATTATCGAAGGTTAAATTAGTACAAACTTAAAACAAAAAAGGGAAAAAGAAAAGGTATAGCGGTCGTGGTTGTGCTAGTGTGATCATTTAGCTGAGGGCTTAAAAAAGTAAAATTTTCAACAACAAAAAAATAATTTTTTTTTGAACGTTCTAATGCCAGTTTGTAGTTTTGTTTAAAATCAATGACGTAAGACTTGCAGCTGAAAAGCAATAACACCTAATTGTTAAGGTACAGTTATGCGCCCAACTTACAATAATTTCGCTAAAATAAAACACCAACAAATAACAACAGTACAAGCTGTCCCGCACATTGATCGCTGGAAGGCCTTTCAACGAGGGATCGCATCGATAAATATACACATAAACGTATGTAAGTCAATTGTACATTTTTATACTCAGTTGAGCAGAGCTCACAGAGTATATTAAGTTTGATTGGATAACGGTTGGTTGTACATATATAAAGGAATCGAGATAGATATAGACTTCCATATATCAAAATAATCAGGATCGAAAAAAAATTTGATTGAGCCATGTCCGTCCGTCCGTCCGTCCGTCCGTCCGTCCGTCCGTTAACACGATAACTTGAGTAAACTTTGAGGTATCTTGATGAAATTTGGTATGTGGATTCCTGGGCACTCACCTCAGATCGCTATTTAAAATGAACGATATCGGACTATAACCACGCCCACTTTTTCGATATCGAAAATTTCGAAAAACCGAAAAAATGCGATAATTCATTGCCAAAGGCGGTTAAAGCGATGAAACTTGGCAGGTGGGTTGAAGTTATGACGCAGAATAGAAAATTAGTAAGATTTTGGACAATGGGCGTGGCACCGCCCACTTTTACAAGAAGGTAATTTAAAAGTTTTGCAAGCTGTAATTTGGCAGTCGTTGAAGATATCATGATGAAATTTGGCAGGAACGCTACTACTATTACTATATATGTGCTAAATAAAAATTATCAAAATTGGATGAAGAACACGCCCACTTTTTAAAAAAAATTTTTTTTAAATTAAAATTTTAACAAAAAATTTAATATCTTTACTGTATATAAGTAAATTAAGTCAAAATTCAACTCCTGTAATGATATGATGCAACAAAATACAAAAATAAAAGAAAATTTCAAAATGGGCGTGGCTCCGCCCATTTTCATTTAGTTTGTCTAGAATACTTTTAATGCCATAAGTCGAACAAAAATTTACCAATCCTTCTCAAATTTGGTACGGACATAGACTCTATGACGGTAACTGTTCTCTGTGAAAATGGACGAAATCGGTGGAAGCCACGCCCAGTTTTTATACACAGTCCACCGTCTGTCCTTCCGCTCGGCCGTTAACACAATAACTTGAGCAAAAACCGATATATCTTTACTAAACTTAGCCCACCTACTTATCTGAACTCACTTTATTATGGTATAAAAAATGGCCGAAATCCGACCATAACCACGCCCACTTTATCGATATCGAAAATTACGAAAAATGAAAAAAATGCCATAATTCTATACCAAATACGAAAAAAGGGATGAAACATGGTAACTGGATTGGTTTATTGACGCAAAATATAACTTTGGAAAAAACTTTGTAAAATGGGCGTGACACCTACCATATTAAGTAGAAGAAAATGAAAAAGTTCTACAAGGCGAAATCAACAGCCCTTGGAATCTTGGCAGGAATACTGTTAGTGGTATTGCATATATAAATAAATTAGCAGTACCCGACAGATGATTTTCTGGATCACCTGGTCCACATTTTGGTCGATATCGCGAGAACACCTTCACATATACATCTAAGGGCCACTCGCTTTTAAAAGCCTCATTAATACCTTTAATTTGATATCCATATCGTACAAACACATTCTAGAGTCACCCCTGGCCCACCCTAATGGCGATATCTCGAAAAGGCGTCCATCTATAGACCTAATGCCCACTCCCTCTTAAAATGCTCAGTAACACATGTCGTTTGATACCCATATCGTACAAACATTCTAGAGTCATCCCTGGCCGACCCTAATGACGATATCTCGAAAAGGCGTCCACCTATAGACCTAATGCCCACTCCCTCTTAAAATGCTCAGTAACACCTTTCGTTTGATACCCATATCATACAAACACATTCTAGCATCACCCCTGGCCCAGCCTAATGGCGATATCTCGAAAAGGCGTCCACCTATAGACCTAATGCCCACTCCCTCTTAAAATGCTCAGTAACACCTTTCGTTTGATACCCATATCGTACAAACACATTCTAGCGTCAACCTGGCCCACCCTAGTGGCGATATCTCGAAAAGGCCTATAGAACTAAGGATTACTCCCTTACTCACCCATATCTTAAAAACATTCTAGAGTCACCCTTGGTCCACCTTTATGGCGATATTTCGAAAAGGCGTCCACCTATAGAACTAAGGATTACTCCCTTTTAAAATACTCATTACCACCTTTCTTTTGATACCCATATCGTACAAACACATTCTAGAGTCACCCCTGGCCCACCCTAATGGCGATATCTCGAAAAGGCGTCCACCTATAGACCTAATGCCCACTCCCTCTTAAAATGCTCAGTAACACCTTTCGTTTGATACCCATATCGTACAAACACATTCTAGCGTCACCCTGGCCCACCCTAATGGCGATATCTCGAAAAGGCCTATAGAACTAAGGATTACTCCCTTTTAAAATACTCATTACCACCTTTCATTTGATACCCATATCGTACAAACACATTCTAGAGTCACCCCTGGCCCACCCTAATGGCGATATCTCGAAAAGGCGTCCACCTATAGACCTAATGCCCACTCCCTCTTAAAATGCTCAGTTACACCTTTCGTTTGATACCCATATCGTACAAACATTATAGAGTCACCCCTGGCCCACACTAATGGCGATATCTCGAAAAGACGTCCACCTATAGACCTAATGCCCACTCCCTCTTAAAATGCTCAGTAACACCTTTCGTTTGATACCCATATCGTACAAACACATTCTAGAGTCACCCCTGGCCCACCCTAATGACGATATCTCGAAAAGGCGTCCACTTATAGACCTAATGCCCACTCCCTCTTAAAATGCTCAATAACACCTTTCGTTTGATACCCATATCGTACAAACATTCTAGAGTCACCCCTGGCCCACCCTAATGGCAATATCTCGAAAAGGCGTCCACCTATAGACCTAATGCCCACTTCCTCTTAAAATGCTCAGTAACACCTTTCATTTGATTCCCATATCGTAGAAACACATTCTAGAGACACCCCTGGTCCACCTTTATGGCGATATCTCGAAACGGCGTCCACCTATGGAACTAAGGATCACTCCTTTTCAAAATACTCATTAACAGCTTTCATTTGATACCCATATCGTACAAACACATTCTAGAGTCACCCCTGGTCCACCTTAATGGCGATATCTCGAAAAGGCGTCCACCGATAGACCTAAGGCCCACTCCCTCTTAACACTCAGTAACACCTTTCATTTGATACCCATATCGTACAAACAAATTCTAGAGTCAGCCCTGGTCCACCTTTATGGCGATATCCCTAAATGGCGTCCATCCATAGAACTATGGCCTACTCTCTCTTAAAATACTCTTTAATACCTTCCATTTGATACACATGTCATATAACCACATTCCAGGGTTACCCTAGGTTCATTTTCCTACATGGTGATTTTCCTTATTTTGTCTCCATAGCTCTCAACTGAGTATGTAATGTTCGGTTACACCCGAACTTAGCCTTCCTTACTTGTTTTTAATATTTTCTTATTGTCCGACCTTCTTAATTTTTTTGATAAGCACAGTCAGATCGACATTAGTTATGTACGTACGTAGCAAGCAATAAACGTGCTCCCTATGACGACATACATACCTACATAGTCGTTAGTACAAATTTGCATACCAATGTCGACTTGATAACAGCTTATCCCATATGTGAGCGCGACTTTCATCAGATTAAATAGTTTGTAAAGTTTAACATTTTTTTGACTGGTGGTCACCTTAGCGTCAAACGTACGATATTAAACGAGGAGCGTTCACAATGATATAACAACTGTCAAACGTACGGAGAGCCGTGAGATAGGCATTTCCGTGGAAAAACGTTTTGGCTCGGCCCTTTTTTCTGTTCAGCTGCTGAGGAGACGACACGCGTTTTTTTCCAATCCGAATAAATCAGAAGTTATGGCAAACCATTTGCTATTTTAGTAAAAGTTTAATACATACGACTTACGATAATATAACGCGAGTGAAGTATTTTCGTGAAATTTATAAAAGCACTTCGAAAATAGTTCCAAAAACGGACACGCGCAAAAGCCGACAAAGATTTTGGTCTACATCTGAACCGCCGACTTTAAAATTAAACATTTCAAGAAACGAGTTGCGCTTATTCCCTGTGAGTGTGTCTTCAGTGACTCCGCGAAGATTTGGGAAGTCATCTCCATGGAAAATCTTTAAAATGCGTGGTTTGCGGCTATTATAGCTTAAAGCTAACGAATAGCTATTTAAGTATTCTTCATCAATTATAAGAACAGATCCGATCCAGAAAAAAAACTACAAACGCACAAAACGCAAAACATCGGCATCCAGGTTGGGAGGTTACATAGGCGCATGGCTGACTTTTAATTACATTGGGTGACTATTCGTGACGCCTGAAAGCTTAGTAAAGAAAAAATATGATACGCAGTTTGTTTCAATTAGCATAATACCGAAATTTGAATACATTATTATAAGTCGAAACTCATACTATGAATAGACTTAATTAGGAAAACAAAAGATTGCTTATTTTGATATCGAGACTCCTTAAATAATTATCACTTGTTTTCGTGAATTTTAAGGTTTTTAAGTAATTAAATTGCACTAGTTAAATACATTGTATACAGTGTATATACCATTAAAACAAAAAAGAAAGAAGGGGAAAGTCTATATAAAAATTCCAAACTAAATTGTATTAAGAAAAGAAAAGCGTAAAGGGCAAAGAAGCTACCCTTTTAGAATACCCCTTCACATAATGCAATAAGTCGACGTCTCTGGACTACAGTAGTTGCTGGTACTACACTAGCGTGAATAGGTGTAAATGGTACACCGAAGTAGAAGAGTAGTATGTAATTGAATAGTATATCTATTCTCGTTCATAATAATCTTGCTAAATTATATGTAAAAGTTTTGTCACATAAATATGATTAGGTAGGTGAGTGAAAATTCTAATCAAGTAACTTAAAATGTACACCGCGGGGTTGTACGGGGTTGATTCTGGATAGGTAAGAGTTTAACCTGTTACAGTATCCAGAACGAAGTTGAGCCAGAGTGACGCGCGTTTCCCTGGGGAGTACGCGTTCCTCTTCGGCGAGTTTTGGATACTTTTCTTTGAGTACTGGATTCACCGGGCAATTCCCGGCATAAAGGTGCGACGCCTGTTAGTGGATTTCACCAAGGATCTGCTTGTGTTTTTTCGCTTCATACGGCTGGGTTCTCAGGTGCCGTATTTCCTCAAACTGCTTACGGAGGTGACTCCTTAAGCCCCTAGGCGGTGCTGGCTCATCAATCAGATGTCTGTTGGGATGCCCAGGTTTTTGGGTATTTAAGAGGAACTGTTTGGTCAGCATCTCGTTTCTCTCCCTGATGGGGAGTATTCTCGTCTCATTATGCAGATGGTGTTCTGGGGACATAAGAAGACAGCAATTCAAAGTGGCAATTCTGAGAGCAGTATTTTGGCAGGCCTATAGCTTCTTCCAGTGGGTAATTTTTAGGCTTGGCGACCATATGGGTGACGCGTAGCACGTAATCGGCTGGCTTATTGCTTTGTATGTAGTCATGAGCGTTTCTTTATCTTTTCCCCAGGTACTGCCAGCAAGGGATTTGTGGATTTTGTTACAGCTCTGAATTCTCTGAACAATTGCGGCTGCGTGCTCACCGAAATGTAGATCCTGATCAAACGTCACACTCAAGATTTTGGGGTGTAGGACAGTCGGTAGCGTAGAGCCAGACTTAGGTGGAGGGCAGTGTTACATATATTAGCAACACTAAGGGATACTGCCATCTCTAAGTCGATGTTAAGCAGTGACTGTACGCACATCAATAATTCAATAATTATGTCTACACATATGTAAGTACATGCAGGGGAGAAGCAACGCATAAACACATGCAGATATCTTATCTGAGATATGCAATTATAATTGTGGAAGTGTCGCTCACAAATACACGCGCATATGAGAGCTATACACGTACATCTGTAGTTATAATTATAGCAGATAACCAACTAGTAGATTCTAGAACAGAAACGTCTAGAAGATGTAACGAGAAAATCAAAGAGTGTAAAATACATCAAGAGTAGAGGCGCTACAATCAGTTTTGATTAAGCGCGCTATCTGTCGAGCAATAGTAGAGTTATTTATTGTGAAGTACTTTAATAAAGACCATTTTGCATTACTAAATAGTGGTGTTATTCATTCTACAGTTTAGTGATTCGAACTTAGCAGAAGGTTGCAAATAAGAGGATTTGCAGTAAATTCGTTACAATATGTATATACGAGTATAGACAACTGAGTCGTTTGAATTGCTTTTTATACTCAGCGTGCTTTGCGCAAAGAGTAAATTAACTTTGATGGTATAAAGGAATCGAGATAGATATAGACTTCCATATATCAAAATTATCAGTATCGAAAAGAAATTTGATTGAGCCATGTCCGTCCGTCCGTCCGTTAGCACGATAACTTGAGTAAATATTGAGATATCTTCACCAAATTTGGTGCACTAGCTTATCTGGACCCAGAATAGATTGGTATTGAAAATGAGCGAAATCGGATGATAACCACGCCCACTTTTTATATATACAAAATTTTGGAAAACACAAAAAAAATGATAATTTAGTAAAAAATATACCTAGAATGTTGAAATTTGGCATGTGGACTGATATTGAGACTGTAGATAAAATTTTGTAAAATTTTATTTAAATGGGCGTGGCACCGCCCCTTGTGATAAAATCAATTTTACAAATAATATTAATCATAAACCAAAAACCGTTAAACCTATCGTAACAATTCGGCAGAGAGGTTGCCCTTACTATAGGGAATGCTTTGAAGAAAAATTACAGAAATCGGTTAAGGACCGCGCCCACTTTTATATAAAAGATTTTTAAAGGGTCGTAGACTAGAATAATAAGCTATAACTTAGCAAAAAATAGTCTTGAATCAATGATATTTCACTTATCAAGTTTTATTGTAAGAGGAAATTGGAGACATTTTTTTTAACGGGCATTGCCACGTGTTATGTAGAAAAGTAATTTATCTGTAATGAAATGTACAATTGAAGCTCACGCTGAGTATATAATGTTCGGTTACACCCAAACTTAGCCTTCCTTACTTGTTTTTAACTGTCTAAACTCTCAATCAAATTTTTTTTGTAAACTCTCATAATCACTTGTAATTATGTATACAAAAAGAATTTTGTTTAAAATATATGTAAGTCAATGACCGCAAGTAAGATCAGCTTTTGAGTTAGGCCTGGATCTGTAGTAAATTTAGGCCATAAAAAATATTGTTAGTAATTATCTACTTTCATAAGGATTTGTTAACATTGTAAGGTTAAGTTTTTTTCTCTTATTTCAACTTAACATTTAGAGAGTTATTATGATCTGAATTGTAATAAAGATTTATCTAATATGACTATGTAAAACGTAATCTTTGGTTATTTCTCGAAGGATGGTGTGGAAATTTTGGGGCTCTAACAACAACAACAGATCCATGACAGGGTGGGTGAAGAGCTATGTGTTGGCTACATACATAGATGCGCTGCAAAATGGTAAGGGATCGTAGTGGTGTATGGAAAAGTACGTAAGTTTCTTTAGTTGATAGTGTGCAAAATATTATTCATCTTGTCAGGGCCAAAGCCGAAGTGAAGGTAGTTTGGCTTGTGGTTGCATTTATGGAAACCCCCCTCAGACTCCAGATCAGGCCTACATGCGAGTGTACACGCCGCACTATGGCGCCTTTTCGATTTTTATTTTGCAAAAAATCATAACTTTTGAACTAATGAAGATATTTTAAAGACTTATACTCCACCTGAAAGCTAATTATTTAAACTTAGGACAGTTTAAAATACAGGGTGCCAGAGTAGCAGGGTGCTTCACAATAATTCGGCAAAATTGAAAAATTGTAGACAAATACAAAAAAATAAATTTAAATTTGTTAAAAACCGAAGGACAAACTTTGAATTTTTTTTTATGAGGATGTATTTGAACATGAAATCAGATAAACTTATGATTTGTATGAAGGAGTGTGGCTCTACCCATTTATGATTAAAAGTTTTGTTTTAGTAGCAAGGTTATCAATCTCCACCAAACTTGATGGACGCATTAAGATGTTATGCTCTTATAAAAGTGAAATGTGTACGCTAGGGGATAAGTTATATAAACATTGCTTGAAAATTCATTGTATAAATTTACTTATTTATTTTTGAAAAATTTAAAAACCAAATATTTTATTAATACTTAACTAAGAAAAATTATTAAAAGTTGTTCAATATTATTGTATTTGAGCCAAAGATGTACAACTAATAAATTGTTGAGCACTGCCCACTTATGACAAACAATTTTATCGTAATAACCGCTTTACCAATTTTGTTGATTTCTGCAAAAATTTATTACTCTTCTGATAGCCAAAGCCTAAGCTATAAAATATGATTATAATTGCTAAATGAAATAACTGTATTATTTATAATAAATAATAAACTTGTATTTATTGATTTTTTTTTTCAATAAAATAACAAAACTAAGTAATAAATAATTTGTTTGCTGTGATAGAAAAAATTTCGATCATTTATTTAATCTTAACGTAGTCTTCGTCACATGAAAATATATAAAACAAGGAAACCATTTCTGAGCTATAAGTGTCTGTAAGATCTTTTTGTGATCTTACATGCCTCATGGATGATATGACTGGATCAGAAGAGATGGCCAACATGTTCAAAAGGTCCTCGTCTTGTCTAACTCGTGAGATTTTGCAAGCGTTAGTACTTCTATACCTTTTGTAATTTATTTATAATTATTTAAACAATATCGGCCGGCATAATTTATCTGATGACGGCCGTGGATTTTTCCAATATTCTGAAGCTTCATCTTTTAAACGGAGGGGAATAATGGAAGCCATAAATATATTACCATCTGTAATTGTTCCATCGTCTACATTTATTCTTATTTATATGCGTTTTGTCCTGATGATTCATCACAGCCCCATTTGTTTATCAATGTTAGGCTTTTTGGCAGTGATTTCAACTTTTCTTCAGAAAAACTTTTCAAGAGTCGCATAGACGTATGATCCATTAAGTTTTTGAGCTCAACTTCAGCTGATGCTTTGGTTATTTTGGCTCTTGGAGGAACTGCTTCTTTCTTGGCTTAAGTGATTTGTTTGTATCCAGGGAAAATATCGGCATTATGTTGCAATAATGACTCACGCAATATATTATATTTATCCTTCGATAACCCGAGATCTATAAACAGCGCCAAAGACTCTTCAGAAGTGTATCTCCTAGGTAGCGCATTTGGGGGTGTGGGAATGCTGTTACTTATAAACCTTGAAGTAGAACGACCGACTGCTTGCCATTTCCTTTGTATTGGAATGTAGAGGAAGCCAATTTTTTCTTTCAAGTCTTCGTCTTCTTTGTTGCATGCTTCATTTGGTAATTCTGTTATAATAGCCTCAACGAACTCCGCTATTGTCTTTGAAGCTTCGAACGCTTCAAATAGTTTGAAGTTCTCTAGAGACATATTAAAATTTGCCATCGATTATATCTTTTAAAAAAATATGTGAGCTATATTTATGTTTATTTAAATAACCGAATACTTTATTCTATAGACTCCAAAAACGACTAATTTTGGGCGTTGTATTAAACATTGCTTTATGTATTAAAGTTATGGAATGAGTTCCAGTTATGTATATTATGCAGCTTGAAACCGAAAAATTTGGTTTTATTAGCAAATTCCAACAACAAAAGTGAACGTACTAAATTCGCCTCCTTGCCTATACCTGCTCAGGCGCGTTTTTTTACCCAAGGTTGCTTCACTTTATTTGATGTAAAAAGTGAAATCGCAGCTGAGCGCAGGTAGACCTTATGATTTCAGGTAACTGAATATTTAGCAAATATGTACTGTAAATTTCACGGAGACGGAGAAAGGACAAAATCCTTTTTTATTTTCCATCAAAGTTCGAAAAAGGTTCTAAAAATAGGATTTTCGAAAAACAGGTAGATCTGACAACTTTTATAAAAAAAAACAAATTTTATGTTTTGCTTCAACCTAGAATTAAATATCCTTTCGTCATAATATAAGAAAGAAGTTGCAGGCCGTTTTATTTAGAGACAAATCAATTTTTAATATAACAAAAAAGAACAAAAACCACAAATTTTTCTAAGTGTTAAAATGTAATCAATTTTGAGCGGCTCTACCTTCTAAAATATCACTTTCTGTTTATTAAATGCTATATATTCGTAATCCCTGGATAATTCTCTATTAAATACATGTAATAGGTTTATCGAACGCTTTTGATTTTTCCAGGCTTTTCGGGCAGAGGCGCCATAGTGCGTCGTCACTCTAGGGGTAAGTGGTGACGCCTGAGTTGAGGGAGACCAGGACATAATTGCTGTCGTGGCCCGGGGACTGTACGTCCCTCGGTAAGCATGGCGCAGACTACCGGATGCCCTTGGTCGTGAACAGCAAGGAACCACAAAATATTTATAAAAGTTACGAGGATGTCGGGTTTTGCGGTCTATCCCAAAATAACCTGTCCGATGCAACCATCCCTTGCACGTGACACACTGACAAGAGTGTGACCGTCTTAAACAGATTATTTTCCGGCATACGCAGCAAAACCATTTCTCTGGACCAGGGTCAGATGCAGGTTCCGAATTGGGTTCGATAACTTCCCGGAGCAGGATAGTATGGCGCAGTCTCGCTGCAAGTATCTGCTAGGAGGATGACAATTTGTGGGAGGGACGCAACACATTAAATGGGTTTACACTGAAATGACAGCCGTTGATTGGGAAAAATCCCGATACACTCCGGTAAATAGAACCAGCTGCCTTGGGAAGTGTTAGAACGGCGTGCGATTTTGATATTGGTTTCGATTTCTTCCACGTATTCTGCTTTCGTTTCAGTTGTGGAGTCAGCTAGGTAACAGTTTTGGTTATTTTACGGCTACAGTGTCGGATTAGGTTACGGTTTGAGGTGTTGTTTCTACTTTCACACAGTTCTAGTTTCCGGTTTGGTTTTAGTTTCGATTTCGGCCAAACACTCGGTTTTCAGCTTAGTTTCGAGATAGGCAGTTCAAGATAAGGTTACCCTTTAATTTTTGCTCCGGTTTGGCTTCTTGTTTCGGGTTTGGATTTGATTCCAGTTCAAAGTTCAGCTACCTACCATTCTAATTTGGCTTCAGTAACAGTTTCGAGTTTGGATTTGGTTTCAGCTTAATTTTCAGTTTTGCTTGATTCTGGTTTCGAGCTTGGATTTGTCTTCCGTTTAGTTTTTATCTTAGATTACGGTTTCAGTATTTAAGCGTCGGTTTGCGTTACAGTAAAAGTAGAAACCTTTCATTTCAGTGTTGGTTTCGATTCCCTTGGCTAGGGTTCCCTTAAAGTTTCTATTTCAGTGTCGGATATATTGGTTTCGGTTTTTAAGCGTCAGTTTGGGTTCCGGTTATGACTACGTCGTTCTTATTTCAATGTCGTATATATCAGTGTTGTTTTCGGTTACAGATAAGGCTCGTTATTCCCGTCGGTTAAGGTTTGTGTATTGCAGTAGCCGTTTAGATATCGGCAGAAGTCTTATCCTTTAGGATACGGCTACAGATACGACTTCTGTTTCAGTGTCGATTATGGATGAGGTGTATTTTTTTGTAGTAGTTCCAGTTTCCTAGAAAATGTTAAAAGTTATAAGTGTGGATGTCCTACAAAACTTAAAGTGGATGTCTCAAATAGTTCCCTATCGCGTATCTTAATCCTAATACCTATTGAGCTGGCTGAAAAAAGCCAACTGTTTGGAAAATACTGATTGTTTATAAACCAAACTTGGCTGACATGAATGACAATCCGGGCTATACCAAAGGCATTCGAATACTCCTATTATCAAATTTTACAAATCTCTTAAAAAACGCAATGCTATGAAAACAGCTTGAAAATTTAAATTTTATTTCAAATTAAATACTCGCTAGTATGAGTAAATGCCTCTTGAAAATATCCTTAAAGATACCACTTTTGCCAACAACTGCCTTCTGTGATAGTTTACTATGAAAATCCTTCTAAAAATAAACACTTAACGCTTAAATGAGCTTTGAGTGCTTTTATGCTGTATTTACATATTTTAGAACCCAATTTTTCAGATTTCAACACTCATGCAGTCAGTCATACAGCGACTATTGTGAGAACAGAAACAAAAAATATGTATGTAACAAAAGAAAATAGCTATGGAAAACTCAAATAAGTTGGAGTAAAAATTAGGTACTGCATAAGAAATATTAAAAAAGTAAGGAAGGTTAAGTTCGGGTGTAACCGAACATTACATACTCAGTTGAGAGCTATGGTGACAACAAAAGGGAAAATAACCATGTAGAAAAATGAATCGAGGGAAACCCTGGAATGTGTTTGTATGACATGTCTATCAAATGAAAGGCACTAAAGAGTATTTTATGAGGGAGTGGGCCATAGTTCTATAGGTGGACGCCATTTAGGGATATCGCCATAAAGGTGGATCAGGGTTGACTCTAGAATTTGTTTGCACGATATGGGTATCAAATGAAAGGTGTTAATGAGTATTTTAAAAGGCAGTTATCCTTAGTTCCATAGGTGGATGCCGTTTCGAGGTATCGCCATAAAGGTGGACCAGGGGTGACTCTAAAATGTGTTTGTACGATATGGGTATCAAATTAAAGGTATTAATGAGGGTTTTAAAAGGGAGTGGTGGTAGTTGTATATGTGAAGGCGTTTTCCAGATATCGACCAAAATGTGGACCAGGGTGACCCAGAACATCATATGTTGGATACCGCTAATTTATTTATATATGTAATACCTGGAAAGTTTTCAAGGGTTTTTATTTCGCCCTGCAGAACTTTTTCATTATCTTCTACTTAATATGGTAGGTGTCACAACCATTTTACAAAGTTTTTTCTAAAGTTATATTTCGCATCAATAAACCAATCCAATCAACATGTTTCATCCCTTTTTTCGTATTTGGTATATAATTATGGCATTTTTGTTTTCATTTTTCGTAATTTTCGATATCGAGAAAGTGGGCGTGGTCATAGTCGGATTTCGTTCATTTTTTATACCAAGATAAAGTGAGTTCAGATAAGTATGTGAATTAAGTTCAGTAAAGATATGTTGATTTTTGCTCAAGTTTTCGTGTTAACGGCCATGCGGAAGGACAGACGGACGACTGTGTATAAAAACTGGGCGTGCCTTCAACCGATTTTCACAAAAAACAGTTAACGTCATAAAATCTATGCGCCTACCAAATTTCAAAAGGATTGGTAAATTTTTCTTCGACTTATGTCATTAAAACTATCCTAGGCAAATTAAATGAAAAAGGTCGGAGCCACGCCCATTTTGAAATTTTCCTTTAGTTTTGTATTTTGTTGCGGCGTTGAATGTTGACATAATCTACTTATATAGATATTAAATTTTTTGTTAAAATTTTACTTTAAAAAATTTTTTTTAAAAGTGGGCGTGGTTCTTCTCCGATTTTGCTAATTTTTATTAAGCGTACATATAGTAATAGGAGTAACGTTCCTGCTAAATTTCAGCATGATATCTTCAACGACTGCCAAATTACAACTTGCAAAATTTTAAATTACCTTCTTTTAAAAGTGGGCGGTGCCACGCCCATTGTCCAAAATTTTACCGGCTTTCTATTCTGCGTCAAAGGTTCAACTCACGTACCAAGTTTCATCGATTTATCTGTCTTTGGTAATGAATTATCGCACTTTTTCGGTTTTTCGAAATTTTCGATATCGAAAAAGTGGGCGTGGTTATGGTCCGATATCGTTCATTTTAAATAGCGATCTGAGATGAGCGCTTAGGAATCTACATACCAAATTTCAGCAGGATACCTCAAAATTTACTCAAGTTATTGTGTTAACGGGCGGACGGACGGACATGGCTCAATCAAATTTTGTTTCGATCCTGACGATTTTTATATATGGAAGTCTATATCTATCTCGATTCCTTTACACCTGTACAACCAACCGTTATCCAATCAAACTTAATATAATCTGGAAGCTCTGCTCAACTGAGTATAAAAAAAAATACGTTAAAAATGCAGTCTTATGGTTTGAGTATGTACGAAAAATGGAAAGAGTAGAGAATAAAATATTTGCCAAAATAATGCAAATCATGATAAAAATTCTTTACTTTATGCAACGTCCATTTATGCATTTACTAGAGCATTTTACATAGAACCAACCAAGTCCCTTAGCATTTCTAAGAACTGTTTGTTTGTAGCTGAGCTTTTACTTACAATACTACTTTTAAACACACAAATGTGTTCACCCACACATATACATGCATGCCCAGTACGAAAAGTACTTATCCTGTTGAAGTGGGCGCACAAATCAATTTCTTTTTATTTGCATTTTTGCTTTTGCACAATTTGTTGATTTTGCTACCTTTTTCTTCACATTCATGCATTTCGCTTAATATTTTGTGTTGCTTTACTATTTACACTCACGCACTTTACACAACATTTAGCTATCTATGCCTTCTATCAATTTCCGTTGTGAGATCAATTTTTGAAAAATATTTTGCAAAACAAATTTCATTCACTTACCGTACGTCCATTCAAATTTCCTGTAGTTGTTTATTGTTGAGTATTGGGTAGGAGTGAATGATAAGGGGGAATGGCAGCACAACAGCGGAAGTTGAGTAGTTAAGTGTAAACGAAATATGCTAAATTTTTTTTAATATATTTTTTTTTCTCTAAAAAATTTTATACTTTTCAGCTTCGTTTTTTCTTAGTCACTATCTTTTGTTGCTGTAGTACTCAAAATCTCGGCATTTGGTGTGAATAACAAAACTTGTAGATGCGTGACTCTTTAAATTTAATTTTGAGTAACCCAAGCAGCTGTGGCCAAAGTTATATATGTAAGGGCAAAAAACAAAAGTTCGTTGGATTGATAATTTTTTATAATCGTAGAAACAACTGAAGTAATATTTAAATTAAAAAATTTGTATTCAAAAACATTAAAAATATTTTAGAAATTTAAAATGACTGTTTTTCTAACCAAATCTTTAAAAATTATAAGAAAATTTTGAAAAACAATAAATGTTTATTTTAAATTAGCCAAATTAATGTGAGGAGCAACTATTTAGAGTTCGTTAATTTGCAGTTAGGAACAATATTGTTTCAAAACAAACTTAAGAAAAATTTAAGAAAATTTTAAAAAAGAAAAAATATTTTTTAATTGATTTTAATGAAAAGTAAGAAAATTTCTATAATTTCATAGTTTATTTTTTTCGAAAATTTATAAAACTTTAGTTAGAATAAATGAAACAAACATTCACTTTTAAAAAATATTAAATGGTATTTTCTTTTATAAAATTTTTAAACAGTTTACAACTTTAAATTTTAAAATACAACTATTAGGTTTTTAGGTTGTGTAGCATTGTATTTAAAAAGGATATTTATATATTTTTAAATATTACAAATTTAAAAAAAATTTCAGGAACTTTTTTTGTTAAAAATTTAAGAATTTATAAAACAAAAAAAAAAGTTTGGTATTTTTAATTTGGAAATCCTACTTCTCAAATATTTTTAACAATGTATAACATTTAAGCAGATCGAATTTTCAAAATAAATTTTGAGGGCTATGAAAAAAAAATCGTAAAGTATTTTTCCAAATGAATGAAGCAATAATTCTATTTTAAAAAATTTTAAGTAATCGTTTTCCTTAAATTTCCAAAATAGTTTCCAATTTATAATTTCAAGATTCTAGTATTTAGGTCTTTCATTGTATAGCAAAGCATTTAAAAAGGAAATTTAAGATAAAAAGCAATTTTCAAATTTTAAAACAATTTTTGACAATTTTTAAAGTTTTAAAAAAAATTTTAGATTTTCCAGTAATTAACAAAAAAATATTTTTCACTAAAGTTTTCATAAAATTATTGATACAAATTTAGAGATTGAAAAAAATGTTCAGTATTTCTATACACTCAGGTTTAAAATGGAAAAGTATCGCACTCAAAAAGGAAATTTTTGATAAACAGCACTTTTGAAACTGAAAATCAATTTTACTAATTATAAAAATGCTAAGTTTGAAACCATGCAGCTCAGTTACCAAATATCATAAAACTCATTATCTCAAGTAAAAGAAAAAAGTACAAGTTAAAAAAAAAAAATTAAGGATTTTGGTTTGAAGTCGAAAACTTAACCAATTCTAAAATAAAAAAAAAACCCAATAAACAAAACCTTTGAAAGAAGCTGACGGAGTTATTTAAATAAATAAATAAATAAGTTTATTTTTAGAATCTGTTTGACGTAAATTCCACAAAACTTTGCAACAATATTTGTACCGTTCAAGTTCAGAACAAACCTTGCGAAATTCACATATTTTTTAATATATTGTAACGAATTTAGTACAATTCCGCTTATTTGCAACCTTCTACTAACGTTCGTATCGCTAAACTATTTAATAAATTTCTCCAATATTCGGTAATGCAAAATGGTCTTTATTCGTCACAATATAATAATATAATATTTTTAAAATTTTATAATTTTTTATAAAATTTCCAAATAATTTATTTAATATTTTGGGAAAAATTTAAACAACGTGACATCAGGACGGAAAAAGCGGCAACTGTTTCGAGTATACCTTTTAAATCTCTTCAAAGCCTTTTCTCCCGGGAGTGGGATTTGAACCCGCACTCCTACGATAGTTGAAATTGTTGCAAACGCATTCAGCCACGTCATGCCATAGTTGTTGTAAAGTTTTTTCCAATTGCCTTCTTTTGCATATATTGTTCTTCTACACACCACATACTTCGTATGTAATTATGTGTTGAAGTTATGCATGTTGGTAAGGCGGTTTCAGATACTCAGCTCCCGAGAAGCTAGCTGATGAAGAAGTGAAATTCAGAAATATGACCTAGTAACCATCGCGGTTTGTAAACTTTGTAATTTTTCTCTAATATAAATAACAAAAACCGTTGTGCCAATATGAGCAAGTCTCGCGAATTAAATACATATGAATTTTTATTTTTTATTAATTTTGCAATTAAATTTTTAGAATCTTTATTAATTTTCACAATTTTAGCTGACAAACTTGCAAAATATATTTTAAGGGCTTTGAAAAATTCTTAAAATTTTTCCAAATTCATTTGATGCATGTTCCATAAGATTTTACAAAAAATATTTTCACCGTCTTTGAGGAAACGGAAAACGAAAAAATGTAATAATAAACTTGTTTGAAAATTTAAATTTTTTTTAAAATATTACAAACTTTTTATAACACATTCAATATTTTAAGATTTTCAATGAAACTTGTACAATTGTTATCAGCAATGTCGTTATGAAATGATTAGATTTTCAAAATATCTTTTTCAAGTAATGAAAAAAATTTACAAATGTTTGTAAATTTATTGATGAATATGCCAAGAAATTTTGCACCTGCTTCCGATCGACTTGCATATAATTTGTACATCGTCACAAACCGCACTGAGACTCAGGGAGTCTGGCTGTTGGGAGGATACTCAGCAAGGGCATAGTAGTATCCTAAATAAACTTCCGTATGGTACATGTAGTACCGAGACCGATTACTACCCTCGCAAACTGAAGTTTGAGTACGGTTGTAATACCGCAATTCCAAGCTGGAATGAGTGGAAGAGAAACCCGGGCATATGGATCGACGACGTCCAAATCTACACTGACGGCTCCAAGATGGAATCGGGAATGGGCTGGAGTCTTCTCTGAGTCCCTAGATTTGTCTGCATCATTCAGACTCCCATCGCACTGCAGCGTGTTTCAAGCAGAAATCCTCGCGATTTGGCAAGCCTACAATTCACTGGAGGACTGGAATGTAGCTGGTAAAGTTTGCATCCTGTCGGATAGCCAAGCAGCGATAAAAGCGCTTTCCTCGCTACACATTAACTCAAAATTAGTGTGGGCTTGTAAGCGACTCATATCCCACTTATCCACCAATCTAGAACTACGCGTTATCTGGGTCCCGGGTCATAGGGGGATAAAGGTTAACGAGAAGGCCGAAGAGCTAGTACGCAGGGGCTCATCGGAGATGAACGAGGAAATAACCAGTGTCGAAATAGGCATACCCTTAGCAGTAGCCAAGGGGAATATCCAAAGCTTCTACTTGAAGAAAGCACAAATAAATTGGAATAACATCACAACTTGTGCAATATCAAAACCCATTTGGCCAAACTAGTTCAGATGCCTTCTGAAAAAATCCAGGGCTAACACACGCAAACTGATAGCAGTCTGCACCGGTCATTGGGCAGTAGGTACGCATGCGGAAAAAATGAGCATTCCGTATAACGAATACTGCAGAAGCTGCAAAGATCCAAATGCCAGAGAGACAGTAGAACACTTTAATGTGTAAATGCCCGGCTCTAGCTAGAGCCCGGCTAAGGTTCCTTGGAACCCCGTTTCTAGAAGACCTCATAGGGTTATCTGTGATAGCAATCCCGAATATTCTTAATTTTATCAACAACTCTGGCTGGTTGTAATACATTGACCGTAACATTCCGTAGGTTTTTAGACGAGTTACGTGGCATTAAAACGGCTTTAAATAGTTACTTGGGCGACCAGGGTCGCAGCCATTTCATCTCATCATCAATTTTACAATAATTTTGTTTGTGGTCTTTCAGAAAAAAATTTAGCAAATCGAGTAGAAAATCTAAATATTTTTTTACAAATTTTAAAATATCTTGAAAATTTATAAAAATAAAGGTTGCCTGTCAGGCATATTTTTTAAAATTCCAATTCAGTAGAACCAATTGATATCAAGACAAGATTAAATAAATCGAAAAAAAATACAGATATACTCGTATAAAAGGCAAGTGACAGCCAGATATTTCTGCACAAAAATTTCTGTAGTTTTTTTATTACATTTTCTTTTGCTGTTTTTTTCATTTTACTTAATTCTGGATGAAAAATAAAAAAAAAAAAAATTTCTGGAAGATAAGCCTCTTTCTTAAAAAAAATCTATGTTTTATTAAAAAAAAAATTATTTTAAATTTGTAATATTTTTTAAATTAGAAAATTAAGAAAAAATAAATGGGATATTCAAATTCTTAAATTTTACGAACAACCTTCTGTTACCCTTTAATATATGTAAAAATAGAAATAAAATTTTGAAAATTTGCTTTGAAAAACAAAATTATTTTAAGTAAAATAAAATACAACTTTTATTGACTCCCGCTTTTGATTAAAACTACTCGCCGAAAATTTTGACTCTAAACAAGCGTTTCTGATCTTTTTATGATTTTTAACATCCTTTTTACCCCAATCCAACGTCTAAAATTTTCAATACTCCACCTCCCATTTTTTCTCATTCCACCACTCAAAAATTTGCTATTAACCTTTTCCTTATTTCCATTGCGTTTCCTGTATTTTATTTGCCTTCTTCTTTTTTGCATATTTCAATCTTTTTATGAATACCAGCATTTAGAACATCGTCAAGGACCTTTTGTTATATCTCTGCCATACACTCGCTTGTTGAATCATTCGACTGCATATTTCAACTAAAAATTCTACCAACCAACGTCTTGACCCCATTCGCCACTACGTTACACACATAACCAACACCCATTTTTAATATCCTGCCACTCGTCCTGCTTAAACAGCTGTAAAGCTCAAGTGCCTTAGCTTTCACTCATCACACTAAGTACATATTTTCTTTGCTATTCACAAAAAAACCCTAAGACATCGAAAAATAGCCACAGCTACTATAAGTATAGTATGTAGTTGAAAAGAATTGAAGTCTGAGGCGTATGTCTAAAGCAAATGCGCTAAGATGCTTATACTTGACAAACGGAGAAGAAGGCACAACAAAGCGCAACCTGCTGCTGCTATTATTATTAGTATTTTTATGACTTATTTGCTTTTAATATTTGCATACAAGCGAAGTGGTCGAACGATCTTGTGGATGTAGTAAAATATGGTAAGATAAAACAAATTGAATATTGGGTAGTTAAATCAAATTCGAAGGCAGCAGGCGAACTCTGTTTTGCACTCCTAACCACTAGACTGTGCTATGGATGCACTGTAGGGAAATTTGGGCAAGTTTGATTTCAAAAGTGTTAGGTTAGGTTGAAATGACCGGTTAAAAAAGCTTTCATTCAGTAAGTCCTTAGTATTACCAGAAATTGTTTGACGTCCAAACGGAAAAGCCCAATTAGCTATTTCATGGAATTACTCCGCCTTTGCAAATTTTCTAGGCCGATTAGAAGTATTCTAGGACCTAGCTTAATTCCTTCTTTGAAATATGGAAGCTCTGAGCGCAGACCACCAACAAAGAACGCGATCAACCGCTTCTTCCTGCTGCTCTCACTTCCTGCATCTGCTGTTACTGACAATGCACAGCTTGTAAGCATGTGATGCCTGAAGACCGTGTCCAGTTAATATGGCCATCCTGAGCTTTCATTCTTCTATCGTTTATGAGTCCAATGTCGGAAAATTTGCATTTGGTCTTAAAAATTGCGCACCCCGCTTTTCTGCCTACGCCATATTTGCTTGATGGATCATATGCATCTCCTGTCTCCTTTTGGTTTCTCTAAAACGGATCTCTACCGTCGATTAAATGAGTGCTGCTTCCTCCTTTTCTAGCTCATCCGATTTTTTATTATTTTCACCTTGAGCACGTTTCCTTCAGAATTTAAACTGCTTTCTTCATGGCTATATGTTTCGACTGAAAGACACTGCAGCAAATCCCACCCCTTCCGTTAATTCGGAAGCATCGGTATATACATGTTTACCATTTTTTGCGATTTTTGCACCTTTTGCACCAACCTTCTGGTTCTATTGTGGCTCCAAGATCCGGCTTGTGAACATGAATTCCGTTCGCCATATATTTAATAGCGCTTTACTGCGATGGCCATACACCCTGCACTCAAGCTGCCTCGAGGCTTTAAGCAATATTGCTGTTGGCAATACTAAGCTTTTTGCAGACTTGGTGGGATGTGCAAAAAGGCATGCAATGCTGCTGTTATGGTAGTTTTCCGAGCACCCGTTATCAAATCATTCATAACCTATAGGGGGTATGCACCTCAAGTTTTTTGTTATACGTACCCTCTTGTGAGGCTGTCTAACAAACTAGGACCACATAAGTAGGTACTATGTGCATCCCAGCGTCCTCTTGCATGCAGTTGTCATAACGGAGGATTTCTTCGCTCTCTCCTCCACATGAAGCTTTCACGACAATTTGCAATCTAGTATAAATCCCAGGTATTTTTTGCTGTACTTCTTTTGCAAGGTTACCCATCCAAGATATGGCTTAGTAAAATTTGGGACCTTATATTTCCTAGTAAATAATAATACATAGGGTTTTCCGTGTTGGCGAATGCCTGACCTATCGATCTATCAGAGAGTTGACTGTTGGTAGACATCTGTCTTTGGCCAATAGCCTAAGCTAATGGTTCATGATCAGCGTCAACAGCATTGGTGGCAATAGCTCGCCCTGCGGTGCTCCTTTGCCTACAGATTTTTTGACTTCGCATAGACCCCATTGTGACGTAATCATCATGCAGATTGAAATAGAACCGATTAAATTTGTTAAGGAGAGATGTACTAAAATTAAGTTGAGTCATTTTGTTGCTAATGTAACGTTTTTTATTTTTATCGATTTTTTTAATTTCATCAATAGCCATCGATTGTTATCAGAAACGCTTCAAGAGATTGATATTTTTTTATTTTACGCTTTTATACAATTTTATCAATTGTAATCTATTGTTATCAATTCTTTGTTTAAAAATGTAGTTGCTTGTTATATCTTCAGAAAATTTTCAACTGTGAAAATTTTGTTCTTGCGTTTGTTTTTTATTTGCAAAATAGCCCACTGTGCAACATATTTGAAAAGCTAAGCGCGCGGATGTGGAGGTCTATTTTGCATTTTTCTTTAACTAAAAAAAATCAGGTTTGCGAGTGATGCTGCAATAATTTTCAGCAGCGCAAAGTATTATAAAGAAAAAAAAAAAACAATTTAATAAAAATTATGTCAAAAAAGTTTAAAACAAGAAAAAAGTTTTAAGAAAGTCATTGCCGTCAAAGCTAACGACGACATGCATATAAGCCGTCTAGTCAGTCAGTGCAGCAACTAAATGTGCATTTTTATTAAGGAAATAATTCCTCCATATTTTTCTCTAGCGTTTCCTTTACGCTTTGCTTGGGCTCTTGTTTTAAGTAAGCATGGCTAACTCTATTGCCATTGGCAGTCAAGAAAGAAAATATAATAAGCAACTTGAGCTGTGTAGTGGTGCTGTGCTTGCCACTGCATCAAACTCCATTGCTGTGATTTGCTGATATTCGTCCTGCAACTGTCTCGAACTGGCTAATAGGGGTTAAGTCTTAAGCAAGCATTCAAGAAGGATAAGCGAAATACAATAAAAAATTGGGTAGGAAAAATGGTTAAAAAATAATAGAAAAAAAATTTATATTGAATGCTTATGGCAATCATAAAAATGTTAAACAACAATGAAAAAAAAAAAAAATAAACAAAAATTGAAAAATCGTCGCTGTTCCTTCCAACTTAAATCTATCAACCCATTTTTTAAGCTTCAAAGCGATTTTTCACAAAATTCGCTTGTAATCACTGCCCGTACAAGCAGCTATGCCCTAAGCTATGCTTTGTTTAATACTGCAGGGATTTTTGCAGATTTTTTTTTCTTTTTAATATTTCTCTTAAGTATTTCCCTTTAACTGTCATTATTCACGACATGTTTTCTTATGGGTAATTGCTTTCATAATAAATATAAGCCATCTCATTCAAGCGAATTTGTTGTTATTTTTTCTTCTACTCTGATTTAGACTTTCTTAGCGCGCATAATATAACACTCTTTCATTAGTTAGTTACTTCGAAATCAGTCGCTTCTTATTATTTTTATACGATCTATGGTGGGTTAGGACGCTCATTGTATCCACTACTTACTGTAATTGCTAGTTAACTTTTCATATTTTTTGCATTTATATTTCTTGTGAGGTACATACCTATAAAGAAAAGAATAGTAAAAGAAAATATTAGTATTTCAGTGCATACTCTTATGCTGCTAAATGGTAATTGTAATTCAGATAAATGCCTATTAAGCTATGAGTTAAAGAAAATAGTTCAAATTAGAAAAACAATTTCATCACAACAATATAAGCGGCGGAACGAGAAATATGCTAATTTTCCTTTCACTTTGAAATTTTGAATGACAGCATTTAATTAATAACTACCTAAAAGAATGCTTTCAGGCATAAGTTGCTGCTTTATTTGTCAGACTGACAGTAATCTGCCTCTAGAGAATTATTATAAGAGAACTTTTAAATAACTATTGTGAAATTAAATTATTAGTTGGAGATGGAGAAATTTTTGTACAAATTGACGAAGGGGAATAGTTGACATGGGGAATTATAGTTACGGTTATGCGCTATCAAAAGTGCAACAAGTTCTATAATGAGAAAAGCGATTATATTAATCACGTTGAACTGAGCACAAATGTTTATGAAGCCTAAAAGTATGCAATGCTATAATTGGGTATACATTTGTCGAAGTAGAAAACAGGGATGTGGTGACGCGACGTTATACGTTGAACACATAAAGGCTCGTTAACACGATTTTCATAGAAATCTCAAAAATCAAAAAGGTTACAAGTTTTATTTGAAACTCCTAAAATAATTTAGAATTATTCATGAAAATATTTTTGCGCTGGGTAAATGCAGGCAAGATACAATCATAATTTATGTATGTTTGTTTAATGGTGTGTTAAGTTTATACTAATATTTAAGAATTCATGAGCTTAACACCGGTTTATAATAATTGAATTTCAATTATTATGTTTTTCTAAGGAAACTGAAAAGAAAGAAACATTTACTGGCATATTGCGATGGACCCATTTCGAAAACCGCCAACGTAATCATCATCAGGAAATTTAGAAAAACATAATAATTGAAATTCAATTATTATAAGCCGGTGTTAAGCTCATGAATTCTTAAATACAATCATAAGTTAAAGCTGGTGAAGATAAGCAGAGAAAATATGCTGTAAAATGAGAAATGGCAACACTTTAATAACAGATACCTTGATTTTCCATAACAAATCGATAACTTTTTGATAAAGCGTCTTTAACTTTTCGATAAAAATTTTTTAACACTCCTATAAAAAAACGATAATTTTTCGATAAACAATGGACGATTTTTTTAGATAATATATCTATAAAAAAAACCATAAATTGTCTAGAACTTTTCGAAGGAACCATTAAAAAGCGATAGTTAATCGATAACTCTTGGTATCAATAGCCAATTTATCACACTTCCATAAAAAATCGATAGTTGGCCTGTACGTTGTCATTAACACACCTATATCTAACTTATAACTCGGTGATAAACAATGAATAACACTCCTTAAACCTGTCGATAACAATGCGATAACTCATCTATGACAAACCTTTAGTATTTCGATATCAAACTGATAACACGCTGATTTCGGTTCCGTCTCCAGTTTGCCTTCGGTCTTGGTTTCGGTTTTAGCTTTTTTCCTTTTAAATTCTTTCCTTTCATTTTCTTTCCTTTCATTTCCTTTCCTTTTCTTTCCTTTTTTCCTATCCTCTTCATTTGTTTTAAGGGTGCATAATTGCGGTATAATGACCATTTTCAAAGGATCTGTCCTTCTAATATAGAATATAGAACAAATTATTCGACAAGGAGATCACCTACGTTACAGGTCACGGGAGAGAAACAAATATAAGGAAGAATACAGAAAAATAATAAGAGAGATAGGGAAAGATAGGAAGATGCCATGACCAACCATAAAATGTTTAACCACTCAGATGTTGAAGCCTCGATGCCTTAACATAAGCACTCTCTTCGTTTGAGTTGCAGCTTGCCTTACATCTATACTAAGCATCTATGCTGAAATCGCACCCTAAGATCATTACACAATCCTATCTTAAAATACAAAATGCAAGACCAACATTTTCTTCTTAGCACTTGAGTTTTGCTGCAAGCATTCGAATTTGTGGGGACCAACACGACAGAATCGTGCCATTCAGCAGGTCCATTTTCAGTCATAATTCTCATTTCATTTATCCCAACAGTTTTCCGAAGTTTCGTTAGCCTAGACAACTGTTCCAGTATTTCCGATATTACTATCAATTAAATGTGAGCATTTAAAATGGCAGGCAAATAATTGACGCCTAAAAGTATGCAGCTGCTAAACATTTCCAACAATACGGGTACTTTTAAATTCAGGTTTCATATTTTAGGGCGCTACAGATAATTTTTTAGGTTATTAACTTTAAGCGGTTACAATCCTTTCAAACCAAAACTCCTTTGCCTGCCATAAGCTAAGCTTCATACTTCCACCCTTTCCTCCTTAAACCTTAAAGTATACGATTTTGAGTAAATGTACTTTTATGTAAGACACCTCACTAATTTTAAATTCCTAAAATATTTAAACAAATTTTATTAAACACCCACCCAACTTCAGCCACAATTTTCACCCCCTCAACTTTTCACACACACACAAATACCCTTACACGATTGAAATTCCATTGTCTTTACTTTGTGCTGCTGCTTTTGGCATTTCAATAAATTTCAACTATCATCGGACTTTCGAAACGATTTTCAAATGCTTATTAAACATTCTGTAAATGTTTTTGAAGTCAAAGTCAATTGGTATGCGGAATAGCGCAAACAATGAAGAGGAGAAAAATCGTACGCTTAAAGAATGTAAGTACGAGTATTTGCCATTTGGGGAAATGCCGCTGACTTCTTACTTCAAAGTCAGCGTCCCTCTCACAACACACACATGCACAGCATAAACATTTCATCTTCTTAAGCTGAGCAATAAATGATGCTTGGCGTCGGCGGCGGCTAACTTGAATTGTAGATTTTCGAAGCGTGTGCACGTAAGTTTTTGGCGTAAAACTCGCGCGAAATGAATTGGAACGAAATGAAATGTACCAAAAACGAATAAGAAAAGTGTTGAATACAACAAAGTAGCTAATGAAGCGTGAACAAAACATGATTGCGCACAAATAGTATTGCATAGTTTTAGGTGCTGCTCGTTTTATTCGTGCTTGGAATGTTACTTGTGAGAAACATAGTGTAAAACAGAAAAATGAAAATGAAAAATTACAGAAAAAAAAGCGAAGGGGTGAAGTAGCAAAAATTAGTTAGTGCGTTGGAAAAAGCTGAATTAAATATTTTAAAGTATTGCTCACACTCTTGTAACTCTTGTATGAGATTTTATGCAGCTGAAACACAGAAAGTCATCGAGTTGTCTTTTTATTAGCGTTTAATTTGATCAAATAATATTTACGTGCTGCACATACATTTGCATAATTTTGCCACTTCATCACTACGTTGGGTACAAATCAACACCTGAATTTATCTTCAACCCGCCAGCCATTTATCAATTGTATATTATAACTGCAAAGCTCCTAAAATTATGCTAACAATCAGAACGTATGGCGTTTTTTTATATTCCTAACAACTAATTTTCGAAGGCGAAATCACAGTTGTACATTGAGGTTTTGTCTATATATAACTATTTGGGTAATTCCAAGACAAATTTATCAGTTTTTGGAAGTTGCTAGTTTAGATGCGAACGAATTTCGAACAGAGTTTTTCCTTAATAATTAATATAGTTTTTAAAACTTCATTGTATCGTGGATAATGAATTTATTTAAAACAATTTGGTAAAACACTTAGAGTGGAGCAGTATGTAGAAGTCCACACTAGTGGGGAAAAGTTCTGATTACCATTTACCCGGGAATGGCCAGGGTGATTCTTTTGCAAGAGGTTCAATCAGCCCACCACTTCCGGTCTCTTGCGGCCAAGTAACTTCTGGGTAGCCAACGAACATCCGTTTGGTCATGGAGTAAGAAGCCGACAACCTAGCAAGGCACCTTGCCACAATCAGTTAAACGGCTACGTGGGGGACTTCATCAGCAGCGTTTGATCACCATAAGGTGCGGCTGTAGGAGGCCTGCGCTGAGGTTGGATCTTGCCACGTAAAATCACACTCCAATGAAAATAAAGGATATCAGGTAAAGAAAAACCCCTATTTTAAATGATGACCTCGGCCAACGTTTAAAGGCTTATGATTCAAGGGTATGCACCTGGAATGGTGGATAATCTAATGGGTTTGGTGCCGATATTCGGCTGGTTGATCCCGTCGTAAAAGCAAAAGCCGACGTCATCGTAATTCTAGAAATGCGAAGGGAAGAAGCGAGTGGGCGAAGCAAAGAAAATAGTTAATTAAAAATTGTAATATTCACTGAAGTGTCCATGCATATAACCGCAGCTTCAGTGTTAGATTTGTGATGGGAGAGAAACTTCTATACTGTAATACAGTTAACACATGTGGATGAACTTCTCGCCCCTATCCACATAAAATCAAACTTTTTCAATATCTCATTCAGCTGTCCACATGCACCGATGGAGGAGAATGACGATGAGCTAATGGACGCACTATGGGCAAGTAAAATGTTTTTGGCCCCTCCGTCGGTAGGTTCAGCCTTCACAATGAAACCTCGCCTCATAAACTGAGGCTGATCGGCTTCGCCAGTGCTTGAAACATGGTCATAGCCACCACCAGGTTTAAGCACAAAAATATACATCAAGTTACATGGCTGTTCCCTGATTGAAATACGTGTAACCATATCGACCACGTTGGGACAGACTGCTAATGATTTCGCAACTCGACTCCCACACAGGCTATCTGAGGCCATAAGTCAAACAGTCGGAATGCACAAGCAGCATTGCACACCTACGCCGAAGAAAAAATTGGTTACCAGCGGCCACGGGAAAAAACAGTAGGCGTGAGTGTGACGAGTTTGAGCTGGTAGCCGAAAGAAGAAATAACACCCGAAAATTCTACCAAAAAATTTGGTGGCAGGTAGAGAATTTTAAACCCGCAAAAAACTCTTATAAAAACGAAAATGGCGACCTGGTAACCGATGTACAGAAGATGCTTAGATTATGAAGGCAACACTACTCTGTACTCCCAAATAGAAAGAGCGATGATACGCCCAGGAAAGATGATGAAACCGTCCCCGCACAATGTTCACAAAAAAGGTTAGGTTAGGTTAGGTTAGGTAGGTGATAGTGGCGCCTGTAGGGAAATCTCACTTGGACAGCATGAAGGTCCGTTGTAATAATATAATAGTGAAAGAGCTATAGCTACTCAAAGAGTCGTTACGTAGCAACGATAATGTTTCTAATGACACCAATTTTAACCTGGGATGAATCCTACGAAGATCCAAGTGAATCCCAATCAAACTAATGACGCGTAGTTTTAGAAAATGCTAGGCAATCAAATATAAAATAAGTGGATGATTCCAACTCATCATCCTCCATACTGCTCTAGCAGAATGGAGTTTTCCGTATTATGAGACGTATGGATACTCATTGGACAATGCCTTGTCAAAACGCCAATGATATGATGAATAGATGAGTTTTAGTGAACCCAATCATTTTGGCAGATCTCTTGCCAATCAATGTAGGAGTGGACTACAGGTGGGCAGCGGAATCTCGCCATCCCTACAGCCATCTTCATAAGGTTTAATTGAACCAATGTGGACTAGGAGATCCGCTCGACAGTTGGGGTTGATAGTCAGGGATATTCCTATAGTCTGGTAATCAGATAGCCTCAATCATAATATAGATCGAAGCAATTGCAAGCGAGGTCAAACACTCCCAGGCCACCCTCGGTCGCAGTATTGTTGATTGATATATGCTTCCTAGTCTATTTGATTAAGAACTACTCTTTTATAATTTTTACATATATGTATGTATATTTACGAATCTATGGAAATAAAAATGTTTGCATATATCCGCTTGTGCAAAATTAGCTTTGGCATAAATTTAATCTTAATTCAAACACGGAAAAACACGCTTCGGTGCTTTGATAACTAATTTACATACAAAATGCGCCTATATGTATGCAATGTTATTTTGTTTTTTCATATCTAAATCGCCTAGTTTATTATTAATTTCCCACTGTTTGTTGTTGTCATTTGATAGTAATAAATTTTACAAAATATTATAGTAAATAATTATAAAAAAACGCGCATACATATAAGCACATGCATTTGTGTGTGGGTCAGTGTGTTTGGCGCAATTACATGGCATACATGATTTATCTCTGCATAGCATATTTTTAAGCGTTATTTAATTAATTATTGTCGTCGCCGATGGGATTCCATTCTACACACACACACATTCGTACACATTTTAGCGTGTTATATAAACACTCATTTGTATGTTTGTTCACTAATAATAATATAAACTTGCCTCAACCAACTCACAGCTTGTAAGGCTTTGAGGCATTTTGAGCTATACACGAAAATCACACATTTTGTGGTTAGCGCATACATTTGTCATTTGCAGCACTCCAAAAACTCAAATAAACACATACACACACATTTATGATGTATAGTTTAAGTAAATGTCAGTGCTGTAGTTTGTTACATTTTTAACACGTGTTTTGCTGCATGTTGCATGTTGCCTGCCGCACAAAAGCTCGCATAAATTTTGATTTTGTATTTGTGTAAGTGAATATATGATATCTGTATCTATGGTTGTTGTTGCTGTATTTTACAACAATTTTGTTTTTGTTTTTCCGTTTTTGTTTTCTTTTGTTGCATTGTGTTTTGTGTGCTTTATTAAAAATTAATAACATTACAAAATGCAATTGTGATTAAAATGTCCCTGAGGCGTTATTTGCGCGGATACAATTTAATGCATTAAATATGGCCACAACGGATGTGTTCGTGTACTTACAACATTTGTGACATTTTAAATAACTGCATTTACACTAATGCATTTTTTCGTGTATTTTTTTTTTTTTTTTTGACTTGAATATATGTTATTGTATGGAATAATGTTAGTTGCACTAGCTCTGCGTTTTATGCGGTAAATATTGTGATGAATATTAGTGACACTAAGCGATACCCACATCACTAGTAAATGAAGCCACAACAACAATAAATCAGGCATTCACTTGTATCTACATAAACGAATCAATCATTATGGCTACACATATGTATGAACACGTAGCGGAGAAGAGACGTACAAACACATGCATATATCTTATCTGAGATGCTCCCAAAAGTAGGCGATTATCTGTGGAAGTGTCACTCACATATTCCTGCGCATATGAGAAGCTGTAAACGTGCATCTCTAGCTATAATTTTATAGCAGTAACTAAGTTAATTCTGGAAACGCCTAGAAGTATGGAACGAGGCAATCGAAGGGTATAAAAGCGGCCACAGTAGAGGCACGACAATCAGTTTGATTTAAGCAAGCTATCAGTTGCGAAGTATAAGTGTTATTGTGAAGTACTTTAATAAAGGCCATTTTGCATTATTGAATAGTGGAGTTATTTATTCAACAGTTTCGTAATTCGAACGTTAGTAGAAGGTTGCAAGTAAGAGGAATTGCACGATATTCGCTACAATTGGTGTCAGAAGAGGAATTGCTGAATAAATTCCGGAAGATTTTGAATACAACTCGGACATGGCAAAGGTGAGTGAATTAAAGAGCCAGCAACTGAAAAAGGAGTTGGAAAACCGTGGATTGAATATAACCGGTAATAAGATCAAACTTCAAACACGGCTACGAGAGGTAATGGAGTCGCAAGGAATTGATGTGGACGAGTATGTCTTTTATCCTAATGTGGGAGAATCAACAACAAAAATTGAAGAGAAAAACGAAACATCACAGTTACGAGCACAGACTTGAACACGACCTTGGCTGCAATATCTGCTCAAACATCGACAGTAACATTCAAGATGGAAGCACAGCAGGCACGCATTTCGCAAATGTCATCCCAACTGGAAGAACAGAAGACATACGTGGCATCCCAGATGGAAACACAGGAGGCACGTATATCCGAAATGTCGTCTCAGCTGGAATCCCAGGAGAACTGTATAACAGCCAAGATTGAAGCACAGGAAACACAAATTTTATCACAGCTGGGAGAACAAAAGACATATATGGCAACTCATCTGAAAGAACAAGAGACACGCATAGCAGTACAACTAGAAGCACAAGAGGCGCGTCTATTATCAAAACTCGAAACGCGCATGGACGAAAAAATAGTGCAGTTTGAAGAAAAAATCGAGGCAGAGGTGGATGCTTTGAGAGGTCGTATACAGGAACTGCAACTTAATCACCGGGCTGCTTCAGCGAGTAATACGAAGGAAAGAACTGCATATTTTAAGGGTTCTGTTGAATTCCAGGCCTTTAAGCTACAGTTTGAGAAGACCGCAGCAGTGAACAACTGAAATGCGGAAGATAAAATTGCTGCACTGTTCGTGGCTTTGAAAGGGCCTGCAGCTGAAACCTTGCAGACAATTCCAGAGTACGAACGGAACAACTATGAAACATTAATGAGCGCTCTAGAGAGGCAATACTGAAGCGAACACAGGAAGCAGATATACCAAATGGAGTTACTGAACCGCTTTCAAAGGCCTGGTGAAACATTGCGTTGGCTGTTGAAAGGCTGTCACATTTAGCGAATGCGGACACATCCGTGGAATACACTGAAAGGGTAAAGATTCAGAGCTTTATAAATGGCATACGGGACGTCGAAACAAGGCGAGCTACATACGCAAACCAAAAGCCAACATTCGCAGAAACGGTATCACATGCTCTGATTCAGGAAACAGCGTCGCTTCTGTGTAAGCCAGTTTTCAAAGCACGCCGTGTGGAAGTAGAAAGGCCAGAGTGGGTAGACGCAATTTTAGAAGCTTTAAAAGGAACGCAACAGAAGAGTAATGGTGCAAGCAAATGTTTCAAGTGCGGTAACCCAGGTCACATTGCTCGTCATTGCAGCACCGGTCCTGGTAGTTCCAACTTGGGTGGCCGTAAACGCAAAGCTGGAGGAGATAAGCAAGAGCGAGTCAGACGTAAAGATCGAAAACTTGCCCCAGCTATTGAATGTCCTGTGATATCTGTGTCGAAAATTGGAAGGAAATCAAGCAGTCTTACCGTCAGAGGGAATGTGGATGGCAAAGAACGTGTACTGACTGTAGATACGGGCGCATCTCACTCCTTGATTCGATCTGATTTGGTCTGCAGGAGAATAAATCCATTACTTGGAGCCAGGTTGCGTACGGTCACTGGCGAGTATAACCAAGTCCTGGGAGAAGTGATCTGTGAAGTCTTAATTGAGAAGGTCGTGGTTCTACACAAATTCGTTGTAGCGGAGATTGTTGATGAAGTCATATTGGGAGTGGACTTCTTAGTTGACCATGATATCAGGATTGACATGCAGAGGAGGATTATGCGTTACAAGAACCAGGATATACCACTTAACTTCAGTTTGGAGAAAGGGTTCAGTTGTAATCGAGTACTGGTGGAGAAGACTCTACAAAGACCACGAAAGTCAAACGCAAAAGTTGATGATAAGAGCATGCTTGTTGTGCTCAGCCAATGGCTGCGTCTTGATACTTCTTGAGTCAACTTCTTCCTTTAACCATTTGCAGAATCAAGAATTTCTAGTACAAGAGTTATACGGCGCACTGCAAACTGTCTGCTTGTGTAATTTTTGTGGATCATGCCAAGCGCTCACTTTAACGATTGGTTGAGTCAACTGTGAGTTGGTTTGAAATTTTTTTAAAAGATTTATGAATATTTTTGTAAAATAGGTATTACTTTACAAAATGCAATAAGCACTAATGTCAACAAATAAAAAGTTATTGTCTTCGAATTTTAAAATTTTGTTTAAAATTGGGAATTTTTTTTTTAAATATTTCATCTAATAATAATAAATTAAAAAAAAAATAAAATTGGAAATTGCTATACATTTGCTCCCAAAAGTTATGGAGATCTGTTTGAGCTTACACATAAGAGAAGTCATTCACACGATATAATGAAATGTACGAAGCTAACTTTATAGAAAATAAACAAAAAGACTTTGGAGTATAAAACATAGCCATCTACTCCTATATAGCAGTGTATTTAGTACATATTTATTTTACCCGCAGACAAGCTCCTAGCTTCGCGGGTTAAGTGTAATCCTGTTATAAATCATGTGAACAATAATAAATAAATGAATGAATGAGATCAATTTATTAAACAAACTATGAATAGGAGGGGGAAATCTTTAGATAACATCGTTTTCAAAGATAATTTTTATACTAAAAGGAAGAACTGATTCAACTGTGTTTGAGATGTACTCGTTCCTATCACGCAGGCCCAACTCAATTATTTTTCAATCCAAAATCTTAACAATATCTGGTTGGTTGAGTCAATTGTGAGTTTGTTTAAAATTTTTTTAAAAGATTTATGAATATTTTTTTAAAACAAGTATTACTTTACAAAATTTCTTTGCTCCTAAAAGTAGGCAACATAACTGCTTACAATAAGCATTAATGTAAACAAATTAAAAGTTGCTGTCCTCAGATTTTAGTATTTTGTTTAAAATTAGGAAATTTTTCTAAATATTTCATAAAATAGTAATAAATTTAAAAAAAGTGGAAATTGCTAAACATTCCCCTTATCAAATTTTTGAACACACACTTTTACGCGTAATCATCAGGAATGACTTTTTTATGACTTCGTTGTAGCTTATGGCATCGAATGACTTAAAAGCTATACAAACTCCAACACACTCACTGATACGTAAATAATACAGAAGCAAACATTATAACGAGAAACTTTTTCCATACATCACTGCATCTAAACGCATACTCAGGTGATTTCATGCATTGTTCACTTACGTAAGTAAAAGTGCTCAACTCAGCGGGACGTATGAGTAACATAAATACAAGCAATGCCATAAAACAGCGTATGAGTACTCTTACTCATCCTTCTGTAATTCGAGCAGCACTAAAAGCATAAGAAATCATCATTAAATTGAAAAGTGAAGAAAATAGAAGTACAACAAACGAAAATGCAGTAAGATGAGAGGTAGCATCGAAAACGATCCGCTTGACAACCTTTTCTAAAGTACTAAAAGTGCGCTCCTATACGCTGACATTGTTCAGAATTGTGTTGCTGTTTTTTCTCGCTACTACATTTGAACTCTCTCAAAATAGTCTAGAAGATACTTGAATTGTTAGAGTAGTAGAAAATCGCATTTGCGTTGTCGAAGACACTGCCATTTCATTCAATTCAGGGTGCTCGTTGTTGTTGTGGCACATACTGCTCGAGCTGGTTTATTGTTTGTGGTTGTTGCACCGTCAATTCAACTATTATCGACAATGCTGGTTAAGTCAAGTAGAGGTCGTCATGTCGTACTCATGTAATAACCCGGCATTGTACATACTTGAGAACGTAGACCGAGAGTTGGGTGCGTTGCTTAAGTCGACATGTAGGGAGGAGCAGTTTATGGTACACAAAAGGTTGACTCGCACGCTGTTGCGCTGATATGTAAGCCTAGCAGACTAGGAGTAGTTTAGGAAGGTTTGAAAACTACAGCCAGCAGCTGTGCTCTCAAATAGCCGTGCGTTACTGCACTTTAGAGGGTACTAAGTCGGTATGTAAATTTTTATCTGGTTTTGCGAACTACTGGAATTTTTTTTACTTTCGCATTGATGAAAATAATTTATGGAAAACAGTAATATGAGGGTTATAGTTATGGTTTTTTTACGATCAGCGACACGTTGGACACAAATTTGACTATAGCACGAAAATTATAACCTTAGGATTATACTAACCCAGAGAAAAGAGATGGAGCTATGGGAAAGCACGCTATACCAAGAAATGCATTTAGTTGTTTTCCAACCAGGAATTCCAGATATTATTGAAGAGTCGCATAGTTGTGCAGACCGACTGGATATGAAGAAAAATCTTGCAGAAGCTGAAGCGGCTATTATATTGGCTTATATGTGAAGCGTAACTATAAGAAATTATTGAAATAATTCACTATACATTAGAGAAAAAGCCAAATTTCTATGGAGTGCTTTCAGGTTAACGGCTATCACTTGGTTTAAAAATGTAATTACGCGACAAACCCAGCGGAAATGGCGACTATCAACACTAAAAAGAGGAGAAAGTATACTGACACTTCAGCCTTCCAATAGCTGTTAGAATGTTTACGCGGAAATGCGTGCTTGTCATAAAAGGCGACTTGTAACTAGGTACCCTATCTGGAAAAAGATATGTTTCTCAAAGGCAGCAAGCTAAGCGTAGTGAAGCTCATGTGCGATCTACTATGGTCTATAAAAATAGGTACCAGAGCGAACTAGAAAAACCAAATAGTTATCTGCATATTTTGTATATTGGTGTACTGCTTAAAAGTCTCATCATAAGTTAGTTAGAACGGAAGTTTTTTTTACTTATGAGTAATGCAGTCTCTTCTTTCCTAAAAGGTGACAATAAAACCTATACATATATAAACATATGGATAAAACAGTCACTACGTCTTATCTGATTACTCTTAAATTATTAAACTGAATCTTCATTGAAGGTCAGAGAAAAAGTTGATCACATCCCCGAATTGTAAATGCTGTATAATTGTTGGGTAAATGGAGACAAGCAGATGCCTATTGTGTGTGAATAACAAGATTAGTAAGTGGTAGAGTATTTGCCATATTGCGATCCGCTGAATAAAACCTTTGCTTGTTGATTGATAGGTGCTTACTCATTTATCTGAGATGTGTAAAACTGATTCAGGCTATGCTCCAGGTCCAGTGGAATCTGATTTTGAAAATATGATTAGTAGCTGAGACATTGTGTCGTAGAACCGAACGAACATTTTGATCGGATGAGGAGGAAAGGTCGTAATGGTATCCATTAATTGTAATTCGGCAGTAACAAGTTCGGTTGTTACTGCAGTTGCCAGAAAAGTTTGCTCACATCGCTTGTTGTAGAATTGTATCATGTATCTGATAGTGTCTTGAAGGAAAGGTCAAGAAAGTGGTACAGCTGCCATACTGCGATTCACTCAATGTAGCCTTTCCTTGATCCATGATAAGAACATAGTACAGCGTACTCTTTAAAATAATCCAGACTGGGTGATGGAACGGAAGGTGGATTTTCCATGCAGCCGGATGCCATTATCCCTAAAATGATCAATGGTTCGGCTTCGTACTTCAGCAAGAAAGATTGTATTACCGTAAATAAATCAATATATAGGAACCAAGGAAGTGTGCAATTGAAAGTGTAATATTTGAAGTGATGGAAGAAAAGGGAAACAAATTTATTGGAAAGGAGAGGTAAGGAAAAGTAAAATGAGAAACTAAATACGAAACTGGATCCTAAATCGCGTGTTAACGATTTGTTATCAAAGTGTTAGCGGTTTTTTATCGTTAGCAACCGTTATAGACGAGTAACCAGTTTGTTATCCATTTCCTTTTGGCGTTTTATTGACGAAGTAAAGAAGGTCTATCGATATTGAATAAATTTGTAGTCTTAACGATTTGTTGTCGAAAAAATGTCAATTTGCTATAGAAAAACTATCAATTTATTATCCACGATTTATCGATTTGGTATAGATAAAAAAGTAACTGGCGGCTTATCGTTGTATACTCCGATAACGTTGCACTGATACCTTAAGGGTGAGAATAGAATTTGATTTATAAGGACCACCTTAATGCACAATATTTCAAGCAATACGAAGAAGTTCTATTTTATTTTCCACTAAACTTTGCAACACTTTGTGTTTATGTATATGGGGTATTCCATCCCATTTCAACCAATTTTGAACCCGACCCCTTTTAGAATTGTCTAAAAGTTTTTCTTCTTTTTCTAGCTTACGAAAGACGTTTTTCAGAATTTTTTCAAATTTGTTCATCCAACTCAAAAAAAGTTATGAATATTTAAAAAGACACCGTTTTTGTTTTCAAAATGCTATAACTTTTTCAAAAATTGACCGTTTGGGATTTTTTTTTTTTATTTGTTTTTAAATGTACTTTTCGGAAAAAATTCAAAAAAATTTTTAAAGCTTTTTTTTTTTGTAATTTTTCAGTTTTTCGAGATTTTTCGAATTGCGCCATTTTTTTTTTTCTCATAAAAAACTTTAATCAATTCTATAATCATCCCCACTAATCCCGGAGTGGGCGATATTTTATTTTTATTTTTATTTAATTGAAAAAAAAAACTTTAAACATTTTTTTGTATTTTTTACGAAAAGTACATTAAAAAAAAATTAAAAAAAAAAAAAAATCCCAAACGGTCAGTTTTTGAAAAGTTATAGCATTTGAAAAAAATACCGTTTTTTTTTTTTAATTCATAACTTGTTTTGAGTTGGACACCGTTTTTGTCTTGCGTTTGCATGATTCTTCTGCCCTTACGTCACGGCGACAAGCTACATATAAACATTGCTTATGGTCCTGTTTGTTTGCCGAACTAAACGATACTAACTCTCGTGCTTTGATTTTATTCTCCACATTTAAATAATGTTAAATTTACTGCATTTTTTCGAAGTACACATTTCCTATTTTGAAATATCATGCAAATTTGACATTATTTTCCATGTGGAAAACACATTATTATAATGTAATAAAAAATAAATGTAAGGCGCGATAACCTCCGAAGAGATTTAAGGCCGAGCTTCTCTTCCAATCTGCGTCGTGCTCCTCTTGACTTTCCCTACATATTGGCCGGATGGGACCTACATGTTTTATGCCGACTCCGAACGGCATCTGTAAGGCAGATGAGTTTTCACTGAGAGCTTTTCATGGCAGAAATACACTCGGAGCGCTTGCCAAACTCTGCCAAGGGGCGACCCCGCTTAGAAAAATTTTCTTCCGATTGAAAAACCTTATTTCTAAAATTTTGATGTTGCTTTGCCCGGGGTGCGAACCCAGGGCATACGGTGTGGCAGGCGGAGCACGCTACCATCACACCGCAGTGGCCGTCTTTTTTTTTGATATCAAAAACTCATTTCAAAAATGTAAAATTCAAATTATTTGATAAATGAAAAAATAATGTGTTTTTCACATTTTAAAATGCAAAAAGCACATTACTGTTTTTTCTGTGTAGATATGACTTTTTAAATTAAATTGTTTTCTATACGATCAGTTTCTTTCTTTTGAATTTTATATACCTATGCGTTAGATCTCATGCATAGGCTGAAAAAGCATGAATTCTACTTATTCCTGAAGGAGGTACTTCGGTTTTTTTTTTATCAATTTATCTATGATTAATATTACAGGAATGCGATTCTGTGGCTCTTCCTAATATTCACATGTTGTTGAAAATCTTTTGTACGCAACGAACGAGAGATCTTTTTCAACTCTTAGGCTGATTAAAAACTATTTGAAAACCAATGAGTGAAAATCGATTGAATGGCTATGCATTTCTAAGCATCCACCGTGATCAAATTGTTACCGTTGATGAAGTTTTAGATGAAATGGCAAAGACAAGCCGACGCATGCGCTCAAGTTTTGAATGTAACTTTTTCATATCATATTCTAAATACACCTACTTTAATGTTAAAGCTAAAGACACCATTTTTTTTAAATTTATTTAATTGAAAAAAAAAATTTTTTTTTGTTGAAACCCCCGCCCCCAAGGCAATTTTCTGGCTACGCCTCTGGATCAGGTTGATAATCCGGATCGATTTAGCCATGTCCGATTAGACGTTTTTCGGAACCGACCGGATCGGAGCACTCAATCATGGGAGATACAACCGATTTTTCATATAAGAGGTATTTTTAGCTTCAAATTTCACCATATAATTTCTTGTGTTGTCTGAAAAAAATGGATGAGATCGGCAGAATATATAGCATATATTCCATACAACCGATTGTTCACTATTACTAAATGCTCCTCCATTTTAACAGCTGGAAGCTTCGAATTTCATGAAATACTTATATATGTAGAGGTCGTTTCTTGTTGACATAAGTGATTCATACCTTCAAATATTTGGATATTACGAATGGGTTAATATTATTGCTCAGCTCCTTTCATGAAAGGTATGAAGTCTACGGTACCAGAAAAGATAGTCCCGTCCTTACTTGTTTACTATTGAAATACTAGAAACCTTGTGATATATGAGGAAAACTGATCCTAGATCAAGATTGCGCGCGTCCAAAAACATGTCGTCATGCTTAATAAGAATCGGAGTTCCTTTAAGATAGACATCCCTAACCATTCTTGAAAACTCGCGAGGTACATTAGTCTGCCTTAAGTGCAGATCAATTTTTTTCTAGGCCAGTATCATTGAAAATTTTATATGAATAACTATTTCTGCGGTCAAAGCTTTTTTATATCGCAAAAAATACAAAGTTTTTTAAATCCTTTTTATGTTTTAATTTTATAATAAAAATTATAAATTTTTCATTTATTTCACTTATTTCCTTTCCCATAAATAAAAATAATGTCCGTAGCCTACTAAAGATTCAATAAAATTTTTATTAAAGTGTGAAATTTAACATACTATAAAGTAGGTACATAGGTAATTAACAACAGCAACAACAACAAAATTTAAAGATTGCGTACATACACAAATATATAAGTTATTCAACACAACAAATCTGCCCAATTAAAACTCATTTATGCATGACTCAGCAATTTCAATTAAAATTAAGCATATTAATAACAAGTAAGGAAGGCTAAGTTCGGGTGTAACCGAACATAACATACTCAGTTGAGAGCTATGGAGACAAAATAAGGAAAATCAATCTGGGGTAACCCTGGAATGTGGTTGTATAACATGTGTATCAAATGAAAGGTATTAAAGAGTATTTTAAGAGAGAGTAGGCCATAGTTCTATGGATGAACGCCATTTAGGGATATCGCCATAAAGGTAGACCAGGGCTGACTCTAGAATTTGTTTGTACGATATGGGTATCAAATGAAAGGTGTTACTGAGCATTTTAAGAGGGAGTGGGCCTTTGGTCTATCGGTGGACGCCTTTTCGAGATGTCCCCATTAAGGTGGACCAGGGGTGATTCTATAATGTGTTTGTACGATATGGGTATCAAATGAAAGCTGTTAATGAGTATTTTGAAAAGGAGTGATCCTTAGTTCCATAGGTGGACGCCGTTTCGAGATATCGCCATAAAGGTGGACCAGGGGTGTATGTACGATATGTGCATCAAACGAAAGGTGTTACTGAGCATTTTAAGAGGGAGTGGGCATTAGGTCTATAGGTGGACGCCCTTTCGAGATATCGCCATTAGGGTGGGCCAGGGGTGACTCTAGAATGTTTGTACGATATGGGTATCAAACGAAAGGTGCTACTGAGCATTTTAAGAGGGAGTGGGCATTAGGTCTATAGGTGGACGCCTTTTCGAGATATCGCCATTAGGGTGGGCCAGGGGTGACTCTAGAATGTGTTTGTACGATATGGGTATCAAATGAAAGGTGGTAAGGAGTATTTTAAAAGGGAGTAATCCTTAGTTCTATAGGTGGACGCCTTTTCGAGATATCGCCATAAAGGTGGACCAAGGGTGACTCTAGAATGTTTGTACGATATGGGTATCAAACGAAAGGTGTTACTGAGCATTTTAAGAGGGAGTGGGCATTAGGTCTATAGGTGGACGCCTTTTCGAGATATCGCCATTAGGGTGGGCCAGGGTGACTCTAGAATGTGTTTGTACGATATGGGTATCAAATGAAAGGTGGTAATGAGTATTTTAAAAGGGATTAATCCTTAGTTCTATAGGTGGACGCCTTTTCGAGATATCGCCATAAAGCTGGACCAAGGGTGACTCTAGAATGTTTGTACGGTATGGGTATCAAACGAAAGGTGTTACTGAGCATTTTAAGAGGGAGTGGGCATTAGGTCTATAGGTGGACGCCTTTTCGAGATATCGCCATTAGGGTGGGCCAGGGTGACTCTAGAATGTGTCTGTACGATATGGGTATCAAATGAAAGGTGGTAATGAGTATTTTAAAAGGGAGTAATCCTTAGTTCTATAGGTGGACGCCTTTTCGAGATATCGCCATTAGGGTGGGCCAGGTGTGACTCTAGAATGTTTGTACGATATGGGTATCAAACGAAAGGTGTTACTGAGCATTTTAAGAGGGAGTGCGCATTAGGTCTATAGGTGGACGCCTTTTCGAGATTTCGCCATTAGGGTGGGACAGGGGTGACTCTAGAATGTTTGTACGATATGGGTATCAAACGAAAGGTGTTACTGAGCATTTTAAGAGGGAGTGGACATTAGGTCTATAGGTGGACGCCTTTTCGAGATATCGCCATTAGGGTGGGCCAGGGGTGACTCTAGAATGTTTGTTCGATATGGGTATCAAACGAAAGGTGTTAATGAGCATTTTAAGAGGGAGTGGACATTAAGTCTACAGGTGGGCGCCTTTTCGAGATATCGCCATTAGGGTGGGCCAGGGTGACTCTAGAATGTGTTTGTACGATATGGGTATCAAATGAAAGGTGGTAATGAGTATTTTAAAAGGGAGTAATCCTTAGTTCTATAGGTGGACGCCTTTTCGAAATATCGCCATTAGGGTGGGCCAGGTGTGACTCTAGAATGTTTGTACGATATGGGTATCAAACGAAAGCTGTTACTGAGCATTTTAAGAGGGAGTGGGCATTAGGTCTATGTGGACGCCTTTTCGAGATATCGCCATTAGGGTGGGCCAGGGTGACTCTAGAATGTTTGTACGATATGGGTATCAAACGAAAGGTGTTACTGAGCATTTTAAGAGGGAGTGGACACTAGGTCTATAGGTGGACGCCTTTTCGAGATATCGCCATTAGGGTGGGCCAGGGGTGACTCTAGAATGTTTGTACGATATGGGTATCAAACGAAAGGTGTTACTGAGCATTTTAAGAGGGAGGGGGCATTAGGTCTATAGGTGGACGCCTTTTCGAGATATCGCCATTAGGGTGGGACAGGGGTGACTCTGGTATGTTTTTGTACGATATGGATATCAAATTAAAGGTATTAATGAGGGTTTTAAAAGCGAGTGGCCCTTAGATGTATATGTGAAGGCGTTCTCGCGATATCGACCAAAATGTGGACCAGGTGATCCAGAAAATCATCTGTCGGGTACTGCTAATTTATTTATATATGCAATACCACTAACAGTATTCCTGCCAAGATTCCAAGGGCTGTTGATTTAGCCTTGTAGAACTTTTTCATTTTCTTCTACTTAATATGGTAGGTGTCACACCCATTTTACAAAGGTTTTTCCAAAGTTATATTTTGCGTCAATAAACCAATCCAGTTACCATGTTTCATCCCTTTTTTCGTGTTTGGTATAGAATTATGGCATTTTTTTCATTTTTCGTAATTTTCGATATCGATAAAGTGGGCGTGGTTATGGTCAGATTTCGTCCATTTTTTATACCAAGAAAAAGTGAGCTCAGGTAAGTACGTGGGCTAAGTTTAGTAAAGATATATCGGATTTTGCTCAAGTTATTGTGTTAATGGCCGAGCGGAAGGACAGACGGTGGACTGTGTATAAAAACTGGGCGTGGCTTCCACCGATTTTGCCCATTTTCACAGAGAACAGTTACCGTCATAGAATCTATGCTCCTACCAAATTTGAGAAGGATTGGTAAATTTTTGTTCGACTTATGGCAATAAAAGTATTCTAGACAAACTAAATGAAAATGGGCGGAGCCACGCCCGTTTTGAAATTTTCTTTTATTTTTGTATTTTGTTGCATCATATCATTACTGGAGTTGAATTTTGACTTAATTTACTTATATACAGTAAAGATATTAAATTTTGTGTTAAAATTTGAATTAAAAAAAATTTTTTTTTAAAAAGTGGGCGTGTTCTTCATCCAATTTTGCTAATTTTTATTTAGCACATATAGAGTAATAGTAGTAACGTTCCTGCCAAATTTCATCATGATATCTTCAACGACTGCCAAATTACAGCTTGCAAAACTTTTAAATTACCTTCTTGTAAAAGTGGGCGGTGCCACGCCCATTGTCCAAAATCTTACTAATTTTCTATTCTGCGTCATAAGTTCAACACATCTACCAAGTTTCGTCGCTTTATCTGTCTTTTGTAATGAGTTATCGCACTTTTTCGGTTTTTCGAAATTTTCGATATCGAAAAAGTGGGCGTGGTTATAGTCCGATATCGTTCATTTTAAATAGCGATCTGGGATGCGTGCTCAGGAACCTACATACCAAATTTCATCAAGATACCTCAAAATTTACTCAAGTTATCGTGTTAACGGACGGACGGACATGGCTCAATCAAATTTTTTTTCGATCCTGATTATTTTGATATATGGAAGTCTATATCTATCTCGATTCCTTTATATATGTACAACCAACCGTTATCCAATCAAACTTAATATACTCTGTGAGCTCTGCTCAACTGAGTATAAAAATTGGCAATAATAATACGGCAATACAATGTGCAATGCAAAAAGAATGTGTTAACATAAAAAAGTTGTTATAGTATGAATGATCAAAATTTATTATAAAAGCATTATACAAGCAATGCTATCAACTACATACATATACATATGATTAACAATTGTTCACTGCGTAAAATTATGCAAGAAAAATATGATTGGCTGCATTAATGAGAGTGTGTGAGTGGTATCGGGCGTAAGTAATCCGATAGTTTATAACAAATAGCAGTGGAGTAATAAAAAAAGGAAAAAAGTGTATAAACAGAAAATATACGAGCGGAAAATCAGCAATGAGAAAGTAATAAATAAGTTTGCATTTATGCATACTTTTTGATATTTTTATTTCATATGTATGTAAGTATTATGATATATTTATGTTTGTATGTATGCACACTGCATACATAATAAAGTGTCGCATTTGTATATATATTGCTGCAAGTTTTCCAGCTTAGCGCTAGTGCTTGTTAGCCATTGACCACTGTACACTTATACCTTAAATGTCAACATAATTGACTTTTGCGCTGCTATATAACAATTTGCAATTTTACACAGAATTTTTTGCATGTAACATAAAAACTAAAAAGAAAATGGCAAGTATTTTTCTCCTCGTTCTGTTATCCAAGTTTTTATGATACACTCCAAAAAAATTCAAACATATAGCATGGGTATTGTTATAATACGATTTTGTTCTTTTTTGTTGTTGTTGCTGCCACTGTTGTTGTTTGTTATTCGTACAGTTTATGACGCATAATATAATACATTTGTAAATCCAGTTATAATGTACAGAAGGCTGGATGCACAACATTTTGTATGGGTTATTCCTACACAACTGCGGTGATAGTGGAAATCCACTGATGCGACCTGAATGACTTTTGTCATAAACGTCCTTAATATAGGACAAGTGGAAGTGATTTGCAATTTTTTTCGTTTGAAAATATTTTAAAATCTAAAGGTTTTTTACGAATGGAATCGGAATTCCAGAAACTTAAAATTTTTTAGAAACCTGTTTTTTTAAATTTAAAATATTACAAAAAAAAAAAAAAAAATATATACATCATGTTACAATATCTTTTTCGATTGCTTCTGGTATACTATGAACATTGTCTTATAAGATTCAGAATTTAAATTGAATCAAAATAATTAAATTTCCTTGAAAAAAAAACAACAAAAATATGTTTGTTTTTGTAATTTTTAAAATTCATAGCTTCAAAATTTTAATATCAAACTTTTTATATATTTTGTTGTTTTGTTTTGAAAATAATTTTTTTATATCATATAAAAAAATTTAATATCATTTGATATAAAAAAAATTATTATCAACAAAAAAAAAAAAAAAAAAAAAATAAACAAAATAGTATACAAATTTTAGGAGTTAGATTTGGAATGTGAAACACTATGAAAAACAAACACACTTTTTCTTAATGTGAGTTGTAAATAAATATTTTGATTGAAATTAAATTCTGATTCTTTTAAGACTATCTTCACCGTAAACCAAAAACAATCGAAAAAGATATTGCAAAATGTATAATTTTTTTTGGATCTGTAAAATTAAAAAAAAAAAAAAATTTCAAAAAAATTAAAATTTTTTGGTAAAATTTTTGTTTAAAATAGCTTTAAATATTTTTTTTGCAATTTTTTCGTATATTAAATTCGGAGAGAGAGAACGCGACTAACACTCGAAGGGTTACGCATACAACAAAAAATAGAGAAGACGGCAAACTTCAAAGAAGACGTAAATAATATAAACGGCACATACACAAATGCAATGGACGCAGTCGAAAATTTTAATTGTGCTAGTTTGTATATGTATGTATGTTGTTGAATGAACGTTTTTGTTAAACCGAAATTAAATTTTTTACAATTTCAAAAATTCATATATGAAAAATTTATTAGTAAGTATGACATACTAACTAAAAGTAATATACCCAAAAAATAAAATTGAATTTGCATTTTTCTAAATAATTTTTTTCAAAATTTGTATAATAAACCAGTGTATTTTCCAATATAAATTCCTTTGCAATTTTAAAAAATTATATAAAACTATTTATTATACTTAAATTTAAAATATATTTAAAATTTTGTTCTATATTTCAAAAATTAGGCTAAGTTCGGGTGTCACCGAACATTACATACTCAGCGGAGAGCTATAGAGACAAAATAAGGGAAAATCACGATGTAGGAAAATGAACTTAGGGTAACCCTGGAATGTGTTTGTATGACATGTGTATCAAATGGAAGGTATTAAAGAGTATTTTAAGAGGGAGTGGGCCATAGTTCTATAGGTGAACGCCATTTAGGGATATCGCCATAAAGGTGGACCAGGGCTGACTCTAGAATTTTTTTGTACGATATGGGTATCAAATGAAAGGTGTTAATGAGTATTTTAAAAGGGCGTGAGCCTTAGTTCTATAGTGGACGTCTTTTCATGATATCGCCATAAAGGTTATATGTAACCCACGAACAGTATTCCTGGCAAGATTCCAAGGGCTTTTGATTTCGCCCTGCAGAACTTTTTCATTTTCTTCTACTTAATATGGTAGTTGTCACACCCATTTTACAAAGTTTTTTCTTAAGTTATATTTTGCATTAATAAACCAATCCAATTACCATGTTTCATCCATTTTTTCGTATTTGGTATAGAATTATGGAATTTTTTTCATTTTTCGTAATTTTCGATATCGAAAAAGTGGGCGTGGACATAGTCGGATTTCTGCCATTTTTTATACCAAAATAAAGCGAGTTCAGGTAAGTACGTGAACTGAGTTTAGTAAAGATATATCGATTTTTGCTCAAGTTATCGTGTTAACGGCCGAGCGTAAGGACAGGTGGTCGACTGTGCATAAAAACTGGGCGTGGCTTCAACCGATTTCGCCCTTTTTCATAGAAAACCATTATCGTCCTAGAATGTAAGCCCCTACCATATTTCACAAGGATTGGTAAATTTTTGTTCGACTTATGGCAGTAAAAGTATCCTAGACAAATTAAATGAAAAAGGGCAGAGCCACGCCCCTTTTGAAATTTTCTTTTTTTTTGTATTTTATTGCACCATATCATTACTGGAGTCGAATGTAAACATAATTTACTTATATACTGTAAAGATATTAAATTTTTTGTTAAAATTTGACTTTAAAAAAAATTCTTTAAAGTGGGCGTGGTCGTTCTCCGATTTTGCCAATTTTTACTAAGCATACATATAGTAATAGGAGTAACGTTCCTGCCAAATTTCGTTATGATATCTTCAACGACTGCCAAATTACAGCTGGCAAAACTTTTAAATTACCTTCTTTTAATAGTGGGCGGTGCCACGCCCATTGTCCAAAATTTTAATAATTTTCTATTCTGCTTCATAAGTTCAACTCACCTACCAAGTTTCATCGCTTTATCCGTCTTTGGTAATGAATTATCGCCCTTTCGGTTTTTCGAGATTTTCGATATCGAAAAAGTGGGCGTGGTTATAGTCCGCTATCGTATATTTTAAATAGCGAGCTGAGATGAGTGCACATGAACCTACATACCAAATTTCATTAAGATACCACAAAATTTACTCAAGTTATCGTGTTAACGGACAGACGGACGGACGGACGGACGGACGGACATGGCTCAATCAAATTTTTTTTCGATACTGATGATTTTGATATATGGAAGTCTATATCTATCTCGATTCCTTTATACCTGTACAACCAACCGTTATCCAATCAAAGTTAATATACTCTCTGAGCTCTGCTCAACTGAGTATAAACAAGTATATTTAATTTTTTTTAGAGATTCGTTCTTTTCATAATTTCAAGAGCTTTATTTAGGTACAGGTCGGGGCACTTGGTAAATTATTGTTTTTTTAACAAACTTTGTTAGCTTCCTTGGCGTATCTTAGTTATCAATCAAATAAAAAAGGGTGAACTCTCAGCATTGATCGATTTGATATGGAATTCCCCATAAGTATTCTCACTTTACAATCAGCAGTGATATCACGCCTCTTCATGTGGGCGTTTGGTGGCGCGTGACAGCGCATACATAATTTTCCCAATTGCTTTACAAAAACAAGCAAAGTAAAAAATCTATCACTTTAAACTCTTTAAATATTTGCACTTGAATGCTCTCGACGCATACCATTTTACTGTTTAGGCTTGCCACTCATATTTGGCGCATACTCATTCCATACAAACGCAGTACTTTCATTCCGTCATGCCTCACACTTTACATTCAAGCGCCCTCTAACGTAAAGTGTTTGACTGCGCAAGAGTTCAATTTCAATATTGGATGCTTATGCTTTTGCCACCAAAGCGACTCAGTTAGCATTTTTTTGTCTATTCTTAGGTTCATATATTTTTAGCTTCTTTAGTAATATTTATACTATGACTACTTCACCTTTCTCCTTCAATCATTTTTTTCAATCTTAATATTTATAGTCCTTAGATCTTCTTCTACTTCTCTTCATTCTTTCTTATGTGTTACTTTCTCTCATCCTCCATTTTTATTATTCCGTCAGCCAGACAGCCAACGTCCATCAGTGGTATTGATGTCACTTACTTGTGCGACACTTCATCATCATCAGTAACAGTCGCATTCATTTTACTCCTTCCATAGAGCTCAAGTCCATTTCATCCATTTGCCAGCTGCTGACTGCCAACTGCACTCAAATATGCTTGGGAAGGCTGCACATTTCTAGCATCTAAGGAGCATTGACTTTTCTTCACTTTTTGTTTATAGCTTTTTCCCTCCTTTTTGTCATTCTCGCTGTGGCAGCTCTTGTTGCCATCTGCGAGATAGCATATTGTTCGCCTAATGTGTGCACAATTTTTTTGGTATTTTTTTACTCCACGTCTATCTTAAGTTACTTTAAACATTTGGCTTTAATACGAACTCTTGAAGTATTTATATATTGATTTGACTTCTTACGGATATTGTCTCATTTTTATAATTATAAACGTATTTTTACTTAATACTCTTCAATTGAAGAAGCCTTCTTTTCGGGGAACGGAATCTTGAAGAAAGATTTTACGTGAAAATTGTAAGAAGTTTTACATGTGCATATATATTAACTGCTAATAACTGAACACTGCTTTCTGTTGTCAAATGCTCTAAAATAAGACCTAGTCAATGATAGCGGGGAAGTGAAGGTTGGCGGAGGAAACGATCAAACACGCTTCATGCACATGCCCTGACTTGCCAGGCTAAAACTCCAGCTAATAGGGGCGCCAAAGCTATTAGAACTAGAAGCGGCAAGTAGCATAGGTCCAAGAGGCTTCTAGTCCAGTATTAGCCAAGAGGTAGGAGTTAGTATGAAACATAGGTCCTGGTCTCTGATAGGGCATGCCGACGTGGTGACTGAGCAAACTTCTGGTAACAAGTTCAGCCTTACCTAACTAAAGCGGAGGTAACAAGTAAGGTTGGGCTTTTTGAGAAAACCTTTGTCGGGTTCATCGACCGGTATCAACCTGTAGCCGGCAAGTTATTGTCTTACTGTTATCGCCGATAATTTTTAAAGACGGGTTACCAAAAATCATGCTCCACAAGTCACTTATGGTACCCATCCTGCTATATGGTGCAGAATCATAGACCATGACAACATCAGATGAAGCATCTCTGGGAGTATTTTGGAGACATGTTCTTCGAAAGATTTATGTATCTCTACGCGTTGGCGATGGCGAGTACCGAAGAAGATTTATTGATGAGCTTTATGCAAACATCAATGTAGTTCAGTGAATTAAAACACTGCGGCTACGCTGGCTAAGCAATGTTATGCGAATGAAAGACGACGCAACTGCTAAGAAAGTGTTTCTTTCGGAACATGCCCATGGAAGCAGATAAAGAGGGCGCCCCCACTCCGCTGGAAGGACCAGGTAGAAAATGATTTAAACTCCCTTGGTGTGACCAATAGGCACCAGTTTGCAGAGCGAAGAAATGACCGGCGCGTCTTGTTGGACGGCCATAACCGTTTAAACGGTTAAGCGCCAATTATGTAAGTAAGTAAGGGTTACAGATCGATTTTATATCGATTTTATATGATTTAGTAATTTCAAAAAATCCCGATAAAAAATTGCGAACTTAAGAACAGCTTTTTGATAAAAAATCGATAACTTTTCGATAAAAAAAAAATTGATGAAGGTCTATACCTTTTCAGTACGCACTCAATTAATAGTAAATTATTGATACATTTTTGATAAATAAATACAACAACAATGTGTTTTTTAGATATTCTTCCATATGAATGAGCCTTACATTTTATATGGAAAAAAATTTGAAACACCCTACGGAAAAATTATTAAAAACCATTTTTGATAGAGTTAATACCGTTTTCACACAGAAACTTAATCGAATCAAAATTTTATTTAATGAAATAAATAAGTTTCACTTTTAATACAGGACCTTTTGGTTTCGTTAAGCCAACATCAGTCAGCAGCCCCAAAAAATTTTTCATTTTTACTTCCTACGAGGGGGTCGCCCCTCGGCAGTGTTTGGCAAGCGCTCCGGGTGTATTTCTGCCATAAAAAGCTTTCAGTGAAAACTCATCTGCCTTGCAGATGCTGTTCGGAATCGGCATAAAACATGTAGGTCCCGTCCTGCCGATTTGTAGGGAAAATCAATAGGAGCACGACGCAAATTGGAAGAGAAGCTCGGCCTTAGATCTCTTCGGAGGTTATCGCGCCTTAAATTTATTTATTTATTTTTTATATTAGGTCGGTTGAATGTTTGTCCGCTTTTCATACAAATCTTGAAATCGATTTTTAAGTAACTTCACATTTAGCTACATATATTACACATAGGTTAGAACACCGTGACAATGTAACAAAAGGAAAAAAATCCGTTAGGTGGCGCACGAGTCAAAATAATTAGATAAGAATTTGTTAATTTTCAAACCTGCTTTTAAGTAACTTCACGATGAGCTAGAGACTTGAAATTTCAAAGCTTAATTCAGAGGTCGATAACAGGCGATGACACGATACAAAAAGATTTGCTAGGAGACGCACGGGATGAGATATTTGGAAAAGTCGTACGAAACGGCGGGAATTTTGGGATTGATTTTAATGTACGTTCTCATTGTTCTACATCTGTGAAACTTCAGAAAAATATGAAATTTAAGAAAAAATAAAAATAAAATAAAAAAAATTTTAAGCACTTCCTTTATATAAATGGACAAAAATCAGCGAAAAATGTCTCCTTATATAAAGACATATTCTTGCTAAACTTTGATTCTTAAATTTTGACATAGAAATTGTAAAATTATTTATGAGAAATAAAAATATAAGGGTGGAGTGCAATTGATTGACTAATAATATCTCCTTTCCTACCAACTTTCCAATCCAATTTCTAAGTCAAAATTTAAAAATCAAAGTTTAGCAAGAAAATGTCTTTATATAAGGATACATTTTTCGCTGATTTTTGTCCATTTATTAAAGAAAGTGCTTAATTTTTTTTATTTTGTTTTTATTACAAACAATAGTTAAAATGGAAAGCAGCCGTTTCCTTCTTAACTATAAATACAATCAAAATAAAACGCATGCGCAACTAACCATAGATGTTGCACCTAATCAAATATGTGTCTATTTTCGAAAAAGTCATATTATCTTTTGCAGCAAATGCAAGCGAAAATTAAATTTTGAATTTTTTCGTGTTTTTCTATTTTTTGTAAATCATTGGAAATAATTTATTTTTGATTGTCATTTGTTACATTCACAATAAAATTCGAAGCACCAAGCAAAACCGACTGGATTTTTCACTCAATGATATAATTAAGAATTTGTCTTTTGTATGGAAGATTGAATTCGATTAGGACTTTAATGTAGAAAACTTTTCTACTTATTTCATTAAGCCTGCGTGTGAAATTGGCATAAGATAGAGTACGTCTTAGACTGAAATTGATTGGCCTACAAAATTGCTTACTCAAAAGATTCTGAAAACTAAATAAAAAATTCGATATTTTCGTAAAATTTTCTCGAACTAGCAAATTTTTCTAAACCTTCCTTTTAGAAACTGTGCTTGAGGGCTTCATTCTGTATTGCGAACGACAACCCACACGAACGATTCGCCTTCAAACGATTTCGTCTAGCAACGGTATTTTTTATATTTTTCGTTCGTCCGTTACGTTTCTTCCTTTATGTCAAACAGGAAGGCGAAAACAATTGTCAAATGATATGTTACCATCGTTTAACATAGTGCAAACACACTTGCGATTCGTCTCTGAAGCGTAACGAACGTTCATTTCGTAATAGAGAATGAGGCTCTGAGTTTTTTTTTCACTTTTTCGCTGCAAAAGTTAATGTAAGCTTTTTTAATTATTGAAAATAAAAAAAGGAAGAATTTAATCGACAAAGTTCTATAAAAACTGCTACTGCTCTTTTCGCGTACACAACTGTATGTTATGTTGCTTGGACCTTCAATGTTTTTATACTCAGTTGAGCAGAGCTCACAGAGTATATTAAGTTTGATTGGATAACGGTTGGTTGTACATATATAAAGGAATCGAGATAGATATAGACTTCCATATATCAAAATAATCAGGATCCAGAAAAAATTTGATTGAGCCATGTCCGTCCGTCCGTCCGTCCGTCCGTCCGTCCGTTAACACGATAACTTGAGTAAATTTTGAGGTATCTTGATGAAATTTGGTACGTAGGTTCCTGAGCACTCATCTCAGATCGCTATTTAAAATGAACGATATCGGACTATAACCACGCCCACTTTTTCGATATCGAAAATTTCGAAAAACCGAAAAAATGCGATAATTCATTGCCAAAGGCGGTTAAAGCGATGAAACTTGGTAGATGGGTTGACGTTATGACGCAGAATAGAAAATTAGTAAGATTTTGGACAATGGGCGTGGCACCGCCCACTTTTACAAGAAGGTAATTTAAAAGTTTTGCAAGCTGTAATTTGGCAGTCGTTGAAGATATCATGATGAAATTTGGCAGAAACGTTACTACTATTACTATATATGTGCTAAATAAAAATTAGCAAAATTGGATGAAGAGCACGCCCACTTTTTAAAAAAAAAATTTTTTTTAATTCAAATTTTAACAAAAAATTTAATATCTTTACTGTATATAAGTAAATTAAGTCAAAATTCAACTCCAGTAATGATATGATGCAACAAAATACAAAAATAAAAGAAAATTTCAAAATGGGCGTGGCTCCGCCCATTTTCATTTAGTGTGTCTAGAATACTTTTAATGCCATAAGTCGAACAACAATTTACCAATCCTTTTGAAATTTGGTAGGAGCATAGATTCTATGACGTTAACTGTTCTCTGTGAAAATGGGAGAAATCGGTGGAAGCCACGCCCAGTTTTTATACACAGTCCACCGTCTGTCCTTCCGCTCGGCCGTTAACACAATAACTTGAGCAAAAACCGATATATCTTTACTAAACTTAGCCCACGTACTTATCTGAACTCACTTTATCTTGGTATAAACAATGGCCGAAATCCGACCATAACCACGCCCACTTTATCGATATCGAAAATTACGAAAAATTAAAAAAATTCCATAATTCTATACCAAATACGAAAAAAGGGATGAAACATGGTAACTGGATTGGTTTATTCACGCAAAATATAACTTTGGAAAAAACTTTGTAAAATGGGTGTGACACCTACCATATTAAGTAGAAGAAAATGAAAAAGTTCTACAAGGCGAAATCAACAGCCCTTGGAATCTTGGCAGGAATACTGTTAGTGTTATTGAATATATAAATAAATTAGCAGTAGCCGACAGATGATTTTCTGGATCACCTGATCCACATTTGGTCGATATCGCGAGAACGCCTTCACATATACATCTAAGGGCCACTCGCTTTTAAAACCCTCATCAATACCTTTAATTTGATATCCATATCGTACAAACACATTCTAGAGTCAACCCTGGCCCACCCTAATGGCGATATCTCGAAAAGGCGTGCACCTATAGACCTAATGCCCACTCCCTCTTAAAAGGCTCAGTAACACCTTTCGTTTGATACCCATATCGTAAAAACATTCTAGAGTCACCCCTGGCCCACCCTAATGGCGATATCTCGAAAAGGCGTCCACCTATAGACCTAATGTCCAGTCCCTCTTAAAATGCTCAGTAACACCTTTCCTTTGATACCCATATCGTACAAACATTCTAGAGTCACCCCTGGCCCACCCTAATGGCGATATCTCGAAAAGGCGTCCACCTATAGACCTAATGCCCTCTCCCTCTTAAAATGCTCAGTAACACCTTTCGTTTGATACCCATATCGTACAAACATTCTAGAGTCACCCCTGGACCACCCTAATGGCGATATCTCGAAAAGGCGTCCACCTATAGACCTAATGCCCACTCCCTCTTAAAATGCTCAGTAACACCTTTCGTTTGATACCCATATCGTACAAACATTCTAGAGTCACCCTTGGTCAACCTTTATGGCGATATCTCGAAAAGGCGTCCACCTATAGAACTGAGGATTACACCCTTTTAAAATACTCATTAACACCTTTCATTTGATACCCATATCGTACAAACACATTCTAGAGTCACCCTGGCCCACCGTAATGGCGATATCTCGAAAAGGCGCCCACCTATAGACCTAATGCCCACTTTCTCTTAAAATGCTCAGTAACACCTTTCGTTTGATACACATATCGTACAAACATTCTAGAGTCACCCCTGGCCCACCCTAATGGCGATATCTCGAAAAGGCGTCCACCTATAGACCTAGTGCCCACTCCCTCTTAAAATGCTCAGTAACAACTTTCGTTTGATACCCATATCGTAAAAACATTCTAGAGTCCCCCTTGGTCCACCTTTATGGCGATATCTCGAAAAGGCGTCCACCTATAGAACTAAGGATTGCTCCCTTTTAAAAGACTCATTTCCACCTTTCATTTGATACCCATATCGTACAAACACATTCTAGAGTCAGCCCTGGTCCACCTTTATGGCGATAACCCTAAATGGCGTCCATCCATAGAACTATGGCCTACTCTCTCTTAAAATACTCTTTAATACCTTCCATTTGATACACATGTCATACAACCACATTCCAGGGTTACCCTAGGTTCATTTTCTACATGGTGATTTTCTTTATTTTGTCTCCATAGCTCTCAACTGAGTATGTAATGTTCGGTTACACCCGAACTTAGCCTTCCTTACTTGTTTTTTTTAAGTTCGTTTTAGAAGTTTTATTAAAATGGGTATTTTTTGATATTTTTCGCTCTTTAGATAACCTCAACGCTTCCTAAAGCTCTGTAATAAATACAATTATTTAATGCAAATACAGTTTCTTCAGCTTAGACGCCAACATATCTGCGTTTTTACATACATAAATATTTTTGAATTAAAATTAAAATTTTTTTTTTTTATATTATATATTATTTGGCCCAAGCAAATATTAAAGCAATGTTTTATGATTTTGTGAATTTTAATTAAATTTTCACATATATACCAAAGAGCTGTTTACTGCTAAATAAAAAAGTTATTTAAATAAAAAATAAAATAAAACAAGTAAGGACGGGACTGTCTTCGGCTGTGCCGAAGACTTCATACCTTTCATGAATGGGGCTGAACAATAATATTATCCCGTTCGTAATCTCCAAATAATCGGATGTATAAGATAAGAAATATATAGTAAACAGATGTACATACCTAAACGAGTTTTAATATAAATATAAAAAAAAAAATGGCAAAAAACCCCCTTATCTGAACGATCGGTTGTATGGGATATATATTATATATAGCACCGATCGAAATGATTTTTACAGGCAATCTTCTAAGATATATTAGAATATATATAACCAAGTTTCACGTTTTTGTTTTGGAAATTAAGGGAGAAATGGCTAAAAACCTTTCTATCTGATCAATCGGTTGTATGGGATATTATATATATATCCCATACGAAATGATTTTTTCATGAAATCTTCTATGATATATTAGAATAAATATCACCGAGTTCCACGTTTATACTTCCTAAATTAAGGGAGAAATTGCCAAAAAGCTTTCTATATGAATGATCAGTTGTATGGGATATAACTATATATAGCTTCGATAAGAGTGGTTTTTTAGGTTATATTCTATGATATATTAGAATATATATCACCGAGTTTCACGTTTATACATTCTAAATTGCGACAGGAATGACCAAAATCGTGTTATCGAACGATCGGTTGTATGGGAGATATATGTTATATGGTCCGATCCTACCGGATCCGGCAAATGTGCAATATAATACAAAAGTACATGCTTGTGCCAAATTTCATTGAGATATCTCAAAATGTGAGGGACTAGTTAGCGTTCAAACAGACAGACGAACGGACACAGGGACGGACGGGTGACAGACGGACATGGCTATATCAACTCAGTTCATCGCCCTGATCAATTCGGTATACGTAATGGGGAGTCTATCTTCTATATTTCTCAACGTTACAAACATCGGACCAAAGTTAATATACCATTTCATGTTCATGAAAGGTATAAAAACCTTGTTGATATTAGTATTGCCAATTGAGGTGTGATTTAATTTGCAAATTTATTAGTTTTGTATTTATGCTGCCATATATTCGATTTGTATACGCATAAATCAAGCAACACTATGCATTTAGAGATATATATTATTGACAATTCGCAAAATGCAAATGTAACAAAAAAAAAAAAAAAATTATAATAATAATGAATACAAACAAAAAACAACTAAGGAAGGCTAAGGTCGGGTGTAACCGAACATTACATACTCAGTTGAGAGCTATGGAGACAAAATAAGGGAAAATACCATGTAGGAAAATGAACCTTGGGTAACACTGTAATGTGTTTGTATGACATGTGTATCAAATGGAAGGTATTAAAGAGTATTTTAAGAGGGAGTGGGCCATAGTTCTATAGGTGGACGCCATTTAAGGATATCGCCATAAAGGTGGACTAGGGCTGACTCTAGAATTTGTTTGTACGATATGGGTATCAAATGAAAGGTGTTAATGAGTATTTAAAAGGGAGTGGGACTTAGTTCTATAGATGGACGCCTTTTCGAGATATCGCCATAAAGGTGGAGCAGGGGCGACTCTAGAATTTGTTTCTATGATATAGGTATCAAATGAAAGGTGTTAATGAGTATTTTAAAAGAGAGTGGGCCTTAGTTCTATAGGTGGGCGTCTTTTCGAGATATCGCCATAAAGGTGGACCAGGGGTGACTCTAGAATTTGTTTGTAGGATATGGGTATCAAATGAAAGGTGTTAATGAATATTTTAAAAGGGAGTGGGCCTTAGTTCTATAGGTGGACACCTTTTCGAGATATCGCCATAAAGGTGGACCAGGGGTGACTCTAGAATTTGTTTGTACGATATGGGTATCAAATGAAAGTTATTAACGAGTATTTTAAAAGGGAGTGGGCCTTAGTTCTATAGGTGGACGCTTTTCGAGGTATTGCCATAAAGGTGGACCAGGGGTGACTCTAGAATTTGTTTGTAGGATATGGGTATCAAATGAAAGGTGTTAATGAGTATTTTAAAAGGGAGTGGGCCTTAGTTCTATAGGTAGACGCGTTTTCGAGATAAACCAATAAAGGTGGCCCAGGGGTGACTCTAGAATGTGTTTGTACGATATGGGTATCAAATTAAAAGTATTAGTGAGGGTTTTAAAAGGGAGTGGCCCTTAGTTGTATATGTGAAGGCGTTTTCCAGATATCGACCAAAATGTGGATCAGGGTGACCCTGAACATCATCTGTCGCGTACCGCTAATTTATTTATATATGTAATACCACGGACAGTGTTCCTGGCAAGATTCCAAGGGCTTTTAATTTCGCCCTGCAGAACTTTTTCATTTTCTTCTACTTAATATGGTAGGTGTCACACCCATTTTACAAAGTTTTTTTCTAAAGCTAAATTTTGCGTCAATAAACTAATCCAATTACCACGTTTCATCCCTTTTTTCGTATTTGGTATAGAATTATGCCATTTTTACACCAATACAAAGTGAGAACAGATAAGAACGTGGACTGAGTTTAGTAAAGATATATCGATTTTTGCTCAATTTATCGTGTTAACGGCCGAGCGGAAGGACAGACGGTCAACTGTGTATAAAAACTGGGCGTGGCTTCAACCGATTTTGCCCTTTTTCACAGAAAATAGTTATCGTCCTAGAATCTAAGCCTCTACCAAATTTCACAACGATTAGTAAATTTTTGATCGACTTATGGTATTAAAAGTATCCTAGACAAATTAAATGAAAAAGGGCGGAGCCACGCCCATTTAGAAATTTTCTTTTATTTTTATATTTTTTTGCACCATGTCATTACTGGAGTTGAATGTTGACTTAATTTATTTATATACTGTAAAGATATAAAATTTTTTGTTAAAATTTGACTTAAAAAACATTTTTTTTTAAAAGTGGGTGTGGTCGTTCTTCGATTTTGCTAATTTTTATTAAGCATATATATAGTAATAGGAGTAACGTTCCTGCCAAATTTCATCATGATATCTTCAACGACTGCCAAATTACAGCTTGCAAATTTTTAAATTACCTTCTTTTAAAAGTGGGCGGTGCCATGCCCATTGTCCAAAATTTTACTAATTTTCTATTCTGCGTCATAAGTTCAACACACCTACCAAGTTTCATCGCTTTATCTGTCTTTGGTAATGAATTATTGCACTTTTTGGGTTTTTCGAAATTTTCGATATCGAAAAAGTGGGCGTGGTTATATTCCGATTTCGTTCATTTAAAAAAAAAACGATCTTAGATGATTGCCCAGGAACCCACATACCAAATTTCATCAAGATAACTCCAAATTTACTCAAGTTATCGTGTTAACGGACGGACGGACGGACATGGCTCAATCAAATTTTTTTTCGATACTGATGATTTTGATATATGGAAGTCTATATCTATCTCGATTCCTTTATACCTGTACAACCAACCGTTATCCAACCAAAGTTAATATACTCTGTGAGCTCTGCTCAACTGAGTATAAAAAAAGTTATTATACAAATCAAAATTGGATATTAGCTAGCGCTTGCCATTTATAATTTTATATTTTTTAATTTTATTTTGTATGTAAGGTAAAGAAATGAAAATTTGTTTATATTTTGTTTTCCTAAATTTTAATTTTATGCGCGAAATTTGTTTGAAAAGTTGTAGTGTCAATAAAAGCTTTTATTTATGATATGCAAAATAGGTGAGAAATTGAAAATATAGAGTGATTAGAGCAGAAATGTATTATGCTGAATAATAAAATAATACAAAAATTTTTAAATTTATACTTTTTCACGCGCCAATTAATATTCTTCCTCAAACTTTATTTTATAAATGCCTATGCTTAAATTTTTTTACGTAAATAATTAAATTTAAGCTAAGCTACAGTTTATTATACTTAGTAAAAAATTATGAGTGTAATTAGAGTTGTTAGAAAATCGGGTTTACAATCTAATAAATTAGAACAAAACAGTCGGTAGTGTAAAAATGATGAGTGCAATTAAATATCTATTTATGACCACTTAAATCAAATAACTAAGACAATGCACTTGTTAAATATTTTATTCATAATTATACACTCAAACATAAAATTTTCTTGTTTGAGTATTTGTATTTAAATATTTTCAAGTGCTCTTAAATAAATCGCTCACTATCAAATTTTTTACACCCACCAAAAGCAAAATAAAAATAACATAAGCAACCCTCCAGCGAATCGCACTAGCTCCGAACTAGGGCAGAGCTGTAGCTTTATGGTACTGTACTAGTTCTAAGGCGATTTAGCCGCCACTACTTAGTATGCGCATTTCTCTGCGCTCCCTTTCAGCATGCATCAGTTTCGTCATAACTATAAAGGCCATCTTGCTCACAGAAGTCCAACAATCTAATTGTCCGTACATTCGTGGAACTAAATTCCTAATGGAAGGCTCCTCTCCAAAAACTCTGTGTACAGTGATTCTTTCGCCGTAAAAACGAGGGCAGTGAAACATTACATGTTCTGCGCTTACCAGTTCGGAGGGACAGTGTGGGTAGAAATGATTCCCCTCTATCCCTCGCTTATGTAGATATTCCTTGAAGCCGCCGTGCCCGCTCAGATCTGATATATTCCGAACTAGCCTGAAGGTCCAGCGCCCTATTCTCGATTCTTCCCACCGTTCTTGCCACCTAACTATTGTTCGTGACCGTGCGCTTTTCTTAGCATCTTCAGATGGTCGGCTGATTCCAATGCCATACAGATCGGCAATTTCATATGAGAGTAGATCTACAGGGATTTTTCTGGATAAAATATGGATCGCATCGTCGAACACCGATAAGCACATGCTATTCGTATAGTAGTAATACGAGAGGCTGCCAGTATATCTTTTTGGTGGACCGTTTTGGATTCGTGCAATACTGGTGCCGCATATAGTATTATAGAGTTGGTTACGTTGGATAATAGCTGACGGATAGCTTCGCCTGGGCCACCGATATTGGGCATTATATGCGTTAGGGCTCCACTAACTCTAGAAACTTTCTCCCCCACCGCCCTGAAGTGCTCCTTAAAAGTTAGTTTTGAGTCAATGATTACTCTTAGACATTTCAAGGAAGGCTTTGATTTTATTTGATAACCTCCTATGGTTAGGGCTAACTCATCCACAGTCCCCTTTGAGCTCACCGAAACCACTTCTGTCTTATTGCCAGCCATCTCCAACCCCATATTCGTCACCTATTCCTTTATTCTTCCCACGGCGTCCTTACATAATGTTTGAAGGAGATCAGGTTTCTTGGCTATTGCTACTACGACAATATCATCTGCATAGCCGACAATTTCCGTGCCCCCGGGAAGGTCGAATTGTGGCACGCCGTCATACATCGCATTCTAAAGAGTTGGACCTGAACAGATCCCTGAGGGACACCGCCCATGATGTTGTGCTTTCTAGGTCCCTCATCCGTATCAAAAAAGAGTACTCTGTCGCTTAAATAGCTACCAATTAATCAGCGAAGTTTCGTAGCGCTGTCGTTATCTGCATCCAGTTCGCGGTGTTAAAAGCATAATATCCAGATTTATCAGTGCACAGAGGATCCTTTTACTTTGGCCTCCGGTTATGGCTCTGCGGGCTATATTGATAACTGTTTGTATTGTATTCATCGTGGATCTCGATTTTCGAAATCCAAACTGACTATTTGACAAGCCACCTGGGCTTTCCAGGGTATGCTTCAGACGCTCACTAATAATACGTTCGAGAATATCTCCTATTGAATCCAACAAACAAAGTGGCCTGTATGAAGATGGCTGTTCGGGTATCTTAACAGGTTTCAGCAAAAGAACCAGTCTTTGAATTTTCCATGAGCGGGGGAAGACGCCTTCTTGGAAACAGGCGTTGAAGAGATCCGCATATACCGATGTTCTATATTTGGTACTCCATCCGGTCCTGGAGACTTGCTGTCCCCATCTCTTTGTATTGCATCTAGTACCTCCTGGTACTAGGGATTTTCATACTTTCGAGGTCCTCACTTTGATAGGTCCAGTAATGTTGTGTCGGAAAAAGAGTTCTTCTCATTAGCATCGGCAAGTAGGCTGCTCTGATTTCCGCACTTAAATTTTCGCCATCACCGTTCTGTAAGCTAATCCCCAGGGATCAAGATCAGCACTATCCATCAGTTCTTTGAAGCACGCTCTCTTGCTCTTTTTTATAGCATTTTTAAGCGCCGTTCTTTTTGTTATGTAGGTATTGTGTAGCTCATCATATCGTGGCGACGGGCATGCCCTCTCTGGCCTTCCCCATGCCTTGTGGCATTTTGTACGGTCCTCCGCTATTTCCTCGTTCCACCAATATGCCAACTTCTTCTTTGTAGTTGGTTGGGAGGCTACCACTTTTGATAACACTGCATCTTGGTTACCAGCTATTTTTGGGTTTTTGGTGATCTTCAGTCTACTAGTTCGTCCGTACCCAGTACATAAGGCCATTAAAAAAGTACAAGCCCATATTTTTAGTGATTCACCGACTCTTTCGAAAGCCACACCCTAGCAGTGTTTACCATTCTTATCGGTAACTCTTGTACATGCGCCAGCTGATCCAGTGTTCGCTGTGACCAGCTCTCCAACTCTATCGGCAGTACGGTCGTATGCGCTCCTCTCAACCCACGAACTAGTCATATGTAGCGCCTACACTACATGCACATTCGATTATTAGAATTGTCGCGCAAAACCTTACATGAAGTTTAACATAGATAACCGTTCGTGGAACACCACATGCGTATTCCAAAGATAAGTCGGTCGATACGGCGCTGCAAAGTAAGGTTATAGACATGGAGAAAGTCTTGTAATATACGGAGATTTCCTTACGAGTCATCTAAACCGTCACTCATGGATGGTCTTAATTAACGGGAATCGGCTGCATGCTAAATTTCAGCAAAACTACTTCGCAATATGGTGTGAATGAGGCAACGAATTAAGTGAGCATGGGCAAGCCGCAGAGCGGGGTATTATCACCACCGCTGTTAATGCAGGTTTTCAACCAACAACTCGGGCGGTTCAAAGTGACACGCGTCGAATTTATGGCGTACGCTGCTGACGTTACAGTTAATTGGATTATGATATGCCTTCTCGCAATTAGCTCCTTGATGATTCCGGCACTTCGGGAAATACATACCTGGGGATCTAATGTAGGAGTTAAGCTAGAAAGCTGAGAAAATGGATAGGTTAATGAATTCGACTAGGCTCCGGCTTGGAGGAGTGACCCTGCGGAAGAGAACTTGTAAAAAATATCTAAGATTCATTCTAGACAGTAATTTGTCGTGGAAGCTCAATCTAGCGGAGAGAAAGGAAAAGGTCTCGAGGGTAATTTATCGCCTTCTTCATCTGGTTCGGTATTTACAGCTATTGTTAGGCTTATCCTATAGTTAGAGCCCTTAAGTGATTGACAGCCACACAAAAAAGAGCTTACCTTAAAAGAGTTGGGGGATGCAGGTTATCATTTACTAGCATATTGGGAGCCCAAAAAATAATGCCGACGGCTGCACCGCATGCCTTTCTGACATTGCCATCTGAAGAGCTGGTGAGGAGAAACACAGCTTCGACAAATGCAATTCATTGAAGACCATATCTACATTGTAGTATAGCGTCGTCCTAAATTGAACTGAATTCCTTGCCTGCGCTTCGGTGGAGCTCTTAGTATTCTAGACTCCATCTATAAGAAGATACATAGCTATCAGAAGCAGCAAGAAACAAAGTTCCTTAAAAGCCTCTAGTATATGCGTGCTCCGTCTACCACACCGAGGACTCTGTGTTCACGCCCGGACAAAGCAACATCAAAAATTTAGAAACAAGTTTTTCAATTAGGATAAAGTTTTTCTAGCACTCCGAATATATTTCTGCCATGAAAAGGTTCTCAGTGAGAACTCATCGGACTTTCAGATGACGTTCGGAGTCGGCATAAGACATGCAAGTCCCGTCTCGCTTATCTGGGAAAAAATAAAAGGTGCACGACGCAAATTGGAAGAGAAGCTCGGCCTTAAAAACTCTTCGAGGTTATAGCGCCTTATATTTTTTTTTTTGCATTTTCCAAGTCTGTAAGTCACCATTAAGGTATTAGACCGACCATGTCGGGAACAATTTTGTATAACTACATGAAACCTTCTAGGCCATACCGCCCTCCCACCCCTAGATACATGAGGAAATTGGGGTCGCCAGATCCCCGGCTGCTAAAGAAACAGGATTCGCCTCGGGCAGGTGAGATTGACAATTGGGTTGGAGAAGCTATAAAGCTGGCAACTCCTGGAATCAATTGGGTATTTTGGTTGCCTCTTACGACAGGCATACTTGCCGGGGGTATATTCTAAGCCCCCTCACCCGCTGGGGCGCCAGTTTTAATCTTATTTGCTAATGCTCCTCTCTACCTTACGCTTCGTAAAACTATTTTAGCCGGTAAAAAGTTTCGAAACTGGAAGATTCAGAAGAAAGTTCAGTGAGGCCCCTCTATGAGGAAGTTGAAAAGAGACTGCTACCAGCTTTGCATTTTATTTGGTGTTATTATTTACGCCATTGTAATGCATGCACTTGCGGTGAAGACACTATCTGGCTCCTTCCTTTTTCAATTAATTTTGATAAACGGAATTTTCTTTCAACGCATACACTTTCAGCTAATTTTAAAAATATTCACACTCACTTACACTCCAAAAAACAAAATTATTAGATAGCGATCATGTTTATGCATGAAGTGTTTATATACATTAAAAACGCACAAAAGTATGCTACAATAAGAGCACATAATCATCTTTTTTTTCGCGCAATTGGTAATTATTTAACACATACATCCACGCGCAAAATTAAGCTTTGTATGCGATAATAAAAAAAAAAATTTAAATTACTAGTATGAAAAGTAGCTTATGTTTGCTTAATGTGAGCTTTCATGCAATTTTAGTTAATTAAAATTATGTTTGTTTATTCTTGTGCAAAATATCATAATACAAATATGCATAGATATTTTTCTAATTTAAACAAGTAAGGACGGGACTGTCTCCGGTTGTGCCGAAGACTTCATACCTTTCATGAATGGGGCTGAACAATAATATTATCCCGTTCGTAATCTCCAAATAATCGGATGTATAAGATAAGAAATATATAGTGAACAGATGTACATACCTAAACGAGTTTTAAGATAAATATAAAAAAAAAATGGCAAAAAACCCCCTTATCTGAACGATCGGTTGTATGGGATATATATTATATATAGCTCCGATCGAAATGATTTTTATAGGAAATCTTCTATGATATATTAAAATATATATCACCAAGTTTCACGTTTTTATATTGGAAACTAAGGGAGAAATGGCCAAAAATCTTTCTTTCTGAACGATCGGTTGTAAGGGATAGGTATACACTATATACATATAGCTCCGATCAAAGTGATTTTTTCAAGAAATCTTCTATGATATATTGGAATAAATATCATAAAGTTTAACGTTTTTGTATTGGAAATTAAGGGAGAAATGGCTAAAAATTTTTCTATCTGAACGATCGGTTGTATGGGATATATATTATATATAGCTCCGATCAAAATTATTTTTTCACGAAATCTTCTATGATATATTAGAATATATATCCCCGATTTTCACGTTTATATTTTCTAAATTAAGGGAGAAATGGCCAAAAATCTTTCTATCTGATCGATCGGTTGTATGGGATATAACTATATACAGCTCCGATCAAAGTGATTTTTTCAGAATATTTTTTATGATATATTATAATATATATCACCGAGCTGCGCGTTTATACTTTGCAATTTGCGGCAGGAATGAGCAAAATCGTCTTATCTGAACGATCGGTTGTATGGGAGATATATGTTATAGTGGTCCGATCCTACCAGATCTGACAAATGTCTAATATAATACAAAAATACATCCTTGTGCCAAATTTCATTGAGATATCTCAAAATTTGAGGGACTAGTTTGCGTTCAAACAGACAGACGGACGGACAGACGGACGGTAGGGCAGACGGACATACATAGCTATATCAACTCAGTGCGTCGCCCTGATCAATTCGTTATACTTAATAGTGAGTCTATCTTCTATATTTCTCAACGTTACAAACATCGGACCAAAGGTAATATACCATTTCATGTTCATGAAAGGTATAAAAATACGAATGCATACTTGTGGTTGCACTTATTAATATTTGTTTGCGTAATATTATTATAATTTGTTATCTCATTGTTTGTTTGCTATATGTAAATGTGTGTGCGATATCTTTTGTCGTTATTGTTGCTATTGTTTTTTTTTCAGATTTTCACTGAAAATATTTATAGTTGTATTTTTTCCATGCTACTAATAAATACCAACATAATATTTGCATATGAATTGCTCAATTCACGCTTTGGTGGTAATTTGTGCAGTGGCGCCTAAATGTATGCAATGCAAGCGGGATTGAGTGCGCGTACGATTGCGTTGCAACGTAAAATGGTAGCTTTATTTAACGCTAAAAATTCATTGCTACGACATCGTAATTATTATTTAATACGTGCTTACAAAGCGTATTATTTTTTGCATATTTTTTGGCGGTGTGAACAATAATGCAAAAACAGATTAAATATTAACAAATAAATTCCAGACGTGAATATGGTATTGCAAACAATTAACAAGCATATCTATGCACATTATTTTGATATGAAAAAACGAAATAGCAAGCAAAGCTTACTTTTCGCGCGCCTAATTGTAGGCAAGCTAGCAAGCAAGCTGCAATCACACACTACACACACACATACTCTCAAATGATGAAGTACAAATTGCGAGGGCAAAATTGAGTAATTGTTTTAAGTGTCAGACGACAGCAGGCGCATATCATAAATCATTGTATCTTTGCTGGGCATTTTGGCAAAGCCGCCCACAGTTGTTTTCTTGATACTGCAAAAGATATAGCATACTTTTAGGGTTTACATAAAATCCTATTAAAATGTAAAATTTAACCAAAAGATAAAGTATTATTTTATTATATATACACAAAGAAGTGTAGGCGACGGTGTAACAGCTAAACTAAAGGACAAGATAACAAGTTAGCAGCAGCAAGCACATTTTACAAGCCGTCACTTTTATGTTTGTTGTTTTTGGTTTGCCAAAGCACCGTTGTCATTTTCTTACAAAAACTAATCTACAAATTACATTGACAGCTTACATGAAACCATGTTGGGCAAGTTGTTGCCACATTACAACGCCACACATACACACACAAACACAAACACACACAAACACACGCTTGGCATCAAGCAATTGTAAATGCGCATTCTGATTAATGTATTTGCAGGTAACTAAATTTTGTAGCATATCCACAGGCGCTCACTCAAAGTAACTTACAACTATATAAGTAAGCCAGCAAAGAAATTTGTATTATAGAAACCTTTTTTTTTTTTAAGTATTTTGAAGCATGCAACATGACAAAATAGCAACAATAGCCATTAGCGTTAGACAAAGAGTCATCAATCATGTCGAAAGGGATGTGCAGAGCGACAAACTATTGGGGTGGTGCTGTATAAGTTTATGAGTGCCAATATGTAGATGTGATTACTTATTTGGCCTCGAAGCTAAAAAAAATGATGAAAGTTTATATTTACAAACAAACTTAACGTACATTTTTCTTTCTTTTGCGCCGCAGGCATATTTAATTTTCTTTGTTCGCCATAAAAGTTGCCTAATTTTAGGCGCATAAGCATTGTCACTGTCAGCTGTTAATTTACAGCCAAAGAAAAATAAACAAAGTCATAAGAAAAGGTTACAAACGGCATTGAGTAGTATGAAAATAATAATGTTTTGCTAGTAATTTATTTGTACAAACAAAGGTGATAATTTGGTGCAAATACTTCATTTTCAACACTCGTAAACAATGAGCTCTTTTGTGCATGTATGTGCCTCATACATATGTAAATGTGACTTTGCATCTTCTTTTTGTTGAAGTTTCTCTCGTTGATGTATGACATTTTATGTATGATGAATTATTTTGATATAAGAAGTGCTGAAATGGATTATATTGTGAAAGCTTTTAAGCTGCAGACTTACTGTAAATAATTAAATAAACAATTGTGAAGGTGTTGAGAGGCGCATAAGAAGCAGACAAAATTGTGTGTGCAGTAAAGCTGAGTGAGGAAATGAAAGATAAGCATTCATTTATTAAATTAATTGAAAATTCTTCTTATTTTGGGTTAACAACAAGGCAATTTTCTTTATTGCACTAACTTGACTAGTGGCCTAAGAACTTGTGTTAGTACAAAGGTTTTCCCCGAATAGCTTAAAGTCGCATTTTTCATCCGCCTTCTAAACTCAGCTGATATCTTAAAAGTAGTGGTACTAGAAATGAAAAGGATCTGTTGCCTCCTGAAGACGGTTGAGCGGTATATACTGCTCCAACTAGACAGCGCTGGTGGTGCTGTATTCACAGTTCATGTCCTGTGCTACGCGAGGCAACAAACATAACGACCATTACACTCATGCGGCTACCTAGTCACAGGAGTATTGACGGTAATGAAAATGCGAATGAAATGTAGTGGTAGTAAGAGTTTATCGATTACTCACACCAATAACAAGAGACATTTTGGTCTACCTCTATTCGAAATTGGTATTCTACAGAGACTTGTAGGATCACCAAAAGAATCTGCCCCGATTATAACCAAAAACAAACAGAAGATTTCCTATAGGTTAGGTTAGTTTGAACTGGCCGGTCAATAAAGACCTCACATAAACTGAATGTGTTCATAGTGTTATCACAATTTGTTTGACGACGAAGCGAAAGAACCCCAATCAGGTGCAAGGACATATGTTATAGAATAACGCCGTCCTCTTGGCAAATACTACAAGTTTTGTAGGACTCAGATTAATTGTTGCAGTTACAGCAAGAGAGTTGCACGGAAACAGTTACCAATTTGTCTGAGAATATACAGTAAGAAGACAAGATAAAGTTGTTGCTGTCATCCAAGAATGAATCGGCGCATTCGCGCCTTGGCGGCGTAGTCACTGTTGACGGATACAAATTAAAGACTGTGAAATAATTAATCTATCTGGAAACCATGATTAACAGTGAAAACAATGTCAGTATAAAAACCAAACGGATAATAACTATTACCAATAGTACTAATTTAGACTGAGTGAAAATTAAAGTCTTCTCTCAACAGCCCCTGTCGGAGTTATAGACGGTGCCGACAGAAGATGAGGTTGCTCATGTAGTGTTCGCGAGAAAAATTTTCTGGAAGATATATGGTCATGTATGTGATGCTAACGCCAAGTATCAAAGGAGGAGTAATTATGAGTTGTGTGAGCTTCACTAACTCATCGACGAAGATACTTCGGCCAAGAAAATGTTTCAGTACACACCGCAATGTGGGAGCAAGGTAAGGGAGACCTTCACTGAGTTGGGAGAGGCGGGTGGAGGAGGAATTTACTTTCATTGGTGCGCTCAATTGGCGTCAGTTATCGCGCAACACGGATCGTAGTGCCAGCTTGTGACGAAAAGGCCAAAATCGCCTAAGTGGTTAAGTGCCAACTAATGATGGTGATAGTGCAGATATCAAATTGTTGGAGTAAAAAAAGCTTAAGATACATCAAACATAATAAATAAACTACAGAAAGTGCATCAAAACGGTGCCTAGAACGCTACTTGGGCCCTGTCTCTCCGGTCGGCCAGAAAAAAAAAACCAAGCAAAAGAGCTCTCTTCAAAGCCCCCCAGTGGGTTTAGTGGCTTAGAATATACACGCGGCAGGTATGCCTGTCGTAAGAGGCGACTGAAATACCAAATTGTTTCACGGGGTTGTGTAGCGCAATTTTTCCAAGTGGTTTACAGCGCAATATATACATAGCTTCTCCAAACCAATTGTCAACGTCACTGTGGTGAATCCTGTTTCTTTAGCCGCAAATAGCCTGGCGACCCCAATGGCCTGGAAGGTTTCAAGTGGTCATATTAAATCGTTACCGAGATGATCGTTCTAGTACCTTAATGGTCCTTGTTACCAGAACATACCGGATCTGCATCCGGGAAAGGACCATCAACGTCGATAAAACTTCCCTAGGTCTTCAGAGAGTGTCCCTATCGCTACAATAACAACAACAACTCGCTGCATAGGTAAAGTATTTCAACATAAAGTAGTTGATCGGGTTTCTTAATGTGAACAAAATTGGTAAACACGATTTTTAGAAAAATTTCGATCACCACAAGCGCTGAGCTCAAAGAAGTTATATGCTTAGCCTCTCCTGCAAGTAATGGTCCCCTACTTTTGATTTCATGTAAAAATGTGGAGAGAGAACAATTACTAAATTTTCAGTGGGGTTGAAATATAAAAACTAAATTCACCCTAAACTTTATTTTAGTTTCTTTTTGATTAAGTTACAATCTCCAATTTTAATAGTTTTATGATAATCTTAGCATTGCCATTATTTTTGTTTACTTCACCTCTACTGTTCTCACACCTTGTTATGTTACAAAATCCTTCTTAAAATTTTTTTTTTTCTTTTCCACTTACGTCCCATTTCCTATGCAGTCCACCAACACGTTCATCCTTTTATCGATCTGATATCAAATTATCCTTACACATGTCGTTGATGCTAGCAGACAACAGAGCTAAATTGTTTACCAATTCAGCGTTAAATGAGGTGTGAAAACAAACAGCTGTTACTCTAGGTAGCCATAGCACTTGGCAAATGTTCATCGTTTGCTTTTTATTGCTTATTTTCTATCTATTTTATTGGTTATGTGAAAAAGTGGCGCCATATGCTGAGATATTTTTCTTTAACCTCTTACCCATAACGATTATAGGATTTTATCCTTTGATATTTTAAATCACCTGCGCCATATTGGAACATTGTGTGAATGAAGTAACTATATGGAGCATAAAATGAAGCTTAACTGTGCACATATGCATGTACGTTCTTTAAACTACTGAAATATTAAAAGAAAGGGGACTGAGAAGGAAAATGAAATTGTTCTTATCATTGCCTACATTTCTTTCTGCCTTGCAGATTTTATTATCAGCCGCATTGAAGAGTTAATTGCCTTATAAATATTATCAAGAAAAGATAGCAAAGCATGTCAAGGGCACAAAACGTACTCACCTCCCTGCTTTTAATACTAATAGACGTTTGCCCTCGACAAAACTAGATTCCGGAATGGCAGTGCTTAGAATTGTCCTATCAATCGCTATACCTAGACTTTTATACCATATGGCATGAAAATTTCTACCCTGAGGCTAGGTTGCAAGCTGATAAAAAAGGGGTGCTTATTGGACAGAAAATATGATGCGTTATGGTACCACAATTTTCGATGGCTAAACAAAGTTCCTAGTGAAATTCTTCGATGATTTTACTACATAAACGTGGAAGAATTTTCTCTGCATTTATTCATCTAAATTTAAGAAAGTAACAGAGCAAATTTAATCCAATATTAATAGCGCTAAAGACATAATCCATAAGCAAAGTAACAAAAGCAGAGTTTGCCGCTGATAATTTGCTCACGAAACAGAAACTGATTATATTCCCTGTTATTGTTGTTGTTGTTGTAAGAGTGCTCCGCCCCATCCAATAGGTGCGACCGATCACTAATTGTCATCAATGTACTCTAACGGGAGTCCAAGGAAACTTGCAGTTTCAACAGTGGTGGACCATAGTTGGAGGTGTGTTAGAGGCGTTGGTTCCACATTACGATTGGAGGATAATATTCCATCTCTTACACCTTCCAATAAACAATTTTCGATCTGAGTATGCAACTGAGAATTGGAAGCATATTTCTCTCTCGCTAAATGCCGCCGCTGCGAATGCTATGGACGAGTCCACTACAAAACAACTGGCACCATGAGAAATGTCCCGCTGCCTATCAAACAAATTCCTCTACCTATGGGGCCACGATGCGTGTGGGCGCATCGACGTCTAGTGTATGGGAGTGTACTCGTGACTGAAATAATGAAGAGAGAAGAATACTCTGAAAAAAGAAACGTAAGGAAAAGGGCGCGAATGAAAGAAGCTTAGTATGCTGACCATTAGGAATAATGCTTGAAAACTTGACCCAAGAATCGGGCTCCTAACTTTTCAAGAATAGGTAAAATTCCTTTAACGCCCTTTATATGGGAGTACTCTTATGACATAAGAAAGGAAGGGAGACAAGTAGTCAGCAGATAACAAGGTAAGGCAGAAGGGTGCGAGTGCAAAGACCTTCAGATGCTGGCCGCAAAAGATAGCGCCTGAAAACTTTATCAAATAATCGATTGCTTGATATTTTAAGACAGAGGAAAATTTCTGGAGGAATAATAAGGGTGTCTCGGTAACTGACATACCCGTACAGAGCGTGGTTGAGTTGTGCAGGAAGCAATTATACCTATTTCCTCATAGCAAAGGAAATAAAGTAATCGATACACTAACCCCTGATAACAATAAGCCGCTCTGCCACCTCACTTGTCAGCTGCTATGATGGCGTGAAAAAGGCTGAAGAATAAAAAGACACTGGAAAGCGATGGACTTCGCGATGATCAGTTCAATAGCAGAGGCGTATCGTAGGTAAATTTTAAGCACGAATTTCTATCCAAAATATGGTAGCACGAGCGATTGGATTTCAAGTGTCCTCTGCTCAATCACCAAGAAAGACGATCCAGAAAAGGACGCAGCCTTCTTAATATCTTGAGAATATGGTTTTATGAAGCATATTGTGTAAAAGACTAAAGCCCAGTCAACAAACTAAGTGAATCACACTTCAAGCTGTTGAAAATCAAACGATTCTCCGACAAGGCGACTACAAATTGTGCAAAATGCTTAAACTTATAGCGAAGTTGTGTGATGGTAGCGTGCTCCGCCTACCACACCGAAGATCCCGGGTTCACGCCCCGGAAAAAGAAACATCGAAAATTTTAGAAACAAGTTTTTTCAATTAGAGGAAAACTTTTCTAAGCGGGATCGCCTCTCGGCAGTGTTTGGCAAGCACTCCGAGTGGATTTCTGCCATGAAAAGCTCTCAGTGAAAACTCATCTGCCTTGCAGATGCCGTTCGCGGTCGGTATTAAGCAAGTAGGTGCCATCCCGCCAATTTGTAGGAAAAAATAGGAGCACGACGCAAATTGGAAGAGAAGCTCGGCCTTAGATCTCTTCGGAGGTTATCGCGCCTTACATTTATTTATTTTATTTATAGCGACGAACAAAAATTACGCTCTTCTAGTTGCTTATCATACCCGACCTGATGTACGGCGCGGACTTTGTCGAGAGAAAATGTGGTGGCAATTGGAGTATTTGAACATTTCTACGAAAGTTTTTGGTAGTTTTTTTTTTTACCCCAACGGCACGTATAGAAATCAGTTTAATGTCGGGCTGTATGAGCTGCGCGCAGTTATGAGCGTAGTGCAATGGACAAAATTTCAAAGCCAACACTGGCTTAAAAGTATTCCTCTAGACACACCATTTTGAGGCAGAGAATAGAGGAGATCTGCATCGAGTTGTTCAATATTTCATACATGCGCTGGTTAACACATATGGTTGTTGTTGTAGCAGTAGCATGTAATTGTGCTTTGTTCTTGTACGCTAATTTCGTTGAAGTCTCTACATCAAACCACCATAATTGTTTCATTGCTGCTTTTGTTGTGGTTTTACCCCGCATCATTCATTACAACATGCTAATGCTTTTGTTTTTCTTTGTATTCACTATCACTCACACTTTAGCCTAGTGTAATAATTATTATAATAAGTTCAACTTTGACATGCACTTCACACTTACGCGCCTATGGTAATGCTACTGCTAATGACAGCTAAACCGCAAATACAATTCAACTACTTAAGAGTCAACATAATGTATGTTTGTGCGATAAGTGTGTATTTGTCTAATAAGAACTACATCTAAGCTAACATATCGACATTTGTAAATATGAAAATTTATAGAGTTGAATGTAAATTTATGTTAATGGGGTTGTATATATGTGTACATCGCGTGTAAGCAGTTAATTTGACGTTCTTAACGTTAATAAACGAAACGAAGTGACTTCGTTTCGTTTATTAGCGTTGATTATCGTAACGAAATGATATCGTTTCGTTCGTTAAGCATGCCTGCGTGTAAGTCGTGTTTGTAACATAAGCATAAACGTTTACATATTTGTAATATCTGGCATACACTGACATACATACTTATATACATACACTGACGAGCAAAACTGGAACAATAATATGTAATATTACCTTTGTTATATAACAACAATAATATGGGTTAACATTTTTGTAATTGGACTTTGCATTCCCCTTTAGTACTATTTTAGCTGTTAAAGGACAAAAATTAGAAACAATCTACGCGTTCCAGTATTGCTCCTAATTAGTAGCCGTGGAATTTAATTCGAAGGTCACATTCTCGTATCTACAAATATTTTTTGTTTTTTTGTGGTTTAAGGCTAGTATTTTGTTGAAATGCGTTTTATTAGTGAAAAATTAAGCAAACAGTTTAGACCTTTTGCGTCGTAATCAGTCCACAGAGGAGGTCGGTAAAATCCTAGATAATACTACGGTTTTGGTAGTCGCAAAAAAATACAAAGGCGGGAGGCCTAAGAATATGCAATATGCGTGGCCAGAAACATTGACTTGCCTTTAAATTGCAAAGAGGTATCCTCAGCAAAGGAAAACCTATCGCTTTTGCAACAAAAACGCGTGTCTGGCCATTAGGGCGGTCGTTAAAGCGAACAGCATACAATGCAAAAGAGTAGAAATAGTAGCCTGATTTAACAGAGAAAAATAATTTAAAACAAATTTGTAAGTTAATCGGTTTTATTGAAAACAATACTTACATGAAGTAATAATATTTAATTGTCTGATCGATGCCCTAGATTGATGAGGAGTGTGATGACTAGCACCTAAGACCTACCTAATTATTTTCTAGCTTTTAGTATTATTATTACTTCATGTAAGTATTTTTTTCAATAAAACCGTTTAACTTAAAAATTGTTTTTTTTAATTATTTTATTTTCAAGGTTTTAGTCTTTATTTAATTGCCTATTATTTCTCATTCTATTTAGTTCATTTAGTGACTCATTATTACAAGGACTCTTTTCTGACAATTTGTTACAATCTAAGTCCTCAATACATAATCCTTGCAAATACTTTATTCGACTCTGCGCCACGTATGCTTGTCCCTCCTCCAACTTCAAAATATTTTGATTTCACTTCTACCGGACTGTTTGTAATATTTTTTCCAAATATGAGCCAAATCGGACCACAAATACGATTTTGGTGAATATCTCGATCCTTGCGCCACCTAGCGGGGATTTTTTCTTATTATTGCATTGTGATCGTGTTCTGAACTATATGCAAGTTACAAGCTTGTAGCTTATCGGGAAGCTAGTTAAATTTCAATTACAAAATTCGTGCCAACCAGCCATCCAACCAACCAGCCTGTCAAGTCAAGCCAAATAAAACCGTTTAAAAATGTGAAAGCCGCACAAGCGGCTTATAGCCGTCATGAAGATTGGGCGATTGGTGGTTGAAAATATTAGAATTTTTTGATTACTGTATTTTTATTTTTTACGTTATTGATGTCAGATGTGATCAACATAGCCAATAAAACAGGTGCAATTAGGGTGTATTACCTAAATCATCATACAACCACCTTCAAATTTGACAGTTTGTTTCACTTCGTGAGGTTTAAGGTAGGTGGTATTTGTCAAAATTGATGGCAGAATGAAAAAGGAGTGGCTGCACAATATTTTGAAAACGAGTTTGCCAGTTACAGTGGCCATTTTTCACTGTTGTGAGAGCAAAATCATTTTTCAACACGAAAACTATTCGAAACATACCTCCAAATTGGTACGAATTCGGTTGAGATTTCAAAAGATTCGAGACCCCTATAGAGCACTGATATGACCACAATCGAGAACTTAAGGAGTTTTAGCTTAACATCATTTCTGCTTAAAACCTTTGAGAGGCTGATAGATGTGTACATAAAGTCCAACGTGGATGAAAAGCTGATTTCCACAACACAACATGCGTACACCAAAGGCAAGTCAGTAGACACCGCATTGCATAGGGTGGTAATAAGCGTAGAGAAATCCCTGGAATATATGGAATATGCTCTAGGAGACTTCTTAGAGATTGCCGGGGCTTTCAATAATGTTGCAAAATGGGCGATTATGGATGGTCTTAATTACATTAAAGTACATCCAGCCTTAACGAGATGGATCGGCTGCATGTTGAATTGCAGGAAGATTACATCACAATGGGGATTGTACGAGGCCACGAAAACAGTGGACAGGGGAACGCCGCAGGGAGGGGTGCTATCAACTCTACTGTGGACGCTGGTCATCAACCAACTGCTCAGGCGATTTGATGAGGGACCCGTAAAACTTACGGCTTACGCGGATTATGTTGCAATTGTCATAAGTGGAAAGTGCCTTCCAACGATTAGCTCTTTGATGAACCGGGCGCTGCTGGATATTCATACCTGGGCATAAAATGTCGGGTTGAAAGTCAACGCGGAGAAGACGGATATGGTCTTGCTTACAAAGAGGTACAAGGTCCCAAATTGGATCAGGCCTTAGTTAGGAGGGATGACCCTACATGAAAAGCCTTGCACAAAGTATCTAGGAATCATCATAGACAGTAAGCTATCATGGAAGCTCAACGTGGAGGAAAGGGTGAAGAAGGCTTCAACGGCATTTTATACATGTAAAAGAATGCCGGGGTGTACGTGGGGCTAGTCACCCTATCTTTTTCATTGGGTTTTTACAGCAATTGTAATCCCTATCCTATACTATGGAGTTCTTGTTTGGTGGAAAGCCCCACAAAAAGCAACCTACCTGAAAAAATTAGAGGGGGTATGCAAAATATCAATGCTTAGCATTACGGGAGTCCTAAAAAAAACCTCGACAGCTGCACTGTAAGCCATTCTGCACATTCTACCTGTAGACCTGGTAGAAAAGAACATAGCTTTAACAACTGCAACGAGGCTCGGTGCCTCGGGCAGCTTGAACGCCGACCATACGGCCATAGAAGTATAGCGTCATCAATCAAAAGGCGAAAAGACTACCTGATTCCCCATCTGCGCTTCGAGTGCGATCTTAAGGTCACAATAGAGGTGGACGGTTGGCGCAAGGGTGCTCAAATGGCGGACGAGGCGATACATGTGTACGCAGATGGTTCCAAAGTAGTGGAAGGAATAGGGTCTGCGGTATACTGTGCTGATCTGGAAATAAACAGATCCTACAGGCTGCCGGATTACTGTGGCGTTTCCCAAGCGGAAATAGTAGTCGAAACCAAAGCAGTAGAAGCCCTGGACAAAAATAGCCCAAGCTGCAATCGTGTTAACTTTTATATTGACAGTCAAGCAGCAATTAAGGCAATAAACTCACATTCCACAGCATCTAAATGCGTATTAGAGCGCAAGCAGTCCCTGAGGAGAATCGGGACAGGGAGAAGCATACATCTATAAGCTTGCTCCGCAGACGTCCCAATTAGACTGGGCGAAATTACGTGAAGGAAAGAGGTGCATAGGATCGACCAAGCAGGAAAGGCGTGGGCTCAAGCGCGGGGTTGTAAAGTGTCGAATATTATGTGCAGGTCTTACAACCTTAGACTAACAAGGTTGCTTCAAGCACTAAAAAGAGAGGACTTTAGACTCATGAGGGGTATTCTGACTGGACACTGCCTTCTGGCGTCACATGCCTTTAAATTAGGCTTAGTCAGTGATAGCAGATGTAGGTAAGGCGGGTTGGAGGAGGAAACGATCGAGCACATTCTGTGCTCGTGTCCTACGCTTGCCAGGCTAAGACTCCAGCTATTAGGAGAGATACAGCTGTCATATCTAGAAGCAGCAAGTGGTTTGAATCTTAGGAAGCTTCTAGTATTTGCCAAGAGGACGGAGTTATTTTATAACATAGGTCCTGGTTTTTGATAGGGTTTTCAGTTTGGTCGTTAAAACAAATTTCTGGTGACACAACGGACTTATTCAGTCCATGTGAGGTCCTCGTGGACCGGCCAGTTCAACCTAACCTAACCTAAAGAGTTTTTTGAAACGCCAGCTAGCAAATTGAGCTAAACCATCCAAAGGAATGCAGGAGTTTTAGGAACGTGTCGATTAAGAGTGGTGCGCTTTGCCACCAGATTTCGTCCTTAAGCTGTTTGAAAGCATGCCCCAAAGCATAAAGAAATTAAAAATGACAAAAGTTTCTGGACAAACTATTTAAACAAAATATAATTTTTGCAGAGTTTGTAGGACAATTCAGTTGCATCAAATTTTTCGGAGTTCGTTTGCATTATATTAGTTTTAATCAGTATTATAGCAATGACGTAACATTATAAATAATGCCAACACTAAAAGACTTAATTGAAAAAAAGGAGAAATAAATCAAGTCAAACACATTCAAACAAAGTTTATTTTAACAAGTAAGGGTGTCCAATTTCGGGTTTAACCGCATATTATATACTCAGCGTGTGCTTCAAATGTACAGTTAATTTCAGATAAATTACTTTTCTACAAAACAAGTTGCACCGCCCAATTTCCTCTTACAATCAAACTTGATAAGTGAAACATCATTGATACAAAATTATTTTTCGCTAAAATAAAGCTTATAAACATATTTTATATATTTTATATACAAGTGGCCGTGGTCTTTAACTGATCCCGGGCATGTTTACTAGAAATATTTCCTGCTATAGCAAGCTCTCCGAGTGTATTTCTGCCATGAAAAGCTCTCAGAGAAAACTCATCTGCCTTGCAGATGCCGTTCGGTGTCGGCATAAAATAAGTAGGTACTGTCCCGCCAAGTCGTAAAATAAATTAAAAAGAGCACGACGCAAATTGGAAGAAAAGCTCGGACTAAAGTCTCTTCGAAGGTTATAGCGCCTTACATTTATTTATTTATAAGGAAAATATGTGTACCCAATTTTATTACGATTCGGTAATTTTTACTCATAACTCGAAACATAGAAAATTGCTTAGTCAAAAAATCGGCGTTGCCTCGCCCATTTTAAAAAAATTTGAAGTTTTCTTATTTCTTGTTATAATTCCACTTGGGAAAAGAAATATAATTGATATATAGCTCTTTTTTGCAGAGATATAGCTTATTTTGTTCGTCCAGGCCTCCTTTAAAAATCTTTTGTATAAAGGTGGGCGTTATCCTTAACCGATTTCGTTTATTTTTCTTCAAAGCATTCCTTAAAATAAAGAGAAGCTCTTTGCCGTATTTTGTATTGATATTGTCACGGATATTAGCATCACTAAGTTATCCCATCACTAAGGCGATCTAAGGCCACGATAAGCAATATTTACGTCAATAATCAAATCATGTATACAAATACATAAGGCAGCCGAAATAAGTCACACACAGATGCAATTACTTATCCGCCTATGTAGGCGCGAGAGACTGTAAACTACAAACATTCTCATCAATAATTCAGTCATTATGTATCTACATAAACGAATAAATAATTGCGTCTACACATATGTACGTATACGAGCAGCGGAGCGGCAATGCACAAACACATGCATATATCTTATCTGAGTTGTCAAAAGAGAGCGCAATAATTTGTGCACGAAGTTGTGGCTGGCGATTTTGTAGCCGAAAATAACTAGTAAGTTCTGGAAATCGAAGAGCCTAGAAGTATGCAGCGTAAACTATAAAAGCGGGGCAGGCGAGTAAGAAGTAATTCAGTTTGATTTGAGTTGTCAAGCAGTTGCAATTAAGACGATATCTAGCGAGCAATAGCAGTATTATTTTGAATAGTAGAGTTTCATTGAGCTATCAATCAGTGTGGTTATTAAGCAAGCTATTCGTTGCACAGTTTGAGTGTTATTGTGAAGTACTAAAGGCCATTTTTCCATTATTCAATATTGGAGTTATTTATTCAACAGTTTAGCGATACGAACCTAGCAAAAGGGCAAATAAGAGGATTTGCAGAGAAAATCTTTACAATATATTTAACAGTTTTTGATTTATGATTAATAATATATGTAAATTTGATTTTTTGAAAAATGTGCGATGCCACGCATTTTCAAAAAGTTTTTCAAAGTTTTATCAAGAGTCTTAATGTTGGCTCACATATAAAATTTCAACACTCTAGGTGTATTATTTATTAAATACTCAGTTTTTTGTGTTTTCCAAAATGTTACATATATAAAAAGTGGGCGTGGTTTTCATACGATTTCACTCATTTTCAATCTATTCTGGGCACAGATAAGCCCGTATATCGAATTTGGTGAAGATATTGCAATATTTGCTCTAGTTATCGTGTTAACGGACAGACAGACGGACACGGCTAAATCAAATTTTTTCTATACTGCTGATTTTGACACATGAAAGTCTATATCTATCTCGATTCCTTTGTACCTGTACAACCAACCGTTATGTTACCAAAGTTAATACACTCTGTGCGCAAATCATGTTGAGTACAAATATTATTGTTCCAGTTTTGCTCGTCAGTGTATACCTGAATGTAATTTAAACGTAGTCAACTGCCTTTCGTCTCGCCAACTTCAACATTTGTTATAATCACGAAGCTCATTAGCTTTGCAACAGCTTTTTGAAGTATGCATTTAAGTTGAGTACCCAAGTGCGCTTATTAGTAACATTTTCACATGCGCTACATATGTACGTAACTATGAAAAAGAGTGACTGCAAGCGCGTATCTATATTTATACATATATCGACAAATAAATAAATATATAGATATATACATACATAATTCCTCTTCACTTCCCTGCACTTATTGTAGCATAGTTCCATGAGTAGGCCTAGTAAAGCTTAACAGCTTTAACCGCTAAGTTAACACTATTTGTTATTATGCAAATGTTTTGTTACATTTTGTTATTCTAAAGCTTTTTTGTTGCCGTTGCTTTTGTTTTTGTAGAAAAGTTAACGATTTGCAACAAATTGTATCGTTTTGGCATTCATTTGCGTGTTGCCAGTGACACATAGAATTTATGTTTGTACAATTACACACGCATATGCATACATATATATGTATGTGTGTATGCATAATTATTTATTACCATTGTAATTTTTAGTTGCTATTCACATTGTAATTTGTGTGCGTATACGTGATTGCATATTGACATAACAATTAAAATAATTTAAAACAAGTAAGGAAGGCTAAGTTCGTGTGTAACCGAACATTACATACTCCGCTGAGAGCTTTGGAGACTAAATAAGGGAAAATCATCATTTAGCAAAATGAAACTAGGGCAACCCTGGAATGTGTATGACATGAGTTTCAAATGGAAGGTATTAAAGGGTATTTTAAAATCGGGTAAGCCATAGTTCTATAAGTGGATATCGCCATAAAGGTGGACCAGAGGTGACTCTACAATGTGTTTGTACGATATGGGTATCAAATTAAAGGTATTAAATAGGGTTTTAAAAGAGAGTGGCCCTTAGTTTTATATGTGAAAGCGTTTTCGAGATATCAAACAAAACGTGGACCAGGGTGACCCAGATCATCATCTGTCGGGTACCGCTAATTTAATTATATAGGTCATACCACGAACAGTATTCCTGCCAAGATTCCAAGGGCTTTTGATTTCGTCCTGCGGAGCTTTTTCATTTTCTTCTACTTAATATGGTAGGTGTCACACCCATTTTACAAAGTTTTTTCTAAAGTTATATTTTGCGTCAATAAACCAATCCAATTACCATATTGGTAGCGGCCACCGTGGTGTGATGGTTGTGTGCTCCGCCTACCACACCGTATGCCCTGGGTGCACACCCCGGGCAAAGCAACATCAAAATTTTAAAAATAAGGTTTTTCAATTAGAAGAAAATTTTTCTAAGCGGGGTCGCCCCTCGGCAGTGTTTGGCAAGCGCTCCGGGTGTATTTCTGCCATGAAAAGCTCTCAGTGAAAACTCATCTGCCTTGCAGATGCCGTTCGGAGTCGGCATAAAACATGTAGGTCCCGTCCGGCCAATTTGTAGGGAAAAGCAAGAGGAGCGCGACGCAAATTGTAAGAGAAGCTCAGCCTTAGATCTCTTCAGGGGGTTATCGCGCCTTACATTTATTTTTATTTTTAATTACCATGTTTCATCTCTTTTTTCATATTTGGTACAGAATTATGGCATTTTTTTAATTTTTCGTAATTTTCGATATCGAAAAAGTGGGCGTGGTCATAGTCGGATTTCGGCTATTTTTTGTACCAAGATAAAGTGAGATCAGATAAGTACGTGAACTAAGTTTAGTAAAGATATATGGATTTTTGCTCAAGTTATCGTGTTAACGGCCGAGCGGAAAGACAGACGGTCGACTGTGTATAAAAACTGGGCGTGGCTTCAACCGATTTCGCCCATTTTCACAGAAAACAGTTATCATCATAGAAGCTATGCACCTACCAAATTTCACAGGGATTGGTATATTTTTGTTCGAATTATGGCCTTAAAAGTATTCTAGACGAATTAAATGAAAAAGGGCGGAGCCACGCCCATTTTGAAATTTTCTTTTATTTTTGCATTTTGTTGCACCATATCATTACTGTAATTGAATGTTGACATAATTTACTTGTATACTGTAAAGATATTAAATTTTTTGTAAAAATTTGATTAAACATTTTTTTTTAAAGGGGGCGTGTTGTCATCCAATTTTGCTAATTTTAATTTAGCACGTATATAGTAGTACGAGTAACGTGTCTGCCAAATTTCATCATGATATCTTCAACGACTGCCAAATGCCAAATTACAACTTGCAAAACCTTTAAATTACCTTCTTTTAAAAGTGGGCGGTGCCACGCCCATTGTCCAAAATTTTACTAATTTTCTATTTTGCGTCATAAGGTCAATGCACCTAAAAAGTTTCATCGCTTTATCAGTCTTTGGTAATGAATTATCGCACTTTTCCGGTTTTTCGAAATTTTCGATATCGAAAAAGTGGGCTTGGTTGTAGTCCGATTTCGTTCATTTGAAATAGCGATCTGAGATGAGCGCTCAGGAACATACGTACCAAATTTCGTCAAGATACCTCAAAATTTATTCAAGTTATCGTGTTTACGGGCGGACGGACGGACATGGCTAAATTAATTTCTTGTTTCGTCCAGATCATTTTTGTATATAGAAGTCTATATCTATCTCGATTAGTTTATGCCGTTATGGATTACAGTTATGCGAACAAAGTTAATATACTCTGTGAGCTCTGCTCAGCTGAGTATAATGAGTTGGCAAATAAGGGAAAAATTACTGATGAAAAGGAAGGCAAAGCGTTAGAAAGGCAGGCATATAGGAAATGACTTTATCACTTTTTTGCGCAGACAAAAATGTGTGTACCACAGAGTGAGGTATAGAGCATTGATGGAAATAAACAATCGATTTCGATGAAGTGGTTCAGTTTTAATGCATATTTTATCTTATTTTGGGCCTGAGGCTAAACTACATGCGGATTAAGTTAAAGACGTGTCCGAAACGACTGAAGTTGAGTTACTGAAATCAGCCTGCACGCGCCCTTTTCCTCGAACCAAATGCTACTGATTTTCGTACGGCTAGCCGATAACCCATTAAAAACAATTAAATCAGTCAATGAACCTGCTTGTTTATTTAACGGTGCATTAAGCCAATTCCCGAAGTTCCATCGGTATATATCCGCCCAGTTAATCTAATATGTGCTAATTATGCGCACAGGTAGTGCTTGATAGTTTATTTGCTATCAACTTTGTCGTAGCTCCTGCCAATACTGTTAAAGTGAGTTCCCATTATCTCAGCCTGCGGGCGAAGCTGCCAGTGTTTCGTCATAATGGCAGTGGTTCTAAAGCATGTGTGTCCAAAAACTTGAAAGTGATTGCCGTTTCTCATACGCAATGAGAACGCACTTGTGCTATGAAATGCAAACCCTTTTTTAAAGACTTCTTTCCTTGAGCTATTTAAAAGGTTCTCTCTTGTCTTATATTGTGAGCCAGTCGAGTTTGCATGGTATCTTACAGGTGTCAGAGGAGTATCTGTTAAAGACCCCTGTCTCTTGAAGTCTTCTATATGTTTTTTTTACGTTCTTGTTATTAACAACCCATATTGGCGTGATGTTTGATAAGTTAGCTGCGGCATGAAACATATATTGCAGCTGCTGACGGCCTTAGAAATTTCATTTCGTTAGGCCAGGAGTTAACCGCAATTAATGTTGCTTTACTATCAGAGAAAGTGAATACCTTGCGCCTCTTATCGATGTGCTCTCTCTATACCCAGAGCTTGAGCTTTGAATGTGCTAATCGAGTGGTGTTCAGAAAAGACATCAGCTTCCAGATCTCAGTCCACTTGGAAACGTTGGTGTAGAGAGAAAGGGAGTCCTTATTATATACCCCGTTTCCCTCAAGTCTCTTCTTGCATTGAAATTATGACATCCGTCAAAACTCAGTGATGGCGTGTAATAGTCTGACGTTAAAGCCACATAAGGAAATCTCGAGTGCCACGATGTCTTACTGCCGAATAAGTTGCAATGCAGATAAAGAAGTAACTGGTTTAGGAGAAGCTTTGCTGAACACAGAATCGGTGTTACCAAGCACCATTAAACTCAAAAAGCATATCGACTACAATCAAAAAGCTGATATCCGGATAGATTGCGCTGTGATCCTGATTTGTATTGCAGTACGAAGATGTGCATACATATATACAGTAAAAATCTGGTACAAAGTACAATTGGTATGGTTTCTGTTGTTCTTAAACATACTATATCCCACACTTGTGCAGTGAGTCTGCTTTACTTCGATTCAATTAGGGACCACAAGGCATATAAAATGGAATGGCTTTTACTACACTGCCGCTCGAAATTAGTTATAAATGTAGGTGTGTTTATATATACAGACGCAGTTCTAGATCATCAAGCTAGAATGTAATATCAAGATCTTGTGAGCCAGTGATCGGCACAAGTATGGGGTTTGTAAAGCATAAGTTGCCTATAGTTGGGAGATTCTTTCTAAAGAGGAGCTCAGGCTACTTTTGGAATCAACGGAATCAAGTCATTTCACTACCCGCTATTCAGGTGCACAAATGTATCAAGATGATGACAATTTCAGGACAATAGGTGTGCCCCAATTGTTTCAGTATTTCACCCAATTTTTCTGGAATCAAGACCAACAAAAAATATTAAATAATTTTTTTTCGAGTTTCAAACAACATTCCGAGAAATCGGTGCCCAAAACTTTTTCTTTGCCAATATTCCCATCTTGGTCATTTTCGGGCCTATTCTTCTTCGTGTAAAACTCAGAGATGCTACTATGGATAGGTATGGACTTTCCCCCGACTCTAGCCGTGAAGAAAGTAGCGGAAGTTCTAGTGGAAGAGTGCCTTAGCTACAGTCGCGTCAATATATACAAATATTGTTAGTCAGACGGCGATTAAGGCAATAATCGCGCAAAGTGCTTCATCAAGAAGTATTATGGAATACAAAGAAGCATTGGCAGAACTTCGATCAGGCCTGAATATACATCTATACCGGGTTCCCGGTCATAAAGAGATAGAAGGTAATGAAAAGGCCGACGTGTTGGCAAAGGAGGGTACAATACTCGCTGAAACAATAGACGTCCCAATCTGTTTGGGACAAAAGAAAGGAGACAGGAGTTTACTATGATTCATCAAGCAGGAAAGGCGTGGACAAAAGCGAGGGGCTGCAAAATTTCTATAGACTCACAAAGTGGCTCATATCTCTGAAGGGGGTAGACTTAAGGCTCACAATGGCTATGCTAACTAGACACTGCCTTCTAGCGTCATATGCTTATAAGTTAGGTCGCGTCAGTAACAGCAGGTGTAGGAAGTGCCAGCTGCAAGAAGTAACGGTTGAGCACATTTTATGTTCGTGTCCTACGCTTGCCAACTTAAAGCTTCAACAATAAAGGTGGCAGGGTTGCCAAACATTGAGGAAACAATTAAGATAGGTCTTAGAAAACTTCTAGTATTTGTCAAGAAGACGGAGTTATGCTATAACATAAGACCTGGAACTTGATTGTGGTTCTTCCGGTTCGTCGTCAAACAAATTCTAGTTACACTATATACACATTCAGTCTATAAGAGGTTTTTATTGAACGGCCAGTTCAACCTAACTAACCTTTTGTTCATCTTGGGTTAACCTTGGACCTTGTATGGACCACCTTAATGTATTTATGTATATATAGTCATTATTCTTTACCTAGCATATTTGTGTGCTTACACATTAAAGCACCAATTTATTAACAAACCTAACTGTTCCTACATACACATATGCGGTGTCACATAAATTTGCCACCTTCACTTAAAGCAAACACAAATACACACACACACTTACGAAAATTGCACTTATCCGACAAGTATTTATTTGTTGTTGGCCTTCTACTAGCAACTCATTGTTGTCGGCATTTGGCCACATTAGTTGACTTTTAACCGAACATGCTACTAATATTCCTAACACTAATATAGCAATGCGTTACATCAACAACTAATACATGCATATGCATATAAACTCATGTGTATGTATGTATATAGTTGTACATGTCATTGTATTTGCTATTTTGCTTGATGTCGTAGCGTAATTATTGTATGTATTAAAAGTGTTAACAGTTTAAATCAACGTGTATGTAAATTACGCATAATTTTATATATGTATGTATATGTACTGGAGTTAGTTAGACCCAATGCATATACATACATACAAAATGTGTAAATTTGCACATAACTGGTTTACTTAGTAACAACAGTTACTGCTTAATTGTGCACCTGTTTGTTTATACAAATAAACGTGTCGAGTTATAAATTGAAGTATGGCGGTAAGTATGTATATTAAGCTGGGTCGATTTATTAACCTATATCGCGCGATCGATTTTTAAATAGGTTTTGGGCTCAGGAAAAAAAGTTCGACTACGCATACGCAAAAAAATAATTTTCGAGCCTGCAAAATTTGAGTTTTTTGACTTTTTTCTTTGATTTTTAAGGTTTTTTTCATGACTTACTTAAAAAATTTTCATTTGATTTTAATTTTTTCATGTATACCCTGTCCGACTCAAAATTGTCCTCTAAAAAAAAGTTTGGCGATAACAGTTTTCTGAAAAAAAAAAAAAAAATATTTTTTGGGTTTTGAGGAGTGTTTTGGTGAAAAAATAAATTTTTTCGCCATTTTTTTTTAAGGGTTTCTTCAGAAACGTGCAAAAGTGTTGCCGATGAAAACGAATTTGTCTCATAGTACCTACCTATCCCACTTAAGATTATGCGATAAAAACGTTGGCATTAACAGTTTAAAAAACTTTTTTTTGGTTTTTGGGACTTGTTTTGGTCGAAATCGATTTTTTTCATTTTCAAGGCTCCAACTCATTTTTTATGTATATGTTTCCGTTGGATCCACCAATAAGTATATCAAAATGATCAGGGGACGAGCTAAGTTGATTTAGCCATGTCCGTCTGTCCGTCCGTCTGTACGTCCGTCCGTTCGTCTGTCCGTTTGTTTGAACGCAAACTAGTCCCTCAATTTTTGAGATATATTTTTGAAATTTGGTAAGCAGGCATATTTTGATGGGGGATTTGGCATTTGTCGGAATCAACCGGATGGGACCGCTATAGCATATACCTCCCTTCAATAAGAAGGTTTTCGCCATTTTTGCCCCATTTCAGCCTCGTTTTAACAGCTAGCAACATTAAATTTTACCACAAGCTTAGGTATGGGGCATAGATGGTTGTCTGAAAAAATCGTCAAGATGGGACTAATGATGAAAATCCTCTTACCTGAACAGTCGGTTGTATGGGATATATATTATAAATATGTCCGATCTTGACTATTTTTTCAGACAATTATCTATGCCCAATACGTAAGCTTGTGGTAAAATTTGATGTTTAAAATGAGGCAGAAATGGGGCAGAAATGGCGAAAACCCACTTATTGAACAATCGATTGTATTGAACAAATGATTTGGAGCCTTGAAAAGGAAAAAAATCGATTTCGACCAAAACAAGTCCCAAAAAAAAAAAAAAAATTAAAAAAAAAACTGTTAATGCCAACGTTTTTATACTCAGCTGAGCATAGCTCACAGAGTATATTAACTTTGTTCGCATAACGGCAATCCGTAACGGCATAAATTAATCGAGATAGATATAGACTTCTTTATATCAAAATGATCTGAGCGAAAAAAGAAGTTTATTTAGCCATGTCCGTCCGTCCGTCCGTAAACACGATAACTTGAATTTGAGGTATCTTGATGGAATTTGGTATGTAGGTTCCTGGGCACACATCCCAGATCACTATTTAAAATGAACGAAATCGGACCATAACCACGTCCACTTTTTCGACATCGAAAACTTCGAAAATTTCAAAAAGTGCGATAATTCATTACCAAAGACGGATACAGCGATGAAACCTACAAGGTTGACCTTATGACGTAGAATAGAAAATTAGTAAAGTTTTGGACAATGGGCGTGGCACCGCCCACTCCAAGTCAAATTTTAACAAAAAATTTATTATCTTTACAGTATATAAGTAAATATGTCAACATTCAACTCCAGTAATTATATGGTGCAACAAAACAAAAAAATAATATAAAATTTCAGAATGGGCGTGGCTCCGCCCTTTTTCATTTAATTTGTCTAGAATGCGTTTAATGCCATAAGCCGGACAAAAACTAACCCATCCTTGTGAAATTTGGTAGGAGCATAGATTCTATGACGACAGTTGTTTCCTGTGAAAATGGTTGAAGCCACGACCAGGTTTTATACACAGTCGGCCGTCTGTCCTTCCGCTCGGCCCTTAACGCGATAACTTGAGCAAAAATCGATATATCTTTACTAAACTTAGTTCACGTACTTATCTGAAATCACTTTATCTTGGCATAAAAAATGACCGAAATCTTCATAGTCGCCCACTTTTTCGATATCGAAAATTACGAAAAATGAAAAAAATGCCATAATTCTATACCAAATATGGAAAAAGGGATGAAACATTGTAAATCGATTTGTTTATTGAAGCAAAATATAACTTTAGAAAAAACTTTGTAAAATGGGTGTGATACCTCCCATATTAAGTAGAATAAAATGAAAATGTCCTGCAGGGCGAAATCAAAAGGCCTTGAAATATTGGCAGCAATACTGTTCGTGGTATTACATATATAAATAAATTAGCGATACCCGACATATGACGTTCTGCGTCACCCTGGTCCACATTTTGGTCGATATCTAGAAAACGCCTTCACAACTAAGGGTCACTGCCTTTTTAAAACCCTCATTAATACCTTTGAGTTGATACCCATATCCTACAAACGTATTCTAGAATCACCCCAGGTCTACCTTTATGGCGATATCTTGAAAAGGCGTCTACCTATAGAACTAAGGCCCACTCTCTTTAAAAATACTCATTAAAACCTTTTATTTGATACCCATATCCTACAAACACATTCCAGGATTACCCTAGGTTAATTTTCCTACATAGTGATTTTCCCTTATTTTGTCTCCAAATCTCTCAGCTGAGTATGTAATGTTCGGTTACACCCGAGCTTAGCCTTCCTTACTTGTTATCGCATAGTTTTAAGTGGGATAGGAACTATGAGACAATTTCGTTTTCATCGGCATCACTTTTGCACGTTTCTAAAGAAAGAAAAAAAGTCAAAAAACACAAATTTTGCTGGCTCGAAAATCATATTTTTGTGTATGCTTAGTGGAACTTTTTTTCCTGAGCCCAAAACATATCGAAAAATCGATGGCGCAATATGGGTTAACTTTCGTCCATGCAACTCAACCCAGCTTAATGTATATGTTACCTCAGTTGTGTTTATGTTTGTGTTTATATGGCTTACCTTTTGCGCGTCGCTTAAATTTACACCTATGTTTTAGATCCTTAACCAGTCTCGTATGCCAACTTACAAACATGATCTGTTTGTGTATTTTTAAGTGGTTAAATTGCATGTAAGAGTAATGAGCCTAGTTTACGCGTAATCAGCACACGTGCAATTACACTCTTATTAATGTGTTCATAGCTGACGACAATGGAGTTTCTGTTTGCACATTTTAAATTCTTTAAGTGAGTGCAACTGCATTTAAGTTCTAATCGCACAGTAGTATTGTCGGTAGGGTATTTGACTCACATGACTTTTTGCTACAAAAGGCAGAACCAGTTTCAATGAAATTTTCTCGCTACAAATAAAATAAAATGAAACGAAATTATGGCGCCAGAGAATCTGGTGGTTCTGATAACGGCAGAATCTCGACAGTTAGATCTCACGATGTGTATGTTATAACCTTCTCTCGTTTTGTTGGAAAAAAATTATACAATTTTGATACCGTGAAATAATAAAAATAAAACAAGTAAAGAAGTCTAAGTTCGGGTGAAACAGAAAATTACACACCCAGCTGTACACTCGAAATGCTGTTGTTGTTTATTTTGTGTGCTTAATAGTGTTACAAGGCTGCGCAATAATACATATACATATGGTTCTATTCTGAACTAATTTTCGTTTAAAAGAAGCAAAAAGGATAAAGGATACAGAAGCTAACACCAATGACCTTGTGCGAGTAGTAATGCAGTTTTCGTTCAGATATGGGGAATTCCCTACTGTTTATTTTAAAATAAAGAAATAACAGAACAATAAACATAACCACACAAGTGCCGTTGTACTAAAAAGCGTTATTACAAAAGAGGGGCAGCGTTGTTAGCGAAATTTTCCAACTTTTACTAGAAATAGCTTATTACCTGGATCTACGCACTTTTACAAAATCTTTTATATAATGGAAGGCGATTTAACCGATTTAGTCCATTTTTACTGAAAATGTTTCCTGTTAAACACCAAATTTTTCGTCGAGTTAAGGCTCCAGAAACATTGGGAAAGGCACGCTAAGAAAGGGGCAGTGTCACGCCCTTTTTTCAAGATTTGAATTTTTTCCCATTTCATGTTAAAATGGCACAAAATACGATGGGTACAAAACTATTTTTCGCTAAGATTTAACTTATTTTTTTTGCCTACGATCCTTTTTAAAATCATTAACATACAAGTGGGCGTGGTCCTTAACCAATCTTATTACATTTTTACCAAATTTTGTTACGATATGTAAATTTTTCTTCGATTTATGGCTCCCGAAACATTGAAAATTGCTTGGACAAAAAAGTGGCGGTACCACACCCATTTTCAAAGATTTAAGTGTTTTCCAATGTAATGTTATATTTCAATTTAGAAAGTAAAATTCTATTGATACAAAGCTCTCTTTCGCTAAGATATAGCTTATTATTTTCGTCTACAACCCTTTTAAAAATCTTTTATATAAAAGTGGTCGTGATCTTTAACCGATCTCCTGCATTTTTTCTGGAAATATTTCCTGCTATAGGGAAAATTTGCGTACCCAATTTTATTAAGATACGTTAATTTTTCTTCGAGTTATGGCTCCCGAAACAGAGAAAATTCCTTAGTCATAAAAGGGTTGGTGCCATGCCCATTTTTTAAAATTTGAAGTATTTCCGATTTTGTTAGATGTGCTGTATTCTTGTATTTCATTTTGTGTTTTTATATTTCTGTTCTTTAAAATAAATTTAGACCTTCCTGATGCTGTCGCGGAAGCGCCGAAATGCATAGAGGAAAAAGTGAAAACTTTTGGTTTTTTCTTTATTAATCTATCGGCCGAAGCAGCTCCTACCCAGCAAACATTGAAGTATTTCCTATTTATTGTCATAAATCCAATTGGGAACTGAAATACCATTGATATAAAGCTCTTTTTTCCAAAGATATAGCTTATTTTCTTCGTCCACGACCCTTTTAAAAATCTTTTATATAAAAGTGGGCGTGGTCCTTATCCGATTTCGTAAATTTTTCTTCAAAGCATTCCTTATAGTAAAAGCCAACCTCTCTGTCGAATTTTGTTACGATAAGTTTAACGATTTTTGATTTATGATTCATAATATTTGTGGCGGTGCCACGCCCATTTTAAACATTTTTTTCACTTTTTTATCAAGAGTCTTAATATCAGTCCACACGTCAAATTTCAACGTTCTAGGTGTATTATTTACTAAATCATCAGGTTTTTTGTGTTTTCCAAAATGTTATATATAAAAAGTGGGCGTGGTTATCATCCGATTTTGCTCATTTTCAATACCAATCTATTCTGAGTCCAGATAAGCTGTGTACCAAATTTGGTGACACCTCAGTATTTACTCAAGTTATCGTGTTAACGGACAGACGGAAAGACATGGCTCAATCAATTTTTTTTTTTTCGATATTGATGATTTTGATAAATGGAAGTCTATAGCTATCTCGATTCCTTTATACCTGTACAACCAACCGTTATCCAATCAAAGTTATAATACCCTATGTACAAGCACAGCTGGGTATAATAATAATAAACAATCGGGTGGATGGATTTATGAAAAAATTTGTGAGAGTAATTTTATAATATTACTCGCAAAATATTTGGACAAAATCTTAACGATATTTTGCTTGTTTATCAAATTTAATGCTATGTTTGGATTTACTAGTCTGTAAATATATAATTAATATATTAATTTGTTGTCATCAAGACGAAGTTTGTTAATTTTGCAAAATTTATATTTTACAAGTTATATTTTATTATATTCCTAGCGACCCGCCAGACATTGTTCTACCTTAAATTTGGTCTATTTGCATACATTTTAATAAGATTTTTCCGTCCAACTCTGTCCTCCCCCTCTTCACTTTTTCTTAATCCTTTTATCCACTCCTCCCTCCGTATTTTTCGCTTCATCTATCACTACCTTCGTCTCACTATCTCTTTCTCAGTCTCCTTCTCTCCTTTCTCTTCTCTCAAGTTCTTCTCATTCTTCTTCATCCCTTATTGCCAATCCCATAGGGTGGTATATATTTTGTTCCAGTCCCGTTCCGAGTCCCAGTCCCACTCCGAGTCTCAATCCCAGTCCTAGTTCTAATCCCAGTCCCAGTCCGTCTCCGGTCTACTTCCCGGAAAAAAGGATTGTAAATATTAATATAGGCAAATTTATATACCAAATTTCTGGCAAATCGAATAGGACGTATATAAATGGGTATGTGGGCATTATTAATTCATGTCTTTATTTCGGCTTCGCATACATATTTATCAGTTTTGCCAGGTTGATGCGACAAAATCGAATATTCATTTGATATCCATATAATATACACAGTCTAGGCGTATTCGGGCCCACGTTTTGGCCTATATCTCGAGACCCTAGTCACCCAGGGGTACGAAAAATACCCCGTATCAAAGTACTCATGAACATATTCCATTTGGTACACATATTGTACAAAGACATCCCGGTATTACCCAAGTCCACGTTTTGATCTCAAGATCACGGGTTAAAAAATATCCTATGTCCGTCTCCTGGTTCTAATCCCAATTTTTTTCTGCAACAGAGACGCCATTATGAAATTCCTATGTAAAATCACCCCCTGATTCCGAAAATCAAGGTTATTTTTACATCTAAGGTAACGTTTTTGAAATATTTACGATCTACAGTTTTTTCAAAAAAAAAAAAAAAAAATGAAATTTGGGTCCACTTAATTATATATATCGCAAGAATGAATTGAGCAATTCCAAAACGGGTTGAAGCTTTTAAAATACAATAAAATTTGCTATAAACTGTGCACACAACACTTTCTGCTAGGCCCTGCAGATTCAAAGATAACGAACAATCATTAAGGATTTTTTCAAATTTTTTTTTGTAAGAATATAAAAAAAATTGTATTTTGCGAGGAAGGATCTCGAAAACTTTTTATTTTTTTTACATGTTTTTTCTCTCTAAGCTCGGTGTTATTACAAAAAAAGGACGCTTTCACTCGACAAAATCGATGTACTAATACAAAAGTTATAAGCATTTAAGTAAATATATCCATTTAATACTTAAGTGCCCTACTGGTGCATATGTGTTAGTATTTGTATATCAGTTAGTTATCAGTTAGATTTTCGAAGGGTTATTAGATACAAAAAACATTTTCTCAAACACAGGTACATTTCAAGCAAAAGCATATTTTTAAGGCAGGTAGTGTTTTCTTTGTAGATCTAGGGAACCTTTTTGTCTAGGCAGGCTTGAATTTTTACTTGATCTAAGTATAAATAATAATACATGCGCCTTGTTCCTTCATAATATCTGCTAGGCTCGCCGGATACTGTTCAGTTTATAATTGCAGTTTATAACCCGCCATTTACCTAAAAATATAATATGAATAAAAGAGCGGGAGAGTTTGAGTGTACAAATGATCCAAATATGTTCTGTTTCATCTGCGATCAATTTGTCGTTAAAAGGATGCGACGTGTGTTTTCAAATCCTTTGAAAGTTACATACTATAAGTACTTTGGAATTGTGCCTAAAAACAATGAAAAATCATGGACACCGAATACTGTGTGCACCACATGTCGAGTCGAATTGATTTTTTCGGAAAGTGGAACAACAACGTGCGTTGCAAAAATTTTGAATTTGCTCCCTTTTAATGCATAGCTGACTAATTTCTGAAATTATCTATTTAGGCGACATATGAGATTTATTACACCAATGCAGTGGAGGGAACCGACTTTCCATATTTGTACTATAAAAGTACTTGGGGTTATAAAGTCAAGAAAAGTTACCCATGGGAGCGTATCTACAGTGCCATTACCAGAACTAAATTCAACGGCAGCTACATTGCCAGCTACATTACAAGATATAAACGTTTATAGCTTCTCGCATAGCATACTTGGATACCTTTGTGAGTATCTCTCCGCTGCTGTATGTACATATGTGTACACATAATCATTGATTTGTTTATGTACAGACAAATGACTGCTTAATATCGGCTTAGATATGATAGTATCCCTTAGTGTTGCTAATATTCGTCACAATATTATACAACCCGTCACGAACAATTTTCCAAGTACTATACGAAGGAGGACAGTATTTGTTACTAAAAAAGAAATTTCTGGTCTATTCAAACAGTTTGGTGAACCATATGTCTCAAAAGAGTGGCAACTGTTCATAGATGGCAATATGTTAAGTTTAAAGGCCGTATTATTGCATACTGGCAACCAAAAGCCATTTATCCCGATCTCGCATGCAGTAAATATGAAGGAAGCGTATGAGATAATGCAAAAATTGCTCAAATTAATCAAATACGAAGAACATGATTGGAAAATATGTGCCGATCTTAAAGTCCTTGGAATGCTATGTAGTCTACAAAGTGGATACACAAATTCCTGTTGCTTTCTATGGAAATGGGATAGCCGAGCTCGTCAAGACCACTACATCATAAAGGATTGGCCAAAACGAGTCGAGTTTCAAGTTGGGGTGGATAACATAAAATACTCCCACTTATAAAGAAGGAAAAAATAATTCTACCTCCGCTCCACATCAAGATCGGCCTTATCAAAAACTTTGTCAAGGCTTTGGAAACAATCTTTCCAGAGATTTCAGAAGCAAAAATGAAGGAAGGGATTTTTGTGGGACCGCAAATAAGGAAAATGATGGCCGACAACCATTTCAAAGAACAATTGTCACCAGTGGAGGCAGCAGCGTGGGATTCTTTTGAAAAGATCGTTACTTCTTTTTTAGGCAAACACAAAAGTCCTAACTACGAGATGATAGTGAACGACTTAATCAAAAACTATGCGGAAATGGGTCAATAAAACAAGTAACGAATGCTAAGTTCGGGTGTAACCGAACATTACATACTTAGTTGAGAGCTATGGAGACAAAATAAGGGAAAATCACCATGTAGGAAAATGAACCTAGGGTAACCCTGGAATGTGTTTATATGACATGTGTATCATATGAAAGGTGTTAATGAGTATTTTAAAAGGGAGTGGGCCTTAGTTCTATAGGTGGACGCCTATTCGAGATATCGCCATAAAGGTGGACCAGGGGTGACTCTAGAATTTGTTTGTACGATATGGGTATCAAATGAAAGGTGTTAATGAGTATTTTTAAAGGGCGTGGGCCTTAGTTCTATAGGTGGACTCCTTTTCGGGATATCGTTATAAAGGTGGACCAGGGTTGACTCTAGAATGCGTTTGTATAATATGGGTATCAAACGAAAGGTAATAATGAGTATTTTGAAAGGGAGTGGGCCTTAGTTCTATGGGTGGACGCCTTTTCGGGATATCGGCATAAACTTGGACCAGGGGTGACTCTAGAATGCGTTTGTACAATATGGGTATCAAATGAAAGGTGTTAATGAGTATTTTAAAAGGGCGTGGGCCTTAGTTCTATAGGTGGACGGACGCCTTTTCGAGATATTGCCATAACGATGGACCAGGGGTGACTCTAGAATTTGTTTGTACGATATGGGTATCAAATGAACGGTGTTAATGAGCATTTTAAACAGGAGTGGACCTTAGTTCTATAGGTGGACGCCTTTTCGAGATATCGCCATAAAGGTGGAACAGGGGCGACTCTAGAATTTGTTTGTTCGATATGGGTATCAAATGAAAGGTGCTAATGAGTATTTTAAAAGGGAGTGGGCCTTAGTTCTATAGGTGGACGCCTATTCGAGTTATCGCCATAAAGGTGGACCAGGGGTGACTCTAGAATTTGTTTGTACGATATGGGTATCAAATGAAAGGTGTTAATGAGTATTTTTAAAGGGCGTGGGCCTTAGTTCTATAGGTGGACTCCTTTTCGGGATATCGTTATAAAGGTGGACCAGGGTTGACTCTAGAATGCGTTTGTATAATATGGGTATCAAACGAAAGGTAATAATGAGTATTTTGAAAGGGAGTGGGCCTTAGTTCTATGGGTGGACGCCTTTTCGGGATATCGGCATAAACTTGGACCAGGGGTGACTCTAGAATTCGTTTGTACAATATGGGTATCAAATGAAAGGTGTTAATGAGTATTTTAAAAGGGCGTGGGCCTTAGTTCTATAGGTGGACGCCTTTTCGAGATATTGCCATAACGATGGACCAGGGGTGACTCTAGAATTTGTTTGTACGATATGGGTATCAAATGAACGGTGTTAATGAGCATTTTAAACAGGAGTGGACCTTAGTTCTATAGGTGGACGCCTTTTCGAGATATCGCCATAAAGGTGGAACAGGGGCGACTCTAGAATTTGTTTGTTCGATATGGGTATCAAATGAAAGGTGCTAATGAGTATTTTAAAAGGGAGTGGGCCTTAGTTCTATAGGTGGACACCTTTTCGGGATATCGTTATAAAGGTGGACCAGGGTTGATTCTAGAATGCGTTTGTACACTATGGGTATCAAATGAAAGGTGTTAATGAGTATTTTAAAAGGGAGTGGGCCTTAGTTCTATAGGTGGACGCCTATTCGAGATATCGCCATAAAGGTGGACCAGGGGTGACTCTAGAATTTGTTTGTACGATATGGGTATCAAATGAAAGGTGTTAATGAGTATTTTAAAAGGGCGTGGGCCTTAGTTCTATAGGTGGACTCCTTTTCGGGATATCGTTATAAAGGTGGACCAGGGTTGACTCTAGAATGCGTTTGTATAATATGGGTATCAAACGAAAGGTGATAATGAGTATTTTAAAAGGGCGTGGGCCTTAGTTCTATAGGTGGACGCCTTTTCGAGATATCGCCATAAAGATGGACCAGGGGTGACTCTAGAAATTGTTTGTACGATATGGGTATCAAATGAAAGGTGTTAATGAGTATTTTAAATTGGAGTGGGCCTTAGTTATATAGGTGGATTCCTTTTCGGGATATCGTTATAAAGGTGGACCAGGGGTGACTCTAGAATGCGTTTGTACAATATGGGTATCAGACGAAAGGGGATAATGGGTATTTTAAAAGGAAGTGGGCCTTAGTTCTATGGGTGGACGCCTTCTCGGGATATCGCCATAAACATGGACCAGGGGTGACTCCAGAATGCGTTTGTACGATATGGGTATCAAATGAAAGGTGTTAAAGAGTATTTTAAGAGGACGTGGGCCTTAGTTCTTTAGGTGGACGCCTTTTCGAGATATCGCCATAAAGGTGGACCAGGGGTGATTCTAGAATTTGTTTGTACGATATGGGTATCAAATGAAAGGTGTTAATGAGTATTTTAAAAGGGCGTGGGCCTTAGTTATATAGGTGGACTCCTTTTCGGGATATCGTTATAAAGGTGGACCAGGGTTGACTCTAGAATGCGTTTGTATAATATGGGTATCAAACGAAAGGTAGTAATGAGTATTTTGAAAGGGAGTGGGCCTTAGTTCTATGGGTGGACGCCTTTTCGGGATATCGGCATAAACTTGGACCAGGGGTGACTCTAGAATGCGTTTGTACAATATGGGTATCAAATGAAAGGTGTTAATGAGTATTTTAAAAGGGCGTGGGCCTTAGTTCTATAGGCGGACGCCTTTTCGAGATATTGCCATAACGATGGACCAGGGGTGACTCTAGAATTTGTTTGTACGATATGGGTATCAAATGAAAGGTGTTAATGAGTATTTTAAAAGGGAGTGGGCCTTAGTTCTATAGGTGGACTCCTTTTCGGGATATCGTTATAAAGGTGGACCAGGGTTGACTCTAGAATGCGTTTGTATAATATGGGTATCAAACGAAAGGTGATAATGAGTATTTTAAAAGGGCGTGGGCCTTAGTTCTATGGGTGGACGCCTTTTCGGGATATCGGCATAAACTTGGACCAGGGGTGACTCTAGAATGCGTTTGTACAATATGGGTATCAAATGAAAGGTGTTAATGAGTATTTTAAAAGGGCGTGGGCCTTAGTTCTATAGGTGGACGCCTTTTCGAGATATTGCCATAACGATGGACCAGGGGTGACTCTAGAATTTGTTTGTACGATATGGGTATCAAATGAAAGGTGTTAATGAGTATTTTAAAAGGGAGTGGGCCTTAGTTCTATAGGTGGACTCCTTTTCGGGATATCGTTATAAAGGTGGACCAGGGTTGACTCTAGAATGCGTTTGTATAATATGGGTATCAAACGAAAGGTAATAATGAGTATTTTGAAAGGGAGTGGGCCTTAGTTCTATGGGTGGACGCCTTTTCGGGATATCGGCATAAACTTGGACCAGGGGTGACTCTAGAATGCGTTTGTACAATATGGGTATCAAATGAAAGGTGTTAATGAGTATTTTAAAAGGGCGTGGGCCTTAGTTCTATAGGTGGACGCCTTTTCGAGATATTGCCATAACGATGGACCAGGGGTGACTCTAGAATTTGTTTGTACGATATGGGTATCAAATGAAAGGTGTTAATGAGTATGTTAAAAGGGAGTGGGCCTTAGTTCTATAGGTGGACTCCTTTTCGGGATATCGTTATAAAGGTGGACCAGGGTTGACTCTAGAATGCGTTTGTATAATATGGGTATCAAACGAAAGGTAATAATGAGTATTTTGAAAGGGAGTGGGCCTTAGTTCTATGGGTGGACGCCTTTTCGGGATATCGGCATAAACTTGGACCAGGGGTGACTCTAGAATGCGTTTGTACAATATGGGTATCAAATGAAAGGTGTTAATCAGTATTTTAAAAGGGAGTGGGCCTTAGTTCTATAGGTGGACCCCTATTCTAGATATCGCCATAAAGGTGGACCAGGGGTGATTCTAGAATTTGTTTGTACGATATGGGTATCAAATGAAAGGTGTTAATGAGTATTTTAAAAGGGCGTGGGCCTTAGTTATATAGGTGGACTCCTTTTCGGGATATCGTTATAAAGGTGGACCAGGGTTGACTCTAGAATGCGTTTGTATAATATGGGTATCAAACGGAAGGTAATAATGAGTATTTTGAAAGGGAGTGGGCCTTAGTTCTATGGGTGGACGCCTTTTCGGGATATCGGCATAAACTTGGACCAGGGGTGACTCTAGAATGCGTTTGTACAATATGGGTATCAAATGAAAGGTGTTAATGAGTATTTTAAAAGGGCGTGGGCCTTAGTTCTATAGGTGGACGCCTTTTCGAGATATTGCCATAACGATGGACCACGGGTGACTCTAGAATTTGTTTGTACGATATGGGTATCAAATGAAAGGTGTTAATGAGTATTTTAAAAGGGAGTGGGCCTTAGTTCTATAGGTGGACTCCTTTTCGGGATATCGTTATAAAGGTGGACCAGGGTTGACTCTAGAATGCGTTTGTATAATATGGGTATCAAACGAAAGGTGATAATGAGTATTTTAAAAGGGCGTGGGCCTTAGTTCTATAGGTGGACGCCTTTTCGAGATATCGCCATAAAGATGGACCAGGGGTGACTCTAGAAATTGTTTGTACGATATGGGTATCAAATGAAAGGTGTTAATGAGTATTTTAAATTGGAGTGGGCCTTAGTTCTATAGGTGGATTCCTTTTCGGGATATCGTTATAAAGGTGGACCAGGGGTGACTCTAGAATGCGTTTGTACAATATGGGTATCAGACGAAAGGGGATAATGGGTATTTTAAAAGGGAGGGGGCCTTAGTTCTATGGGTGGACGCCTTCTCGGGATATCGCCATAAACATGGACCAGGGGTGACTCCAGAATGCGTTTGTACGATATGGGTATCAAACGAAAGGTGTTAATGGGTATTACAAAAGGGCGTGGGCCTTAGTTCTATAGGTGGACGCCTTTTCGAGATATCGCCATAAGGGGTGACTCTAGAATTTGCTTGTACGATATGGGTATCAAATGAAAGGTGATAATGAGTATTTTAAAAGGCAGTGGACCTTAGTTCTATAGGTGGACGCCTTTTCGAGATATCGCCATAAGCGTGGACCAGGGGTGCCTCTAGAATGCGTTTGTGCGATATGGGTATTAAATGAAAGGTGTTAATGAGTATTTTAAATTGGAGTGGGCTTAGTTCTATGCGGGGGCGCCTTTTCAAGGAGTGACATTATAATGTGCTTTTACGATATGGGTATCAAATTAATGGTATTAATGAGGGTTTTAAAAGGGAGTGGTGGTAGTTGTATATGTGAAGGCGTTTTCGAGATATCGACCACAATGTGGACCAGGGTGACGCAGAACATCATCTGTCGGGTACCGCTAATTTATTTACATATGTAATACCACGAGCAGTATTCCTGCCAAGATTCCAAGGGCTTTTGATTTCGCCCTGCCGAACTTCTTCGTTTTCTTCTACTTAATATGGAGGTGTCACACCCATTTTACAAGTTTTTTTTCTAAAGTTATATTTTACGTCAACAAACTAATCCAATTACCATGTTTCATCCCTTTTTTCGTATTTGGTATATGATTATGGCATTTTTTTAATTTTTTTAATTTTTCGTAATTTTCGATATCGCAAAAGTGGGCGTGGTCATAGTCGGATTTCGGCCATTTTTTACACCAATACAAAGTGCGTTCAGATAAGTACGTGAACTGAGTTTAGTAAAGATATATCGATTTTTGCTCAAGTTATCATGTTAACGGCCGAGCGGAAGGAAAGACAGTCGACTGTGTATAAAAACTGAGCGTGGCTTCAACCCATTTCGCCCTTTTTCACAGAAAACAGTCATCGTCCTAGAATCTAAGCCTATACAAAATTTCAAAAGTATTGGTAAATTTTTGTTCGACTTATGGCATTAAAAGTAACCTAGACAAATTAAATGAGAAAGGGCGTAGCTACGCCCATTTTGAAATTTTCTTTTATTTTTGTATTTTTTTGGACCATATCATTACTGAAGTTGAATGTTGACATAATTTACTTATATACTGTAAAGATATTAACTTTTCTTTTAAAATTTGACTTAAACAATTTTTTTTTTAAAGTGGGCATGGTCGTTCTCCGATTTCGCTAGTTTTTGTTAGACATACATACAGTATCTGGAGTAACGTTCCTGCCTAATTTCGTCATGATATCTTAAACGACTGCCAAATTACAGCTTGCAAAACTTCTAAATTACCTTCTTTTAAAAGTGGGCGGTGCCACGCCCATCGCCCAAAGTTTTACTAATTTTCTATTCTACGTCATAAGCTCAACTCACTTACCAAATTTCATCGCTTTATCCGTCTTTTGTAATGAATTATCGCACTTTATCAATTTTTCGAAATTTTCGATATCGAAAAAGTGGGCGTGGTTATAGTCCGATATCGTTCATTTTAAACAGCGATCTGAGATGAGTGCCCAGAAACCTACGTACCAAATTTCATCAAGATACCTCGAAATTTACTCAAGTTATCGTGTTAACGGATGGACGGACGGACAAACATGGCTCAAACAAATTTTTTTTCGATACTGATGATTTTGATATATGGAAGTCTATATCTATCTCGATTCCTTTATACCTGTGCAACCAACCGTTTACCAATAAAAGTTAATATACTCTGTGAGCTCTGCTCAACTGAGTATAAAAATTCTTCTGAATTGAAAGATAAATCCAGCCTAAGAAAATTATATAATAATGTGTCATTTATGTATTTATCTAATATACTTTTTTATTTTTTTTCAGGAGTAAATATATCTTTAAAAATTAATTTTCTACACTCCTATTTAAGTTTTTTTCCGCAAAATCTTGGCGACGAAAGTGCCATGCTCGTCGCTTTCGGCAAATGAAAATGATTGAAAGTCGGTGTCAAGGATTCTGGGATGTCGCTATGGTGGGTGACTACTGTTGGTTTCTCATAACAGAAACCGATCCTAATCTAAATAAGCGTCAAAACAAGACACATAACTTTTTCAATTATAAAATAAGATCATAGAGTTAAGACAGAATCATGTGTACATATGCTGTTATTTATAGGGTACTTAAGTTTTACTATATGGATATACTTATTTGAATGCCTATAAATATTGTACTAGTTCATCGATTTTGTATAATGAAAGCTTATTTCTTTGTAATAAACCAAATCTTAGAGACAAAAAGTTTTCGAGATCCTTCCTCACAAAGTACACATTTTTTTATATTTTTACAAAAAAAATATTGAAAAAATCCGTAATGATTGTTCGTTATCTTTGAATCTGCAGGGCCTAGCAAAAAGTGTTGTATGCTCAATTCGTTCTTGAGATATATATGATTAAGTGGACCTAATTTTTTTTCGAAAAAATGGTTATTCATAAATACACAACATAGAATTAAAAATAACTTTGATTTTCGGAATCAGGGGGTGATTTTACATAGGAATATCATTATGGCGTCTCTGGTGCATTTTGGCTGTAAACCAGTGTAATACAACATCCGGTTTCGACTCCGGCTTCACCTTTAACTTCTAATCATTGTGTTCTTCTCTTTCTTTATTCTTTTCCTTTAATTTTTTCCTTTGATTTACTGTATGTTTTCGCTCATATTAACTTTATCATGCTCATTGTTCCCACATTGTAGTTTAGTAACTACACGTGTATTCTGCATCCCCCTGTAATACCTAAACAGTCAAATTTCATGTTCAGTCGTTCTGATTTGCGTATAAATAACAAGATATTTCATTGATAAAAATTATACGCAAAATGTTAAGGCTATCATTTGGACGCATTAATTTCTTGTGTTATTGTATAACGAATTATTTATTTGATTGATAAAGTCATTCGAAGATTTTTGAATGAAGAAGATTTTGAACCCGCTGCTGTACATATCAGTTAGATAATATCAAAACTCTTTTCGAATCACTAAATTTCCCTGAAGTTATACTGAAGCGAGGTAATCAAAAATTTCAATGACACTGATTTTGCCTAATGACTCACATTCCATAATCATGCGAACACCCTGCCGTATACGTAACCAAAAAATGTTATTGAATGAAATGTTATTGAATGAAATTACCAACAAATTGTTAACCAATTCCTATGCACATATCTGTATAGATTTACTTATTCTATAACGAATCGCCAATTTAGCTCTTCGTGCAACATTTGTTCAAGTATTGCACATTTGCGCCAATGCAGCGGAAATATTTTCGTTGAAATACGAGGGGCATTGGTTAGTTGATGCATGCGGCGAGTTTTAAAACCCACATTATATTCCATGTATGGCACATTTACGGTATACCAAATATATATTAAAACTTGTTAGAAGCTTCTGATCAATGGTGGGGAGCATGATGGAAATATGTTATTGCAGGAAAAGCGTGGGAAGAAATATGCGCGTGTATGTAGCAAAAATATTGTGGTGAGTTGCAATGCAACCAGCTACATATTTTCTTTTTTGTTTTGAGAAAGTTAATATATTTTCATTATATAAAAATATATAAAATTTACGTTGTGTTGTTGAGTTTTATTACCTAAGAATTTCGATTTTATTTTTATTAAATATTTTTGCGTTTTGCACAAATACCTAAACACAACGCGCTTTGTACGATATTTCTCCAACAAAATATTTTTCCCCAATTGATTTTAATATTCGCTCATGCCACTTCCACCATTACAAACAATATTGTTATTGCACTAATGCTACTGTTGCTGTTGTTATTGTCTGGCATTTGAGTTTTGTCAGAAATGTAATTTGCTGTATCTATTTGTATAGCTCATCAACCACATCATCAGCGCTGCCACCATTAACCGCTGGGCAGGCGTGGCTTGTAAAACTGATGTTGCTGCGCGTTCACTCATGACAGCTGCTTTCACATGTCGCGGTGTGGTGAGTTTCGAAATTTCAAAGCCTTCATAGCTATAATATTATTATTTTTTGTGCGCTTTTCATGTAACTATTTAAGTATTCGTTGCAATTTTGTTATTTTCAATTGAGTATTTTCTATTATCTGTAAACGTTGATTGCTTGCGTATTTGTTGTGCATTTTGCAAACAATTGCTCACGTATAATTGGACAATTTTGTGGCATATCTGACAATATTGCGGTTGGACACGATTTCATTTTGTTGCAAATTGTGTTGGTATTACATTTGACTGCATTTCACGTGCAGCATATTGCCATAAATGTGTGTGTTGCTACATAGTGCATTCGCATTTGTTTTTGTAGAGGCGCTTTAGAATTAGAAGTTAACATAGATATCGTATTGATATAGAAATGCTGCTCAAATTGAGTATTTGTATCAAGTTGGTTATTTGATGTTGGACTAATTTGAGTGCAATGCCTTTAAATTGGCTTTGCCTCTTCAGCTTTAAAAAGAAATTGAAACAAGTCCTTTTCCTACGACGAGAATTTGCGTATCTGTAGCGCCTTCAAATTATTGCGACTTTTGTTTGCCTTGAGTGCAAAACTGAGGAGCCTTGTGATTCAATTCAAATTTATTCTCTATGACCTAAAAACTCGAAGCCTAGCAAGATTGAATAATTCTACGCTCGACTTTAAACTTAAATGTATCTTCGCTCCGAACCAGACAACAATGCCACATGAGATGAGCAAATTCCGTTAGAGAATTGGAAGTCTTGCGCTTAATTCTAAGTCTAGTTACCCGGACTAATGTTACAAAATAACTCTAAATCTTAACTTAAACCTTTGTGGACCTATCTTAATGGTATCTGAAGACTTGACCTGGCGAGCGCAGGACACGAGCACATGACGTGCTCACACTTCCTGCTTCCGCTATTACTGACGAGACCCAACTTTTAAGCATGTGACGCCAGAAAGCAGTGTCCAGTTAATATGCTCATCTTGAACCTTTAATGTTCTCTCATTAGAGATATAAACAATTTTGTGAGTCTAATATCACATGATCTTAGAAATTTTGCAACCCCGCGCTTCTGCTCACGCCTTTCCTTCTTGATGGATCACATGCAGCTCTTGTCTCTTTTTGAGCACTCCAAAACGAATTGGGACATCTACCGTCGACTCACGGAGTGCTGATCCATCCCTTGTTAATGCATCGGCTTTTAAATTACGTTCTATCCTTTATGACTGGTTCTTTTTTTACAGATAAGCTTTTCGTGGAAAAAGTATGGTGAAGCGCTTTCCGGCTACCTACAAGAGACGATATTTAACTAAAAATGGGCTTCACGACAATTAGAATAGAAGAGAAGAAAACTATCCGTTGAAATCAGGAAGGCCCCTCATTTGTAAATATGCAAAAATTTCTTGCATATAATCACTTGCCGAGATGCTGAAGGCTCGTTAAGTGCTAAAGAGGAGCTTCGTTCAAAAGAAAAATTTTAAATTAATCACATATAGTTTCCATATTGAAATTCCGAAGAAATTGTAGTTAATTCAAGTTCAGTAAAAACCTGCGATTCGGGTCATTGTCAATAGATATATTATAGTATAGCATTTTCGGTTTCCGTATTCCGTAAAGGGTATGCGTTTAGATCAGATTGCGGCTTTTGTTGTTGCAGTTGTTGCAGTTGTTGGAGCAGTGCGTCGCCCCATCCAATAGGTGCGACCAATCACAAATTGTCATCAATGTACTCTAGCGGGAGTCAAAGGAAACTTGCTGTTTCAACAGGGATGGACCATAATGAGAGGGGTGTTAGAGGCGTTGGCTCCATAATACAGTTGAAGAGATGGTTGGTGTCATGTGGGAATACATTGCCAGCAGGACATACATTTCGTATCTCGGCATTAATCCTGCATAGGTAAGAGTTTAATCTGTTACAGTACCCAGAGCTATAATGACGCGCGTTCCCTATGGAGAGCGTTTCTTTAACTTTACCCCAAGTACTGCCGGCAAGAGATTTGAAAAATTGAAATTGAAAATGAAGATCCCGATCGAACGGCCCACCCAAGATTTTGTGGTGTAGGACAGTCGGTAGCGTGGTGCCATCGACGTGGATGTTCAATATGGTCGATATTTGGTGCGTCCATGTAGTAGTGACTCCCTTTGGATGTTGCGTTCCTAAATTGCACCGAAGCCTACCGACCACACAGATAGTTTGTGGTCCACCTTTCAAGCCTTGGGGAAGGGAGACCCTTCCAGACCTTGCAGTAACGTGGACAGGTTGACCGTATCAAATGCTTTTGATAGGTCTATTGCAACGAGTACTGTTCTATGGTGGGGATTTTGATTTAAACAGAAATTTTTCTGGATGCTAGTCGCATTTAGCGAGGTTGTTGTGCTATGTAGTTTTCTAAAGCTATGCTGATGATAGGCTAGTTGCAAATTTACATTAAAGTAGGGAAGAATAATGTCTTCAAGTGTCTTGGCTACTGGCGATAAGAGTAATATCGAACGATAGAATCTCCTATGTTAACTGGTTTCCCAGGCTTTAGTAGCGGGACCACCTTGGCCATTTTCTATTTTTTGGGGATGACAAAGGTGGAAAGCGACAAGTTGAAGACATGTGCTAAATAATTGAATCCCTTTGTGACTGGACGGCTCTGGGTAAGTATTGGGGTACCCGGTGTAGTTGGGTTTGCGGCTTGGCAGCATGGCACGATAAAACGTTTCGGGGGGTTGCCGTCGTTTAGACCAGAACATCTAGGAAAAGTTCACCGTCTAAGGAAAAAGCTGCATTGGACAGATATCACAAACATATATATTTTGTGCTGGTAAACAGTGCAAAAGGCAGTAGGGACTAAGAGTATGTTTCTCTGAACTTCTCGAATCCTACTGCTGAAAAGACGGGGAGAAGAAGACGGAGGCGGGGGCTGATGCCCGGTATAGCTACCGAGTCTACTACGGAGTAGCAGCGGATATTTGTTGTGGCTTGCTCAGCAGCAGGGTTGCTGGAAGTTAGTGGAAGGGGGCGATAAGGCGCCGACTACGGAACGCCCTTGGGCGTGAACAGCAAGGAGCCACAAACAATTTATAAAGGTTACGAGGACGTCGGACATCTTGTCCGACGCAACCATCCCTTGCACGAGACACACTAACAAGAGTATGACCGCTCTAAAAATATTATTTTCCGGCATACGCAGCCAAACCATTTCTCTGACCGGGGTCAGGTGAAGGTACCGGATTGGGTTCGATACCTTCCCGGAGCGGCACAGATTGGCGCAGTCCCGCTGAAGGATCTGCTTGGAGGATGACAATTTGTGGGGAGAACGCAACAGATTAAATGTGGTTACACTGAAAGGACAGCCTTTGGTCGGCAAAAATCCCGCGTCGCTCCAGTACATAGAACGGGCTGCCTTGGGAAGCGTTGATGCTGTAAAAGCTGCTACCTGCATCCACCAAATTTTCACAGTAGAACGAAAAAGCTCTCTTGCATGACAAGATAAATTGTATTGAATTTTATGGAGTTAGTAGCTTTTCATAATTTGGTTGGAGTTAGAGATTCTGGAAAATAAACACATACTTTTCTTTTACCACCATATGGAGAAATCGCCTTACACTTCACCATTACCAATAACGGTTAGGGTTGAATGCGGAGCTTTTACTGAACTTTATTGATCTTAAACATGCAGACGGCGGAACTTGGTAAAGTATTGGGGAAAAGTATCACGGTAAAGTATCGACACTTTACCCAGTAATTGGAAAAAAGCGTCGAGTACGAAATACTCGAGTATTGTTTGGAAAAGTATCGATACTACTCACTCAGTACCCGTATCGTTCTATCACTACTCACACCAACGACAAGGTGCCTGCTATAGTGAGGGTGTGAAGTTTCGTAAAGAGTATTAAATTTATTCCTTATAACCAAGACGCTCACTGCCGATACCTTTTTCTGAATCTTGTATTACATAGAATCGAAAAGCATTTTTTGAATAAATATAACTCAAAAATGGTAAATCAAACAAATAACATGGTGAACTAGTCACCACAACACTATAAATTATTAGATTAACAATTTGCTATAAATTCCATATTTTCAAATATTTTTATTGATCGTTTGAATCAAAATCACTTTCGATTCGTGTTAAATGGGGCTGCACTGAAATGAAATAAAATAAAGAAAATAATAAAAAATAAAAATGTTGGGATTTAAAACTATAAAAGTGGAGGGCAATCTTGCAATTTAAGGCAAACCATGTTCTCTTGGGACTAACTAATTGACTATTTATAATTTAAATACGCACCCTACCTTTATAATTTTAAACGCCAAAATTCTTTACAGGCGCTATTGTTAAAGTTTTTTAGTCAAAATTCAACAACACTATGTCTGTATTGAAGGAAAAATTGCCTTCTATTTTTTGGTCCATTTATATAAAGGTAGTCCTTAAATTTTTTTTATCATCTTTTTATTTTAAATTTTTTAGTACTGCCTATAAAAAGGCAATCGCAACTTTGATTAGTAATTTAAGTAATTCCTAAGAGAAAATTATTATCTTTATTTATTTGTTGAAAATAGCAAGATTTAAGAGAATTAGTGGAATTTGTTTTAAGTCTCTAGATATTCAGGAAGTTAGTTAAAATTGATTGCAAGATTCCCAATTTAAAACTAGTTTTCTCAGTATCGATCCAGGCGCCATATAGTGGAATTTTTTAAATAAAATATTGCATTGTCACCAGGTTCTGACTTACGGTCCAAGCTTCATGTCTCTAGCTCATCGAGAAGTTACTCGAAAATCGATCGCAAGTTTCTCCCGTTTTTAAAGGATTTGCAGTTATCTTGACTAGCGCGCCACCTAGCGGAACTTTGTTTTCTATAAGTTGTATTGTCATCAGGTCTTTAACGAAGTGCCACGTTTCAAGTCTCTAGGTAACCGGGAAGTTAGTTAAAAATGGATTGAAAAATTTCCAAATTAAAATTTGTTTTCTTACTATCTCGATCCGAGTGCCACCTAGCAATTTTTTTGGCATTGTTGCATTGTCACCGGGTTCTGACCCACGGCCCAGGTTTCAAGTTTCTAGCTCACCGGCAAGCTACTCAAACATCGACCGCAAGATTCCCCTCGTTTTCCAGTGATTTGTAGTTATCTCAATTAGCATGCCACCTGGCGGAACTTTGTTTTATATAAATTGTATTGTCACCGGGTCTCGAACTATGTGCTAAGTTACAAGCCTCTAGGTGACCGGGAAGTTAGTTAAAAATGGATCGCAAAATTTCCATTTTAAAATTAATTTTCTGTATATCTCGATCCGTGCCCCACCTAGCGGATTTTTTTCACTTGCATTGTAATGTCTCCCAGATCTGAACTATGTGCTAAGTATCAAGAGTCCAGCTCAGCGGGTAGTTACCGAAAAAGACTTTTCCGTGGGTCAAAAATTCGTATGGAAATGAGGGGACTAGCATGAAAGAGACCTATAATAAAGGTAGTAAAAGAGCAAATATTCCAAAATTTGATATTTGCCCCAATTTCAAGGGTTTATTGACTTTGAAAGAAATTAATTAATTATTGGTGAACTGCTGGGCTAGGCTCAGCTATGCACTTCAACAAAAAAAAAATTGCTTATTTAAGTTATGGTTATCACTAAAGCGATATGCTATGGAGTCAATAGCAAAATATATTGATTTCCATAAGGTTGATTGCAACAGCTTTTTTATACGGAGTATGTCAGAGCAATAAAGCATCTATTCCGAAATTTTATATTTATCTCATGGTCTATTCATTAACTAGAAAGTTTAAAGCTAAGAATAAAATTTGATCTCACAACCCAAGGTATTTGAATGTGTCACACTTTCATTGCAAACAATAACAAATATTTTTGTTTTCAATCGCATTAAATACATTTATTTATAGATAACACAAATACATATCGCCATTTCGACTTCTGATAGAAATATAACTATGTCTCACCTTAAAAGCTAACTATCCATTCTACAGTGTTATGATTTAGGGCTGCAAAACTACTACCATAACGGTCATTATGTGTGAACACCGCACAAAGTCGATTTCCCATAACGGCCGGTGCCCCAAGATCTCCATTATGAGAAATCGATGAGTCTAACAGAGTAAATCCCAGTCCGTTAAGATATTCAACATTTTGAGCACTGAAATAAGTCATTTTACATTGGAGTGTATCCGAAGGGTTCCCATTTTCTGCAGTTGTCCAACCCCATCCACAAACTCGCATTTCAACAGCGCCAGGCCTTATGTAATTGCAACCGTATCGTATTGTTTGTACTGTTGGTGTCCTGGTAAACGGTGAATACAATATAAACAAAGAAATACGCGCTCCCTCTCCTGGTTGACGACATGCATCCTCAACATCGCTAGTTTGTCTATGGTCGCTTATATTACGCAAATTCGCTACGCCAGCGTTAACAGTGAATAAGGTAAAATTTTGCCTATAGCAATCTTTAGCTGAAATCACCTTTTCCGCAGTAACTAGTGAACCGACGCATATATACTGCTCGTTATAATGGATTGCTACCAAATGACGATTATTCTCTATATCCGCATTACTGCCATCTAATATGCGATTTTCCGAATTCGTGAGTGTCAAAAGGTGGCTAGCCATAACAAACGAAATAGCGAAATAATTGCAAAACTTCATTTTAGTTGAATTAAGTATAAACTACATTAAGATCAATTTTGTGGGCGCTATTTATACTTGGTTGTGTCTTGCGAATAAAAAATAAGCAAACACGTTTACATCTAGATTCCAGGAATTCGAACAATAAAAACACTTCCTTATTTGAGTTAAAGCAATTTATGGAACCGAACATTTTTATTTTTTTATCACTCAACCCATTTAACCTTACGTAAATTTTTGGTTAGAAGAGCCTAATTAAAATTTCAGTGCCCTTAATGATGCAAAATACAAAATATTTATACAGCTTTTTAAACTGGGCGTTATTTATACAAAGTCGGGTAGTGTGAATAAAAAACAAGTAAAGGTGTCTAAGTTTGGGTGTAACCGAACATTATATACTCAGCGTGAGCTTCAATTGTACATTTCATTTCAGATAAATTATTTTCTACATAACACGTGGCACTGCCCGTTTAAGAAAAATGTCTTCCCATTTCCTCTTACAATAAAACTTGATAAGTAAAAGATCATTGATTAAAAACAATTTTTTGCTAAGTTATAGTTTATTATTCTACTCTACGACACAACTTCATTACGACATGTTAATTTTTCTTCCAGTTATGACTCCCGAATTGCTTAGTAATAAAAGGGGCGGGGCCACACCCTTTCTCAAACATTTTAGTGTTTTCCAATTTAATGTTATAATTTAGAAAGTAAAATTCTATTGATACAAAGATATAGCTTACTATTTTCGTCTACGACCCTTTTCAAAATCTTTTATATAAAAGTGGGCGTGGTATTTAACCGATCTCTACCATTTTTCTAGAAATATTTTCTGCTATAGGGAAAATTTGTATACCCAATTTTATTACGATCCGTTAATTTTTCTTGGAGTTATGGCTCTCGAAACATAGAAAATTGCTTAGTCATAAAAGGGGCCGTGCCACGCCCATTTTTTTTTTAATGTGAAGTTTTTCCTATTTATTGTTATAAATTTACTTGGGAAATGAAATACCATTGATATAAAGCTCTTTTTTGCAAATATATAGCTTATTTTATTCGTCCACGACCCTTTTAAAAATCTTTTATATAAAAGTAGGCGTAGTCCTCAACAAATTTCACTGATTTTTCTTCAAAGAATTCCCGATAGCTTTAACGATTTTTGATTTATTATTAATAATATTTGTAAAATTGATGTTATCACAAGTGGGCGGTGCCACGCCCATTTAAAATTTTTTTTCAAATTTTTATCAAGACTCTCAATATCAGTCCACGTGTTTTCCAAAATGTTATATATATAAAAAATGGGCGTGGTTATCACCCGATTTCGGTCATTTTCAACAGCAGTCTATTCTGGGTTCAGGTAAGTTCGTGTACCAAATTTGGTGAAGATATCTCAATATTTACTCAAGTTGTCGTGTTAACGGGCAGACGGACGAACGGACGGACATGGCTCAATCAAATTTTTTTCGATACTGGTGATTTTGATATATGGAAGTCTATATCTATCTCGATTCCTTTATACCTGTACAACCAACCGTTATCCAATCAAAGTTATAATACCCTGTGTACAAGTACAGCTAGGCATAATAATAATAAACAATCGGGTGGACGGATTTATGAAAAAAATTGTGAGAGTAATTTTGTAATATTATCCGCAAAATATTTGAAATCTTAACGATATTTTGCTTGTTTATCAAATTTAATGTTATGTTTAGCTTTACTGGTCTGTAAATAAATAATTATTATATTAGTTTTTGTCCTCCAGACGAGGTTTGTTACTTTTGTAAAATGTATATTTTACAAGTTATATTATATTAAATTACTAACGACCCGTCAGACGTTGTTCTGCCTTAAACATGGTCTATTTGCATACATTTAAGCTTTTTCCGTCCAACTCTGCCCATATTGTACAAACACATCCCAGGATTACCCAGGTCCACGTTTTGATCTCAAGACCCTAGCCAGAACGGGTTAAAAAGTATCCTCTGTCCGTCTCCTGGTTCTAAGCTACCTCTCCACCAATTTCACTGGATCATAAATTCCAATTTTTTTCGGCACCAGAGACGCCATTAAGAAATTCCTCTGTAAAATCACCCCTGATTCTGAAAATCAAGCTAATTTTCACATCTATGGTAACGTTTTTGAGATATTTACGAATTACGGTTTTTTCAAAAAAAAAAAAAAAAGATTGGGTCCACTTAATCATATATATCTGAAGAACGAATTGAGCAATTACAAAACGGTTTGAAGCTTTTAAAATACAATAAAATTTGCTATAAACTGTGCACACAACACTTTCTGCTAGGCCCTGCAGATTCAAAGATAACGAACAATCATTAAGGATTTTTTCAAATTTTTTTTTGTAAGAATATAAAAAAAATTGTATTTTGCGAGGAAGGATCTCGAAAACTTTTTATTTTTTTTACATGTTTTTTCTCTCTAAGCTCGGTGTTATTACAAAAAAAGGACGCTTTCACTCGACAAAATCGATGTACTAATACAAAAGTTATAAGCATTCAAGTAAATATATCCATTTAATACTTAAGTGCCCTACTGGTACATATGTGTTAGTATTCGTATATCAGTTAGTTAGCAGGTAGATTTTCTAAGGGTTATTAGATACAAAAAACATTTTCTCAAACACAGTTACATTTCAATTAAAAGCATATTTTTAAGACAGGTAGTGTTTTCTTTGTAGAACTAGGGAACCTTTTTGTCTAGGCAGGCTTGAATTTTTACTTGATGTAAGTATAAATAGTAGTACATGCGCCTGGTTCCTTCATAATATCTGCAAGGCTCGCCGGATACTGTTCAGTTTATAATTGCAGTTTATAACCCGTCATTTACCTAAAAATATAATACGAATAAAAGAGCGGGAGAGTTTGAGTGTACAAATGATCCAGGTATGTTCTGTTTCATCTGCGGTCAATTTATCGTTAAATGGATGCGACGTGTGTTTTCAAATCTTTTGAAAGTTACATACTATAAGTACTTTGGAATTGTGCCTAAAAACAATGAAAAATCATGGACACCGAATATTGTGTGTACCACATGTCGAGAGTCGAATTGACTTTTTCGGAAACCGGAACAAAAAGGTGCGTTGCAAAAATTACTTGGGGTTGGAAAATCAAGAAAAGTAACCTATGCGAGCGTATCTACATTGTCATTACCATAACTAAATTCAGCGGACGCTACATTGCCAGCATCAAATTTAACTTTAGTTCCGGCTCCAGTTTCATTGTCAACAGCAGTATCTTATTACGCGGCCTCATGTTGCACTGGATTTCAAGCGGAAAACGAAAGAAACCCTTTGTCACAAGCACAACTCAATGATTGGATAAGGGATTTGGAAGTACACGCCTCCCGTATGCAACAATTTAAATTTGTTTCATCCGATGTTAAGGTAACATATTGTAACGAGTTTAGTGAGACTCCGCTTATCTTACACCTTCTACTAACGTTCGTATCGCTAAACTGTTGAATAAATAACTATAATAATGCAAAATGGCCTTTATTAAAGTACTTCACAATAACACTGATGCTTCACAACCAATAGCTTGCTTAAATCAAACTGAATTGATCATGCCTCAGCTTGTACTGCTTTTATACTCTTCGGTTTCCTCTTTCGCATACTTCTAGGCATTTCTTCTTCTAGAATTTACTACTTAGTTACCAGCTATAAACTTACCAGATATAAATGTTTATAGCTTGTCGCATAGCAATATGCACGTGTATATGTGAGAACTACTTTTCTGATGATTGCGTACTTTTGTGAGTATCTATTCGCTGCTGTATGTACATATGTGTATACATAATGATTGATTTGTTTATGTACAGACAAATGACCGCTTAGTATCGGCTTAGAGATGATAGTATCCCTTAGTGTTGCTAATATTCGTCACAATATTATAGAACTCGTCACGAACAATTTTCCAAGAACTATACGAAGGAGGACAGTGTTTGTTACTGCAAAGACATTTCTGGTCTATTCAGACAGTTTGGTGAAACGTATGATTCACAAGAAGGGCGATTGTTCACAGATGGCAATATATTAAGTTTAAAGGCCGTATTATTGCATATTGGCAACCAAAAGCCACCTATCCCGATCTCGCATGCAGTAAATACGAAGGAAACGTATGAGATAATGCAAAAATTGCTCAAATTAATCAAATACGAAGAACATGATCGGAAAATATGTGCCGATCTTAAAGTCTTGGAATGCTATGTGGTCTACAAAGTGGATACACAAAATACTGTTGCTTTCTATGAAAATTGGATAGCCGAGCACGACAAGACCACAACATCATAAAGGATTGGCCAAAACGAATCGAGTTTCAAGTTGGGGTGGATAACATAAAATACTCCCCACTTATAAAGAAGGAAAAAATAATTCTACCTCCGCTCCACATCAAGCTCGGCCTGGTCAAAAACTTTGTCAAGGGTTTAGACAAAGAAGGCGAAGCTTTTCATCATTTGAAGACAATCTTTCCAGAGATTTCAGAAGCAAAAATAAAGGAAGAGATTTTTGTGGGACCGCAAATAAGGAAAATGATGACCAATAACCATTTCAAAGAACAATTGTCACCAGTGGAGGCAGCAGCGTGGGATACTTTTGAAAAGATCGTTACTTCTTTTTTAGGCAAACACAAAAGTCCTAACTACGAGATGATAGTGAACGACTTAGTCAAAAACTATGCGGGAATGGGTAAATAAAAATACATATTTAAGACCGTTTTCTCAGTTAACTATAAAACGTATTTGCCTGATAAACAAAAAATTTGTTCGAAAATGTTTAAATTTACATGAGAACATATAGCCCTAAATCTGAATTCATCGTCCAGTTCCGAACAAACAAGAACGAGAAAAATGTAAACAAAAAAATTGTTCTGAATTGAAAGATAAATTGTAATGTACTTATATTTAATCTGTCATGTCACCCATTTTATTATACCATGCATTTCTGACAGATGGCAAATGTCACCTGCTGGCGGAAATGCAGCCAACTTCGATTTTTCTCCGGGGCCGGCCTCTTCCGGTGACAGCGAAACGTAGAGGTTGTTCAAATAAAAATAAAGCAAAAGAAATAAATCAAATCGTTGTAAATTAAAAGAAACAAATTACAGAATCCAGCCTAAAAAAATTATATAATAATGCGTCATTTATGTATTTATCTAATATACTTTTTTATTTTCTTTCAGGAGTAAATATGTCTTTAAAATTCATTTTCTACACTCTCATTTAAATTTTTTTCCGCAAAATCTTGGGGACGAAAGTGACGAGTATGGCGAAAGGTTTCACCCGCAAATGAAAATGATTGAAAGTCGGCATCAAGAATTCTGGGATGTCGCTATGATGGGTGAGTACTGTTGGTTTCTCATAAGAGAAACCGATCCTAATCTAAATAAGCGTCAAATCAAGACACATAACTTTTTCAACTATAAAACAAGATCATAGAGTTAAGACAGAATCATGTGTACATATGCTGTTATTTATAGGGTACTTAAGTTTTACTATATGGATATACTTATTTGAATGCCTATAAATATTGTATTAGTTCATCGAGTTTGTTTAATGAAAGCTTATTTCTTTGTAATAAAACAGATCTTAGAGAAAAAAAGTTTTCGAGATCCTTCCTCGCAAAGTACACATTTTTTTATATTTTTACAAAAAATATTGAAAAAATCCGTAATGATTGTTCGTTATCTTTGATATTAGATAAGCAAAAAGTGTTGTATGCACAGTTTGTAGGAAATTTTATTTCCTTTTAAAAATTTCAAACCGTTTTGGAATTGCTGAATTCGTTCTTGAGATATATATGATTAAGTGGACCCAATTTCTTTTTCGAATAAATGGTTATTCAAAAATATGTCAAAAACGTATGTTACGTGAGATGTGCATCAGCCTTTAGGTAGATCGGAAAAGTAAATGTTTCAAAACTGGCATATCCATGCGTGACAGATAAATACACAAAAATTTGTGAACACACCACGCCTGCAAATGGCCGTCACAGCTAAGTTGGCGTTGCTCGATTTCCGGCCTTTTTAAAACAGGCAGCCGAACGAACAACAAGCAAAAGGAACAAAAGAAATATATACGTGAGTGCAATGAACCATTACCTAGCACCACTTAGAAAGAGACCAATAAAAGGATTCGCCCACTGAGGAGCAGAAAAACCACGATCACGCCATCATTCGCAAGTTGCGGGATCACATCCACGCAGTGGCACAGCGAGCAGGCATATTAAGGCATACGGCGGCGCATACCACAACCCCAAACAGTTAACGAGCGTCAGCATATTCATCAGCAATATCAGTGTCACTGGCCCAGCAACACTAACTACATATGAGTATACATTCAGGGCGCTGTCCACCTCAGCAGAACAGTAAAGAATGAGTAAGCCCAATCAACAAAACGGGTAAGTGTTCTGTTTCGTAGCATAAGGACAGCGCGCAGATGCTGGCAAGTGAGAAAATCATATACAACCAATTTCTCAAGATCTGCGAATTTTGCGCTCAGCCGCTGTAAACGTTGGCGTAGGGTATGTGGCGCGCCGGCCATTGAATCTTTATCTGCATGCCAGGAACCGGCACGCTCTAACAAATTTCGGCGAGAGTGAAGAGCACTTACTCAGTTAGACATTTCCACCACCAGCAATACGGCACACCGACACGAGCGAGCGATAGCAGATCGTAGTTAATAACTAGCTATAAGTACAAATAAGTGTCAATTCATGCCAGTGAATTGCATGGGCTATGAGCATGCGTTTATAGGGTAAATAGCGCATATGTTCAAGCACATATGCCACGCAATAATAAATAGCCCCTGAAATTCTCTGCCCGTTGTGAATTACAGATATATGTACCCACGTGATTGTCTAGGAAAATATGCAAGAAATTACTGTAGAGACTGCAAGCGCGCAGTAGTGTAGGTATAAGGCTCAGGCCAAAAGGAAATTATTGAGTGCGAACAAAGCGCACATCCCGCTCGCTTCATAACTAGGCGCCTAAGGTGATAGCTAATAAAGCTAAACAGTTGAGACTTCGGCTAAGAGGAAGGGGATAAGACTTCCCAGTAAATGGCTGGCCATTTCTTTGCGTGCTGGGCGTGAAGTAGTGCAATTATTAAACAAAGTAACAATAGCTCAATTTGCGTGCAAGTGGCTAAGAAAAATTCAATTCTTGTTCTGATCTATGTGTGTACGCATTTGTATCTTAGCGCAATGTCTATCCATGGACAGTATTGATAGCGCATAATTTGTGTGTATGATATACGCTGAGGTCAGTAAAGGGATCTCGTTTTACTACTTTTCGAAGGATTCGTTGCCAATGGATACACATACTTATGTATATATGTGCATATGCTCAGGCGGACGAGCAATGAAACAAAACTGCCTGTCGGTGCAGCGATTGGTACGTGTCACTAGGTACGCTCATATTTATATACATGCAGATTACTGAATGGATATTGTGTAGTGATTTTTCTTGAGTAAGTAATTATGTTACAGGTGGTCGCTCGTATTTGCATGTCCATTTGATCGATATCATGTCCAATAATCAAAGTGACAGGTCTAGAGAGTAGACCGGATGCGATAGTAAGCATAATTGTATCGATACATGTGTATATGTATGAACGTATCTATATATCTAAAGTATATTTAGTTGACAACGAGCCTGAAGCAAGGCAAAAAAATGTAAACGTAGACTACAGAGCCGCATGTGGAGGTTTCTTTTCTTGCATTTTTTGATCACTCTCTTTGGATAACTATAGTTACACATAGGCAGCTGATGATAAGCAAACATGCATATAAATGTACATATATTCAACGTCGTATTTAATAAGTAGTTAGCATGCGTTAATGAGCATAATTCCATCCAGATATACAGACACATTTATTTAATACAAACATAATACATCCGGTATGAAAATTTATGATTAACCTGGCTTTAAGACCAACCTATATAAGTGTAGCGTGGGCTGCAGAGTCCCATATTGAAGTTTTTTCTTTGAATTCACTCTTTGTGAATAATTACCTGATAGCACATGCGCATATATGCCATATTTATGCGTTTGCTTAACTTTACGTTTAATAGATAACTAGCCTGCATGGGTAAGCATAGTCATACATACATACATGCGAGAACATTTGATTAATAGGAATTTGATTCCGTTCAAAGTATAAATGGTCAATGAACCTAGGTTAAGACAACCCCGTGTGAGAGCGGGCTAGGGGAGTTCATATTGAAGTTTTTTTTTGGTCATACTGAACAAGCTGCCAATGATAAACATGGATGCCTATACGTATACATGTGGTTGACATTATAGCCAATGTACAATTAGTGTGTCAGTAAGCACACTTATGTCCATGTGTGCAGACATGGTTAGTTAGTAAGAATGTAATACAATCCAGAGGATAGATTAATAACGAGCTTGATATGAGGCAAATCAACATAAAGTAAGCGAAAGAAATTTAAGTTGAAAGAGTTTTTTTTGAAAAGAATTGATAGGAGCAAAAAGCAGCTTAGGATAAGGGTGGCTCTAGCAGCGTTAGGGTGATAAGAGAGAGCAATGGAACAATGTATTAGATAATAAGTGATACATATTTTAGATAAGTGATACATATTAAAAGAAATGAATTTCTAAGTACAAACGAAGTGGTGTGTGATGATTGGGGGTGAAGTGGGTGATCGCCTTGGCTAGACAGACGGACACTTGGACGGAGGTTTGGCATTAGGGTCGACCAATACTGGCCACGGTAGACAATGGTAGGGAGGGTTATTGAAAGCAGAAGGGCCAATCTCGATTTTATGGAGATGAACTGCATCGACGATGAAGGCGCATCATGAGAGTGGACACTCGAATTGAAGGGTAGGTATTCTTCCATCAGCAGCAGCGCAAGGGTACGAATTTTTTTTTTGTTATCATCCTGCGGTTAATCCATCATCAACGTCGATCTATACAGACCCACCCCAATCCGGCGAGCTCAGTCGATAAAGCAAGCGTACCCAGCAGATCGGCAGGCCATGGCTTCTCTTTATGGAGACGCCTTTAGTCATAATCCAGGTAACCTTACTAGTGGTAGGAAACACCAATAGTAGGTAAACGAACAAGGTCATAAACGTATCGCGTCAACATAGAATTAAAAATAACTTTGATTTTCGGAATCAGGGCTGATTTTACATAAAACATCATAATAGCGTATCTGGTGCATTTTGGCTGTAAGCCAGTGTAACACAACATCCGGTTTCGACTCCGGCTTCACTTTTAACTTCTAATCATTGTGTTATTATCTTTCTTTATTCTTTTCCTTTCCTCTTTTTCCTTGATTTACTGTATGTTTTCGATATTAACTTTATCACGCTCATTGTTCCCACATTGTAATTTAGTAATTACACTTGCATTCTGCACCACCTGTAATATCAAAACAGTCAAATTTCATGTTCAGTCGTTCTGATTTGCGTATAAATAACAAGATATTTCATTCATAAAAATTATACGCAAAATGCTCAGGCTATCATTTGGACACATTGATTTCTTGTGTTATTGTATAACGAATTATTTATTTGATTGATAATGTCATTCGAAGATTTTTGAATGAAGAAGATTTTGAACCCGCTGCTGTATGTATCAGTTAGATAATAGCAAAAATCTTTTCGAATCACTAAATTTCCCTGAAGTTATACTGAAGCGAGGTAATCAAAAATTCAATGACACTGATTTTGCCTAATGACTCACATTCCATAATCATGCGCCCACCCTGTTGTATACGTAACCAAAAAACGTTATTGAATGAAATTACCAACAAATTGTTAACCAATTCCTACGCACATATCTGTATAGATTTACTTATTCTATAACGAATCGCCCATTTAGCTCTTCGTGCAACATTTGTTCAAGTATTGCACATTTGCACCAATGCAGCGGAAATATTTTCGTTGAAATACGAGGGGCATTGGTTAGTTGATGCATGCGGCGAGTTTTAAAACCAACACTATATTCCATGTATGGCACATTTACGGTATACCAAATATATATTAAAACTTCTTAGAAGCTTCTGATCAATGGTGGGGAGCATGATGGAAATATGTTATTGCAGGAAAAGCGTGGGAAGAAATATGCGCGTGTATGTAGCAAAAATATTGTGGTGAGTTGCAATGCAACCAACTACATATTTTCTTTTTTGTTTTGAGAAAGTTAATATATTTTCATTATATAAAAATATATAAAATTTACGTTGTGTTGTTGAGTTTTATTACCTAAGAATTTCGATTTTATTTTTATTAAATATTTTTGCGTTTTGCACAAATACCTAAACACAACGCGCTTTGTACGATATTTCTCCAACAAAATATTTTTCCCCAATTGATTTTAATATTCGCTCATGTCACTTCCACCATTACAAACAATATTGTTATTGCACTAATGCTACTGTTGCTGTTGTTATTGTCTGGCATTTGAGTTTTGTCAGAAATGTAATTTGCTGTATCGATTTGTATAGCTCATCAACCACATCATCACCGCTGCCACCATTAACCGCTGGACAGGCGTGGCTTGTAAAACTGAAGTTGCTGCGCGTTCACTCATAGCAGCTGCGTTCACATGTCGCGGTGTGGTGAGTTTCGAAATTTCAAAGCCTTCATAGCTATAATTTTTTATTATTTGTTGTGCGCTTTTCATGTAACTATTTTAGTATTCGTTGCAATTTTGTTATTTTCAATTGAGTATTTTCTATTATATATAAACGTTGATTGCTTGCGTATTTGTTGTGCATTTTGCGAACATTTGCACACGTATAATTGGACAATTTTGTGGCATATCTGACAATACTGCGGTTGGACACGATTTTATTTTGTTGCCAATTGTGTTGGTATTACATTTGACTGCATTTCACGTGCTGCATATTGCCATAAATGTGTGTTGCTACATAGTGCATTCGCATTTGTTTTTGTAGAGGCGCTTTAGAATTAGAAGTTAACATAGATATCGTATTGATATAGAAATGCTGTTCAAATTGAGTATTTGTATCAAGTTGGTTATTTGATGATGGACTAATTTGAATGCAATACCTTTAAATTGGCTTTGCCTCTTCAGCTTTAAAAAGAAATTGAAACAAGTCCTTTTCCTACGACGAGAATTTGCGTATCTGTATAGTAGCGCCTTCAAATTAATTCGACTTGTGTTTGCCTTGAGCGCAAAACTGAGGAGCCTTATGATTCAATTCAAGTTTATTCTCTATGACCTAAAAACTCGAAACCTAGCGAGATTGAATAACTCTACGCTCGACTTTTGAACTTCAATGTATCTTCGCTCCGAACTAGACAAAAATGCCACATGAGATGAACAAATTCGGATAGAGAATTGGAAATCTTGCGCTTAATTTTAAGTCTAGTTACCCGGACTAATTTTACAAAATAACTCTAAATCCTAACTTAAAGCTTTGTGGACCTATTTTAATAGTATCTAAAGCCTTGACCTGGCGAGCGCAGGACACGAACACATGACGTGCTCAATCGTTTCTTCCTGCAGCTCACACTTCCTGCATCTGCTGTTACTGATAATCCAGTTAATATGCTCATCGTGAACCTTAAGTATTCTCTCGTTAGAGATATAAGCAATTTTGTGAATATCATATCATATGATCTTAAAAATGTTGCAACCTCGCGCTTCTGTTCACGCCTTTCCTACTTTATGGATCATATGCAGCTCTTGTCTCCTTTTGAGCTCTCGGAAACGAATTGGGACATTTACCGTCGACTCACGGAGTGCTGCATCATCCCTTGGTAATGCATCGGCCTTTACATTACGCTATATCCTTTTATGACCGGTTCTATTTTTCACAGATAAGATTTTCGTGGCAAAAGTATGGTGAAGCGCTTTCTGGCTACCTACAAGAGACGATATTAAACTAAAAAATGGGCTTCACGACAATTAGAATAGAAGAGAAGAGAACTATCCGTTGAAATCAGGAAGGCCCCTCATTTGCAAATATGCAAATATTTCTTGCATATAATCAATTGCCGAGATGCTGAGGGCTCGTTAAGTGCTAAAGAGGAGCTTCGGACAAACGAAAAATTTTAAATTAATCACACATATTTTCCATATTGAAATTTTGAAGAAATTGTAGTTAATTCAAGTTCAGTTAAAACCTGCGAGTCATTGTCAATAGATATATTAAAGTACAGCGTTTTCGGTTTCCGTATTCCGTAAAGGGTGTGCGTTTAAATCAGATTGCGGCTTCTGTTGGTGCTGTTGTTGTAGCAGTGCGTCGCCTCATCCAATAGGTGCGACCAATCACAAATTGTCATCAATGTCCTAACGAGAGTTCAAGGAAACTTGCTGTTTTAACAGGGGTGGACCATAATGAGAGAGGTATTAGAGGCGTTGGCTCCATAATACAGTTGAAGAGAAGGTTGGTGTGATGTGGGAATATATTGCCAGCAGGACATACATTTCGTATGTCGGCATTAACTCTGCATAGGTAAGAGTTTAATATGTTACAGTACCCAGAGCTAGAATGACGCGCGTTTCCCTATCGAGAGTGCGTTCCTCCTCTGCTAGTTTTGGGTATTGTTCATTAAGTACCGGATCCACCGGGAATTTCCTGGCATAGAAGTTCGATGCTTGTTTGTGGATTTTCACTGGGAACCTGCTTTTGCTTTTTATCTTTACACGTTTGTGTTCTCAGGTGCCGTATTTCCTCATAATGCTTACGGAGGTGATCCCTTAAGCCCCTGTGCGGTACAGCCTCATCAATCAGATGTTTTTTGGGATGCCCAGGTTTCTAGGTATTCAACAGGAACTGTTTGGTTAGCATTTCCTTTATCTCGTTAATGGGGGTATACACGCCTTATTATGTAGATGGTGTTCTGGCGACATAAGAAGCCTTTAGGCTTGGCGACCTTATCGGGGACGCGTACCAAGCAATCGGCTGGCCAATTAATTTGTATGTGGTAATGAGCGTTTCTTTAAATTTACCCCAAGTACTGCCGGAAAGAGATTTGAGGATTTTATAACACCTCTGGATTCTCGGTACAATTGCGGATTCATGATCCCCAAAATTTCTTTCCCGATCGAACGCCCACCCAAGATTTAGGGGGGTGCCATCGACGTGGGTGTTCAACATGGTCGATATTTGGGGCGTCCATGTTGTAAATAAGGTCGCCGTTGATTTGGTCGGTGACAATGTCAGTTTTCGCGAGGCGAAGAGACTGGAGAGATCAGGGAGATAGCTATTTATTTTGTTACAAAGCTCATCGAATTGTGGGCCTGGGCCTATGCCCATTATTGGGCAGTTATCGGCGTGGGAAACGGTAGTGACTCCTTCTAATGGCGAAGATAGCTTTGATATGTAGAAGTTGAAAAAAAGTGGGGATAGGACATCACCCTGTGGCACCCCTTATTTTATTCTTGGTTTGGATGTTGCGTTCCTAAATTACACCGAAGCCTACCGACCACACAGATAATTTGCGGTCCACCTTTCAAGCCTTGGGGGAAGGGAGACCCTTCCAGACCTTGCAGTAACGTGCAATGGTTGACCGTATCAAATGCTTTTGATAGGTCTAGCGCAACGAGCACTGTTCTATGGTGGGGGTTTTGATTTAAACAGAAATTTATCTGGGTGCTAATCGCATTTAGCGAGGTGGTTGTGCTATGTAGTTTCCTAAAGCCATGCTGATGATAGGTTAGTTGCAAATTTGCATTAAATAAGGGAAGAATAATGTCTTAAAGTGTCTTGGCTACTGGCGATAGGAGTAATATCGAACGATAAGAATCTCCTATGTTAACTGGTTTCCCAAGTATTAGTAGCGGGACCACCTTGGCCATTTTCCATTTTTCGGGACAAGTTGAAAACATGTGCTAAATAATTAAACCCCTCTTTGCCTAAGTTTTTAAGCATCGGCATGGCTCACTGGGCCAACTGATTTAGATGGTTTAGCATGAACTATCGCATCCTCAACCTCTTTTGCGGTGATGATAATAGGAAAATAACTGTATTTATGCTTGTCTGCGCATCTGTTGGCCCCCTGTCTAACTTTGTATAACGTAGAAACATTACATATTGTCGGCAAAAAGTGCTCGAGCATTTTGTCGCCTCCGAAAGCACTTTATAGCTAAAGGCGATGGAAATTTGGTAATTGTGCTTAGACGGATTCGATAGGGACTTTACGGTGGACCAAAGCTTACCAGCACCGTCAGAGAATTTACAATTCTTTAAATGCTCCTCCAATTTCGTCCGCTTTTATCCATCCACAAGCAGTCTGATGCGTTGGTTTATATCCCCTATTTGGGGGTCGCCGGGATCGTGCTGTCTTACAAGGTCACGTTCTCTTGCTAAATTTGCGGCCTCCGGCAGAAAATGAGGCCGGATTTCCGGAATTCTTCCAGCGAGAATAAAATGAACCGAGGCGGATTCGATGACCATGGGGAAAGCACGTTCCCCCTGGCGGGTATCAGTCAGGATAGGGGGACATCAAAGTGATTTTCTGTAAAGGATTTTTTATCATCCCACTTTCCGTTCTTAAAGTTGATGAAAGTGCGGTTGTCAGTAAAGATGACGTCGGCAGATCGTTCGAGAGAAAGGAGTATAGGCAGGTGGTCAGATGCCAATGCTTTCATTGGCTGCCAGTTGGCTGCCCGACAATTTACTAGTCCTGCGCTTACGATGGATATATCTAGCGAACTGTGACAGCTTCCTACCATACGAGTGGGAGCGTCTCCGTTTATTGTGCAGAACATCGTTCCCTCTATTTGGTCCGCCAACATCTCACCCTTACAGTCCGCCTCTAGGTTAGAATGCCATAGATCGTGATGGACTTTGAAATCGCCTAAGATAATGCGATTAACGCCAGTGAGTAGTTCGCTGATATTGGTATGGAATCCACTGGGGCAACCTGTGTCAGGAGGGATGTAAATGTTGACGATTTCTAAGCTTACATCGTCTGACCGCGCAGATATGCCTTGGCGTTCCAAATAGATAATATTGCACTGAGTTGTGGATGATAGACGCGATACCGCCTAAATTTCCGCTTTGGCGATTTTTTTTGTGGACATTATACCCTGAATCGCTGCAATGCGAATGTTATGCCGCCTCATGATCTCCGTGATCTTCCCAGTTAATCTTTTACAGTTTATCTGCAAAATTCTGAAGTGCGACGGGGGAGACATCGTCATTCTAGGGGTAAGTGACGGATGACTACGCCTAAGTTGAGGGAGGTGAGGACGCAATTGCTTTGCAATTGTAGCCCTGTGATTGGGCGACTCTGGGTAAGTATTGGGGTACCCGGTGTAGTTGGGTTTGCGGCTTGGCAGCATGACGCGATAAAACGTTTCGGGGGGTTACCGTCGTTGAGACCAGAACATCTAGGAAAAGCTCACCGTCCAAGACAAGAGCTGCATTGGACAGATGTCACAAACATATATATTCTGTGCTGTTCAGCATTACCAATAACGGTTAAGGTTGAATGCGGAGCTTTTACTGAACTTTATTTAGCTTAAACATGCAGGTGCCGGCACTTGGTAAAGTATTGGCGAAAAGTATCGAGGTAAAGTATTGATACTTTACCCAGTAATTGGAAAAAAGCATCGAGTACGAAATACTCGGGTATTTTTTAGGAAAGTAGCGATACTACTCACTCAGTACTCGTATCGTTCCATCACTACTCACACCAACGACAAAGTGCCTGCTGTAGTGAGGGAGTGAAATTTCATAAAGAGTAGTAAATGTATTCCTTATAACCAAGACGCTCACTGCCGATACCTTTTTCTGAATCTTGTATTACATAGAATCGAAAAGCATTTTTTGAATAACAATAACTCAAAAATGGTATATCGAACAAATAACATTTTGAACTAGTCACAACAACATTATAAATTATTATATTAACAATTTGCTAAAAATTACATATTTTCACATATTTTTATTGATCGTTTGAATTAAAATCACTTTCGATTCGTGTTAAATGGGGCTACACTGAAACGAAACCCTTTGATCTGTAAAAATAAAATAATAGAAAATAATAAAAAATAAAAATTTTGGGATTTAAAACTATAAAAGTGGAGCGCAATTTTTCAATTTAAGGCAAACCATGTACTTGGGATTAACTATTTGATTATGTAAAATTTAAACACGCACTCTACCTTTATAATTTTAAATCCAAAAATTCTTTTACAAGAGTTATTGTTAAAGTTTATTAGTCAAAATTCAACAATAATATGTCTGTATTAAAGGAAAAATTTCCTTTATATAAAGGTAGTCCTTAAAATTTTTTTTATCATCTTTTTATTTTAAATTTTTTAGTACTGCCTACAAAAAGGCAATGGCAACTTTGATTAGTAATTTAGGTAATTCCTAAGAGAAAATTCTTATCTTTATTTATTTTTTCAAAATTGGAAGATTTAAGACAATTAGTGGAATTTTCGCTGACAACACTGGCGCAAACAACAGAACTCCACCTCGCATCATAACAAGAGAATTCCACCTTGTTTTTCAGCTACTTCATTAGCAAAGCTGAAAATCGTGGTGAAATTCGCATACGCCCGAAAGTCTAAAAGAATTGTGGTGAAAGTCACGTACGCTTAAAAGCATGCAAGGACGTGCATTGAGTTGGGCCTTCAACGAGGTGGAATTCTACAACGCCTGCAACACGCAGGAGGCTAGCCATGAAGATGTGGCCTAACCTTCTAAACAATTCGACTTGTAGCTCAAATTTTTTGATCAAACATTGCACTGTCACATAGTTTTAAACTATATTTCAGGTTTCAAATCTCTATATATCCAGGAAGATAGTTAAAAATCGATTGCAAGATTCCCAATTTAAAACTAGTTTTCTCAATATCTCGATCCATGCGCCATCTAGTGGATTTTTTTTTATAAAATATTGAATTATCACCAGGTACTGATTTACGGCCCAAGTTTCATGTCCCTAGCTCATCGGGAAGTTACTCGAAAATCGATCGCATTATTCCCCCCACTTTTAAAGGATTTGCAGTTATCTTGACTAGTGCGCACCTAGCGGAACTTTGTTTTCTATAAGTTGTTTTGTCACTAGGCCTCTAACTAAGTGCCAAGCTTCAAGCCTCTAGGTAACCGCGAAGTTGGTTAAAAATGGATTGATTGTTAAAAATCGATTGCAAGATTCCCAAATTAAAATTAATTTTCCTAATATCTCGATCCATGCGCCACCTAGCGGAATTTTTTTTGATAAAATATTGCATTGTCACCGGGTTCTGACTTACAGCCCGAGTTTCATATCGGGAAAATAGTCAAAAATCGATTGCAAGATGCCCTGCGTTTTTTCAAAGATTTTCAGGGATTTTCGTTTATCTCGATTCATCTTCTATCTGGCGGCGTTTTCCACGAATTGTAGCGCCATCGACTCGCAAACTATGTGCTAAGTTTCAAGTCTCTGGATCAGCGAGAAGTTAGCTAAAAGTCGATTGCAAAATTTCCATTTTATAACTAATTTTCTGTATTTCCCGATCCGCCACCTAGCAGATTTTTTTTCACTTGCATTGTTATGTCTCCCAGATCTGAACTATGTGCTAAGTATCAAGAGTCCAGCTCAGCGGGAAGTTACCGAAAAAGACTTTTCCGTGGGTCAAAAATTCGTATGGAAATGAGGGGACAAGCATGAAAGAGACTTAATATAAAGGTAGTAAAAGAGCAAATATTCCAAACATCTTTTGATATTTGCTTCAATTTCAAGGGTTTATTGACTTTTGAAAGAAATTAATTAATTATTGGTGAACTGCTAGGCTAAGCTCAGCTATGCACTTCAACAAAAAAAAAATTGCTTATTTAAGTTATGGTTATCACTAAAGCGATATGCTATGGAGTCAATAGCAAAATACATTGATTTCCATAAGGTTGATTGCAACAGCTTTTTTATACGGAGTATGTCAGAGCAATAAAGCATCTATTCCGAAATTTTATATTTATCTCATGGTCTATTCATTAACTAGGAAAGCTTAAAGCTAAGAATAAAATTTGATCTCACAACTCAAGGTATTTGAATGTGTCTCACACACTTTCATTGCAAATAATAAAAAATATTTTTTTTTTTTAAATCGCAATTATATACATTTATTTATAGATAACACCAAAATACCTATCGCCATTTTGCCTTCTGATGGGAATATAACTATGTCCGTGTATTTATCCATCTTGAAATTTCAGGATCCATGAATACAAAAGAACTACCAGCACCGGAATTAGCTGTGAGCATCGCACAAAAGTTATTACCAATAACGGCTGGTGCCCCAAAATCTCCATCATGAGCAATCGGTGGGCTTATTATAGTAAATTGTAGTTCGCTTAATTGTGCAAAATTTTTATCAAGGAAATAAACCATTCTACATTGGAGTTTATCCGAAGGGCTCCCATTTTCTGCAGTTGTCCTACCCCATCCACAAACTCGCATATCAGCATGGCAAGGCCTTACGTAAAAGCAACTGTATGGTATTGCATGTACTTTTGTTGTAAAGGCAAACGTAGAACGCAATATAAACACAGAAATACGCTCTGTTCCCTCTCCTGGATAAGGATGTATATTCTCCACGTGGCTAGTTTGTATATGGTCGCCTGTATCACATAACTTCGTTGCGCCAGCTTTAACAATGAATAAGTTAAAATTTTCCCTATAGCAAATTATAGCTGATACCACCTTTCGCTGATCGACTAGTGCACCAACGCACATATAATGCTCGTCATAATGGATTGAAACCACATGACGATTATACTCTATATCCGCCTCACTGCCATCTAATATGCGATTTTCTGAATTCGTGAAAGTCAAAAGGTGGCTAACAATGGCAAACGAAAGAGCGAAATAACTGCAAAACTTCATTTTAGTTGAATTAAGTATAAACTACATCAAGATCAATTTTGTGGGCGCTATTTATACTTGGTTGGGTCTTGCGATTAAAAAGTAAGCAAACACGTTTACTTCTAGATTCCAGGAATTGCAACAATAAAAATACTTCCTTATTTGAGTTAAAGCAATTAATGAACCGAACATATTTATTTTTTTATCACTCAACCCATTTAACCTTACGTAAATTTTTGGTTAGAAGTGCCTAATTAAAATTTCAGTGCCCTTAATGATGCAAAATACAAAATATTTATACAGCTTTTTAAACTGGGCGTTTGGTGTGTAGTGTGAATAAAAAACAAGTAAAGGTGTCTAAGTTCGGGTGCAACCGAACATAATATACTCAGCGTGAGCTTCAATTGTACATTTCATTTCAGATAAATTATTTTCTACATAACGCGTGGCACTGCCCGTTTAAGAAAAATGTCTTCCCATTTCCTCTTACAATAAAACTTGATAAGTGAAAAATCATTGATTAAAAACTATTTTTTGCTAGGTTATAGCTTATTATTCTAGTCTACGACACAATTTCATTACGACATGTTAATTTTTCTTCGAGTTATGGCTCCCGAATTGCGATTTTTGATTTACGATTAATAATATTTGTAAAATTGATCTTGTCACAAGTGAGCGGTGCCGCGCCTATTTTAAAAATTGTTTTAAAATTTTTATCAAGAGTTTCAATATCAACTTTGCAGGTGTATTATTTACTAAATAATCAGGTTTTTTGTGTTTTCCAAAATGTTATATATATAAAAAGTGGGCTTGGGATATCATCCGATTTCGCTCAATTTCAACACCAATCTATTCTGTGTCCAGATAAGTTCGTGTACCAAATTTGGTAAAGTTATCTCAATATTTACTCAATTTGTCGTGTTAGCGGACAGACGGACGGACGGACATGGCGCAATCAAATTTGATATATGGAAGTATATTTCTATCGCGATTCCCTTGTACCTGTACAACCAACTGTTATCCAATCAAAGTTAATATACTATGTGTGCAAAGCACGCTGAGTATAATAAGCAAAAACGTTTATTTCTAGATTCCAGGAATTCTAATATAAACACACTTCCTTATTTGAGTTAAAGCAATTTATGGAACGGAAAATTTTTAGTTTTTTATCACTCAACACATTTAACCTTAAGTTAGAAGGTTGAAGTGCCTAATTAAAATTTCAATGCCTTTAATGATGCAAGATAAACAAGTAAGGAAGGTTAAGTTCGGGTGTAATCGAACATTACATACTCAGTTGAGAGCTATGGTGACAACATAAGGGAAAATAACCATGTAGGAAAATGAACCGAGGGAAACCCTGGAATGTGTATCAAATGAAAGGCGTTAAAGAGTATTTTATGAGGGAGTGGGCCATAGTTCTATAGGTGGATGCCATTTAGGGATATAGCCATAAAGGTGGATCAGGGTTGACTCTAGAATGCGTTTGTACGATATGGGTTTCAAATGAAAGGTGTTAATGAGTATTTTAAAAGGGAGTAATCCTTTGTTCCATAGGTGGACGCCGTTTCGAGATATCGCCATAAGGTGGACCAGGGGTGACCCTAGAATTTGTTTGTACAATATGGGCATGAAACGAAAGGTGTTAATGAGTATTTTAAAAGGGAGTGGGCTTTAGTTCTATAGGTGGACGCCGTTTCGAAATATCGCCCTAAAGGTGGACCAGGGGTGACTCTAGAATATGTTTGTACGATATGGGTATCAAATTAAAGGTATTAATAAGGGTTTTAAAAGGGAGTGGTGGTTGTTGTATAGGTGGTCGCCTTTTCGAGATATCGCCATAAAGGTGGACCAGGGGTGACTATAGAACGCGTTTGCACGATATGGGTATCAAAAGAAAGGTGATTATGAGTATTTTAAAAGGGAGTAATCCTTAGTTCCATATGTGGACGCCGTTTCGAGATATCGCCATAAAGGTGGAGCAGGGGTGACCCTAGAATTTGTTTGTACAATATGGGTATCAAAAGAAAGGTGTTAATGAGTATTTTAAAAGGGAGTGGGCCTTCGTTCTATAGGTGTTCGCCTTTTCGAGATATCGCCATAAAGGTGGACCAGGGGTGACTTTAGAATATGTTTTTACGATATGGGTATCAAATGAAAGGTGTTAATGAGTATTTTAAAAGGGCGAGGGGCTTAGTTCTATAGGTGGACGCCTTTTCGAGATATCGCCATAAAGGTGGACCAGGGGTGACTCTAGAATGAGTTTGTACGATATGGGTATCAAATTAAAGGTATTAATGAGAGTTTTAAAAGGGAGTGGTGTGAAGGCGTTTCCAGATATCGACCAAAATGTGGACCAGGGTGACCCAGAACATCATCTGTTGGATACAGCTAATTTATTTATATATGTAATACCTGCCAAGATTTTAAGGGTTTTTTATTTCGCCCTGTAGAACTTTTTCATTTTCTTCTACTTAATATGGTAGGTGTCACAACCATTTTATAAAGTTTTTTCTAAAGTTATATTTCGCGTCAATAAAACAATCCAATTACCTTACCATGTTTCATGCTTTTTTTCATATTTGGTATAGAATTATGGCATTTTTTCATTTTTCGTAATTTTCGATATCGAAAAAGTGGGCGTGGTCATAGTCGGATTTCGTTCATTTTTCATACTAAGATAAAGTGAGTTCAAGTAAGCACGTGAACTAAGTTCATTAAAGATATGTCGATTTTTGCCCAAGTTATCGTGTTAACGGCCATGCGGAAGGACAGACGGACGCCTGTGTATAAAAACTGGGCGTGGCAACAACCGATTTCGCCCACAGAAAACAGTTAATGTCATAAAATCTATGCCCCTACAAAATTTCAAAAGGATTGGTTAATTTTTGTTCGACTTATGGCGTTAAAAGTATCCTAGACAAATTAAATGAAAAAGGGCGGAGCCATGCCCATTTTGAAATTTTCTTTTATTTTTGTATTTTGTTGCACCATATCATTACTGGAGTTGAATGTTGACATAATTTACTTATATACTGTAAAGATATTAAATTTTTTGTTAAAATTTTACTTTAAAAAAATTTTTTTTTTAAAAGTGGGCATGGTCCTTCTCCGATTTTGCTAATTTTTATTAGGCGTACATATAGTAATAGAAGTAACGTTCCTGCCAAATTTCATCAAGATATCTTCAACGACTGCCAAATTACAGCTTGCAAAACTTTTAAATTACCTTCTTTTAAAAGTGGGCGGTGCCACGCCCATTGTCCAAAATGTTACTAATTTTCTATTCTGCGTCATAAGTTCAACTCATCTACCAAGTTTCGTCGCTTTAGCTGTCTTTTGTAATGAATTATCGCACTTTTTCGGTTTTTCGAAATTTTCGATATGGAAAAAGTGGGCGTGGTTATAGTCCGATATCGTTCATTTTAAATAGCGATCTGAGATGTGTACTCAGGAACCTGCATACCAAATTTCATCAAGATACCTCAAAATTTACTCAAGTTATCGTGTTAACGGACGGACGGACGGACGGACGGACGGACGGACATGGCTCAATCAAATTTTTTTTCGATCCTGATTATTTTGATATATAGAAGTCTATATCTATCTCGATTCCTTTATATATGTACAACCAACCGTTATCCAATCAAACTTAATATACTCTGTGAGCTCTGCTCAACTGAGTATAAAAATATTTATGCAGCTATTTAAACTGGGCGTTATTTATACAAAGTCGGGTAGGTGAATAAAAATAAGCAAACACGTTTATTTCTAGATTCCAGGAATTCGAACAATAAAAGCACTTCCTTATTTGATTTAAAGCAATTAATGAACGGACAATTTTTATTTTTTTTTATCACTCAACCCATTTAACCTTGTGTACATTTTTAGTTAGAAGTGCCTAATTAATATTTCAGTGTCCTTAATGATGAAACATACAAAATATTTATACAACTTTTTAAAATGACCGTTCTGATGACATGGTTGGCTCGTGTGAATAAATATTAAGGAAAAACATTTGATTCTAGATTCCAGGAATGTGAACAATAAAAACACTTCCTCATGTGAATTAAACCAATATATAGTGTAACGAATTTACTGCAATTCGCTTATTTCAAATCTTCTACTAAGTTTCGAATCATTAAATTGTTGAATAAATAACTCCACTATTTAATAATGCACAATGGCCTTTATTAAAGTACTTCACAATAATTAACTCTACTATTGCTCGACAGATAGCGTGATTAATCAAAACTGATTATGGCACCTTTACTGGTGTCGCCTTTTATACTGTTTGGTTTACTCGTTGACATTTCTAGGCTGTTCTGTTCTAGAATCTACTAGTTGGTTATCTGCTATAAGTTTTCAGCTATAACCACAGATGCAAAACTGTTATAGCTTCTCTCACAGCTCATGCGCGTGTGTTTGGGAGCGACACTTCCACAATTATTTTGCATATTTCAGATAAGATATCTGCATGTATTTGTGCGTTGCTTCTCCGCTGCATGTACGTAAATATGTGTAGACATAATGATTGAATTGTTTATGTAGATACATAATGATTGATTTATGGATGTGCATACAAGTCACCCTTGGCATCGGCTTAGAGATGACAGTACCCCTTAGTGTTGCTAATATTCGTAACAATAGAATGGAAAATTGTTATCTTTTTAACAGTCAATACATTTAACCTTGTGTACATTTTTGGTTAGAAGTGCCTATTTAAAATTTCGATGTCCTTAATGATGAAAAATATAAAATATTTATACAGCTTTTTAAAATGGCCGTTATTTATACCTAGTTGGCTCGAGTGTATAAAAAATAAGGAAAAATATTTTACTCTAGATTCAAGGAATGTGAACATTGAAAACACTTCCTCATTTGAATTAACCCAATATATAGAATGGAAGCTTTTTATTTTTTTACACTAAACCCATTTAACCTTGTGTACATTTTTGATTAGAAGTGCCTAATTAAAATGTCAATGCCCTTAATGATGAAAAATACAAAATATTTATACATTCTAGATTCCAGGATTGTGAACAATAAAAAAACTTCCTCATTTGAATTAAACCAATATATAGAATGGAAATTTTTTATTTTTTTACACTCAACCCATTTAACCTTGTGTACATTTTTGGTTAGAAGTGCCTAATTAAAATGTCAATGCCCTTAATGATGAAAAATACAATATATTTATACATTCTAGATTCCAGGATTGTGAACAATAAAAAATCTTCCTCATTTGAATTAAACCAATATATAGAAAGGAAACTTTTTATTTTTTTACACTCAACCCATTTTCCGTGTGTACATTTTTGGTTAGAAGTGCCTAAATAAAATTGCAATGTCCTTAATGATGAAAAATACAAAATATTTATACAGCTTTTTAAAATGGAAGTTATTTATACATAGTTGGCTCGAGTGTATAAAAAATAAGGAAAAATATTTTACTCTAGATTCAAGGAATGTGAACATTGAAAACACTTCCTCATTTGAATTAACCCAATATATAGAATGGAAGCTTTTTATTTTTTTACACTAAACCCATTTAACCTTGTGTACATTTTTGATTAGAAGTGCCTAATTAAAATGTCAATGCCCTTAATGATGAAAAATACAAAATATTTATACATTCTAGATTCCAGGATTGTGAACAATAAAAAAACTTCCTCATTTGAATTAAACCAATATATAGAATGGAAATTTTTTATTTTTTTACACTCAACCCATTTAACCTTGTGTACATTTTTGATTAGAAGTGCCTAATTAAAATGTCAATGCCCTTAATGATGAAAAATACAATATATTAATACATTCTAGATTCCAGGATTGTGAACAATAAAAAATCTTCCTCATTTGAATTAAACCAATATATAGAAAGGAAACTTTTTATTTTTTTACACTCAACCCATTTTCCGTGTGTACATTTTTGGTTAGAAGTGCCTAAATAAAATTGCAATGTCCTTAATGATGAAAAATACAAAATATTTATACAGCTTTTTAAAATGGAAGTTATTTATACATAGTTGGCTCGAGTGTATAAAAAATAAGGAAAAATATTTTACTCTAGATTCAAGGAATGTGAACATTGAAAACACTTCCTCATTTGAATTAACCCAATATATAGAAAGGAAACTTTTTATTTTTTTACACTCAACCCATTTTCCGTGTGTACATTTTTGGTTAGAAGTGCCTAAATAAAATTGCAATGTCCTTAATGATGAAAAATACAAAATATTTATACAGCTTTTTAAAATGGAAGTTATTTATACCTAGTTGGTTCGAGTGTATAAAAAATAAGGAAAAATATTTTACTCTAGATTCAAGGAATGTGAACATTGAAAACACTTCCTCATTTGAATTAACCCAATATATAGAATGGAAATTTTTTATTTTTTTACACTCAACCCATTTAACCTTGTGTACATTTTTGGTTAGAAGTGCCTAATTAAAATGTCAATGCCCTTAATGATGAAAAATACAAAATATTTATACATTCTAGATTCCAGGATTGTGAACAATAAAAAAACTTCCTCATTTGAATTAAACCAATATATAGAAAGGAAATTTTTTACTTTTTTACACTCAACCCATTTTCGGTGTGTAAATTTTTGGTTAGAAGAGCCTAATTAAAATTGCAATGTCCTTAATGATGAAAAATACAAAATATTTATACAGCTTTTTAAAATGGCCGTTATTTATACATAGTTGGCTCGTGTGAATAAAAAATAGGCAAAAACATTACCTTCTAGATTCCAGGATTGTGAACAATAAAAAAACTTCCTCATTTGAATTAAACCAATATATAGAATGGAAATTTTTTATTTTTTTACACTCAACCCATTTAACCTTGTGTACATTTTTGGTTAGAAGTGCCTAATTAAAATGTCAATGCCCTTAATGATGAAAAATACAATATATTTATACATTCTAGATTCCAGGATTGTGAACAATAAAAAATCTTCCTCATTTGAATTAAACCAATATATAGAAAGGAAACTTTTTATTTTTTTACACTCAACCCATTTTCCGTGTGTACATTTTTGGTTAGAAGTGCCTAAATAAAATTGCAATGTCCTTAATGATGAAAAATACAAAATATTTATACAGCTTTTTAAAATGGAAGTTATTTATACATAGTTGGCTCGTGTGAATAAAAAATAGGCAAACACATTACCTTCTAGATTCCAGGATTGTGAACAATAAAAAAAACTTCCTCATTTGAATTAAACCAATATATAGAATGGAAATTTTTTATTTTTTTACACTCAACCCATTTAACCTTGTGTACATTTTTGGTTAGAAGTGCCTAATTAAAATGTCAATGCCCTTAATGATGAAAAATAAAATATATATATACATTCTAGATTCCAAGATTGTGAACAATAAAAAAACTTCCTCATTTGAATTAAACCAATATATAGAATGGAAATTTTTTATTTTTTTACACTCAACCCATTTAACCTTGTGTACATTTTTGGTTAGAAGTGCCTAATTAAAATGTCAATGCCCTTAATGATGAAAAATACAATATATTTATATATTCTAGATTCCAGGATTGTGAACAATAAAAAATCTTCCTCATTTGAATTAAACCAATATATAGAATGGAAATTTTTTATTTTTTTACACTCAACCCATTTAACCTTGTGTACATTTTTGGTTAGAAGTGCCTAATTAAAATGTCAATGCCCTTAATGATGAAAAATACAATATATTTATACATTCTAGATTCCAGGATTGTGAACAATAAAAAAACTTCCTCATTTGAATTAAACCAATATATAGAAAGGAAATTTTTTATTTTTATACACTCAACCCATTTAACTTTGTGTACATTTTTGGTTAAAAGAGCCTAATTAAAATTGCAATGTCCTTATTGATGAAAAATACAAAATATTTATACAGCTTTTTAAAATGGCCGTTATTTATACATGGTTGGCTCGTGTGAATAAAAAATAGGCAAAAATATTTCCTTCTAGATTCCAGGATTGTGAACAAAAAAACACTTCCTCATTTGAATTATACCAATATATAGAATGGAAATTTTTTATTTTTTTACACTCAACCCATTTAACCTTGTGTACATTTTTGGTTAGAAGTGCCTAATTAAAATGTCAATGCCCTTAATGATGAAAAATACAATATATTTATACATTCTAGATTCCAGGATTGTGAACAATAAAAAAACTTCCTCATTTGAATTAAACCAATATATAGAAAGGAAATTTTTTATTTTTATACACTCAACCCATTTAACTTTGTGTACATTTTTGGTTAGAAGAGCCTAATTAAAATTGCAATGTCCTTATTGATGAAAAATACAAAATATTTATACAGCTTTTTAAAATGGCCGTTATTTATACATGGTTGGCTCGTGTGAATAAAAAATAGGCAAAAACATTACCTACTAGATTCCAGGATTGTGAACAATAAAAAAACTTCCTCATTTGAATTAAACCAATATATAGAAAGGAAATTTTTTATTTTTTTACACTCAATCCATTTTCCGTGTGTACATTTTTGGTTAAAAGTGCCTAATTAAAATTTCAATGTCCTTAATGATGAAAAATACAAAATATTTATACAGCTTTTTAAAATGGCCGTTATTTATACATGGTTGGCTCGTGTGAATAAAAAATAGGCAAAAATATTTCCTTCTAGATTCCAGGATTGTGAACAAAAAAACACTTCCTCATTTGAATTATACCAATATATAGAATGGAAATTTTTTATTTTTTTACACTCAACACATTTAACTTTGTGTACATTTTTGGTTAGAAGTGCCTAATTAAAATTTCAATGTCCTTAATGATGAAAAATACAAAATATTTATACAGCTTTTTAAAATGGCCGTTATTTATACATAGTTGGCTCGTGTGAATAAAAAATAGGCAAAAATATTTCCTTCTAGATTCCAGGATTGTGAACAAAAAAACACTTCCTCATTTGAATTATACCAATATATAGAATGGAAATTTTTTATTTTTTTACACTCAACCCATTTAACCTTGTGTACATTTTTGGTTAGAAGTGCCTAATTAAAATGTCAATGCCCTTAATGATGAAAAATACAATATATTTATACATTCTAGATTCCAGGATTGTGAACAATAAAAAAACTTCCTCATTTGAATTAAACCAATATATAGAAAGGAAATTTTTTATTTTTTTACACTCAATCCATTTTCCGTGTGTACATTTTTGGTTAAAAGTGCCTAATTAAAATTTCAATGTCCCTAATGATGAAAAATACAAAATATTTATACAGCTTTTTAAAATGGCCGTTATTTATACATAGTTGGCTCGTGTGAATAAAAAATAGGCAAAAATATTTCCTTCTAGATTCCAGGATTGTGAACAATAAAAAATCTTCCTCATTTGAATTAAACCAATATATAGAAAGGAAATTTTTTATTTTTTTACACTCAATCCATTTTCCGTGTGTACATTTTTGGTTAAAAGTGCCTAATTAAAATTTCAATGTCCCTAATGATGAAAAATACAAAATATTTATACAGCTTTTTAAAATGGCCGTTATTTATACATAGTTGGCTCGTGTGAATAAAAAATAGGCAAAAATATTTCCTTCTAGATTCCAGGATTGTGAACAAAAAAACACTTCCTCATTTGAATTATACCAATATATAGAATGGAAATTTTTTATTTTTTTACACTCAACCCATTTAACCTTGTGTACATTTTTGGTTAGAAGTGCCTAATTAAAATGTCAATGCCCTTAATGATGAAAAATACAATATATTTATACATTCTAGATTTCCCGATTGTGAACAATAAAAAAACTTCCTCATTTGAATTAAACCAATATATAGAAAGGAAATTTTTTATTTTTTTACACTCAACCCATTTAACCTTGTGTACATTTTTGGTTAAAAGTGCCTAATTAAAATTTCAATGTCCCTAATGATGAAAAATACAAAATATTTATACATTCTAGATTTCCCGATTGTGAACAATAAAAAAACTTCCTCATTTGAATTAAACCAATATATAGAATGGAAATTTTTTATTTTTTTACACTCAACCCATTTAACCTTGTGTACATTTTTGGTTAAAAGTGCCTAATTAAAATGTCAATGCCCTTAATGATGAAAAATACAATATATTTATACATTCTAGATTTCCCGATTGTGAACAATAAAAAAACTTCCTCATTTGAATTAAACCAATATATAGAATGGAAATTTTTTATTTTTTTACACTCAACACATTTAACTTTGTGTACATTTTTGGTTAAAAGTGCCTAATTAAAATTTCAATGTCCCTAATGATGAAAAATACAAAATATTTATACAGCTTTTTAAAATGGCCGTTATTTATACATAGTTGGCTCGTGTGAATAAAAAATAGGCAAAAATATTTCCTTCTAGATTCCAGGATTGTGAACAATAAAAAATCTTCCTCATTTGAATTAAACCAATATATAGAAAGGAAATTTTTTATTTTTTTACACTCAATCCATTTTCCGTGTGTACATTTTTGGTTAAAAGTGCCTAATTAAAATTCCAATGTCCCTAATGATGAAAAATACAAAATATTTATACAGCTTTTTAAAATGGCCGTTATTTATACATAGTTGGCTCGTGTGAATAAAAAATAGGCAAAAATATTTCCTTCTAGATTCCAGGATTGTGAACAAAAAAACACTTCCTCATTTGAATTATACCAATATATAGAATGGAAATTTTTTATTTTTTTACACTCAACCCATTTAACCTTGTGTACATTTTTGGTTAGAAGTGCCTAATTAAAATGTCAATGCCCTTAATGATGAAAAATACAATATATTTATACATTCTAGATTTCCCGATTGTGAACAATAAAAAAACTTCCTCATTTGAATTAAACCAATATATAGAATGGAAATTTTTTATTTTTTTACACTCAACCCATTTAACCTTGTGTACATTTTTGGTTAGAAGTGCCTAATTAAAATGTCAATGCCCTTAATGATGAAAAATAAAATATATATATACATTCTAGATTCCAGGATTGTGAACAATAAAAAAAACTTCTTCATTTGAATTAAACCAATATATAGAATGGAAATTTTTTATTTTTTTACACTCAACCCATTTAACCTTGTGTACATTTTTGGTTAGAAGTGCCTAATTAAAATGTCAATGCCCTTAATGATGAAAAATAAAATATATATATACATTCTAGATTCCAGGATTGTGAACAATAAAAAAACTTCCTCATTTGAATTAAACCAATATATAGAATGGAAATTTTTTATTTTTTTACACTCAACACATTTAACTTTGTGTACATTTTTGGTTAGAAGTGCCTAATTAAAATTTCAATGTCCTTAATGATGAAAAATACAAAATATTTATACAGCTTTTTAAAATGGCCGTTATTTATACATGGTTGGCTCGTGTGAATAAAAAATAGGCAAAAACATTACCTTCTAGATTCCAGGATTGTGAACAATAAAAAAACTTCCTCATTTGAATTAAACCAATATATAGAAAGGAAATTTTTTATTTTTTTACACTCAATCCATTTTCCGTGTGTACATTTTTGGTTAAAAGTGCCTAATTAAAATTTCAATGTCCCTAATGATGAAGAATACAAAATATTTATACAGCTTTTTAAAATGGCCGTTATTTATACATAGTTGGCTCGTGTGAATAAAAAATAGGCAAAAATATTTCCTTCTAGATTCCAGGATTGTGAACAATAAAAAATCTTCCTCATTTGAATTAAACCAATATATAGAAAGGAAATTTTTTATTTTTTTACACTCAATCCATTTTCCGTGTGTACATTTTTGGTTAAAAGTGCCTAATTAAAATTTCAATGTCCCTAATGATGAAAAATACAAAATATTTATACAGCTTTTTAAAATGGCCGTTATTTATACATAGTTGGCTCGTGTGAATAAAAAATAGGCAAAAATATTTCCTTCTAGATTCCAGGATTGTGAACAATAAAAAAACTTCCTCATTTGAATTAAACCAATATATAGAAAGGAAATTTTTTATTTTTTTACACTCAATCCATTTTCCGTGTGTACATTTTTGGTTAAAAGTGCCTAATTAAAATTTCAATGTCCCTAATGATGAAAAATACAAAATATTTATACAGCTTTTTAAAATGGCCGTTATTTATACATAGTTGGCTCGTGTGAATAAAAAATAGGCAAAAATATTTCCTTCTAGATTCCAGGATTGTGAACAAAAAAACACTTCCTCATTTGAATTATACCAATATATAGAATGGAAATTTTTTATTTTTTTACACTCAACCCATTTAACCTTGTGTACATTTTTGGTTAGAAGTGCCTAATTAAAATGTCAATGCCCTTAATGATGAAAAATACAATATATTTATACATTCTAGATTTCCCGATTGTGAACAATAAAAAAACTTCCTCATTTGAATTAAACCAATATATAGAAAGGAAATTTTTTATTTTTTTACACTCAATCCATTTTCCGTGTGTACATTTTTGGTTAAAAGTGCCTAATTAAAATTTCAATGTCCTTAATGATGGAAAATACAAAATATTTATACAGCTTTTTAAAATGGCCGTTATTTATACATAGTTGGCTCGTGTGAATAAAAAATAGGCAAAAATATTTCCTTCTAGATTCCAGGATTGTGAACAAAAAAACACTTCCTCATTTGAATTATACCAATATATAGAATGGAAATTTTTTATTTTTTTACACTCAACACATTTAACTTTGTGTACATTTTTGGTTAAAAGTGCCTAATTAAAATTTCAATGTCCTTAATGATGAAAAATACAAAATATTTATACAGCTTTTTAAAATGGCCGTTATTTATACATAGTTGGCTCGTGTGAATAAAAAATAGGGAAAAATATTTCCTTCTAGATTCCAGGATTGTGAACAAAAAAACACTTCCTCATTTGAATTATACCAATATATAGAATGGAAATTTTTTATTTTTTTACACTCAACACATTTAACTTTGTGTACATTTTTGGTTAAAAGTGCCTAATTAAAATTTCAATGTCCTTAATGATGAAAAATACAAAATATTTATACAGCTTTTTAAAATGGCCGTTATTTATACATAGTTGGCTCGTGTGAATTAAAAATAGGCAAAAATATTTCCTTCTAGATTCCAGGATTGTGAACAAAAAAACACTTCCTCATTTGAATTATACCAATATATAGAATGGAAATTTTTTATTTTTTTACACTCAACACATTTCACTTTGTGTACATTTTTGGTTAAAAGTGCCTAATTAAAATTTCAATGTCCTTAATGATGAAAAATACAAAATATTTATACAGCTTTTTAAAATGGCCGTTATTTATACATAGTTGGCTCGTGTGAATAAAAAATAGGCAAAAATATTTCCTTCTAGATTCCAGGATTGTGAACAAAAAAACACTTCCTCATTTGAATTATACCAATATATAGAATGGAAATTTTTTATTTTTTTACACTCAACACATTTAACTTTGTGTACATTTTTGGTTAAAAGTGCCTAATTAAAATTTCAATGTCCTTAATGATGAAAAATACAAAATATTTATACAGCTTTTTAAAATGGCCGTTATTTATACATAGTTGGCTCGTGTGAATAAAAAATAGGCAAAAATATTTCCTTCTAGATTCCAGGATTGTGAACAAAAAAACACTTCCTCATTTGAATTATACCAATATATAGAATGGAAATTTTTTATTTTTTTACACTCAACACATTTAACTTTGTGTACATTTTTGGTTAAAAGTGCCTAATTAAAATTTCAATGTCCTTAATGATGAAAAATACAAAATATTTATACAGCTTTTTAAAATGGCCGTTATTTATACATAGTTGGCTCGTGTGAATAAAAAATAGGGAAAAATATTTCCTTCTAGATTCCAGGATTGTGAACAAAAAAACACTTCCTCATTTGAATTATACCAATATATAGAATGGAAATTTTTTATTTTTTTACACTCAACACATTTAACCTTACGTAAATTTTTGGTTAGAAGTGCCTAATTAAAATTTCAATGTCCTTAATGATGAAAAATACAAAATATTTATACAGCTTTTTAAAATGGCCGTTATTTATACATAGTTGGCTCGTGTGAATAAAAAATAGGCAAACATATTTCCTTCTAGATTCCAGGATTGTGAACAAAAAAACACTTCCTCATTTGAATTATACCAATATATATAATGGAAATTTTTTATTTTTTTACACTCAACACATTTAACTTTGTGTACATTTTTGGTTAGAAGTGCCTAATTAAAATTTCAATGTCCTTAATGATGAAAAATACAAAATATTTATACAGCTTTTTAAAATGGCCGTTATTTATACATAGTTGGCTCGTGTGAATAAAAAATAGGCAAAAATATTTCCTTCTAGATTCCAGGATTGTGAACAAAAAAACACTTCCTCATTTGAATTATACCAATATATAGAATGGAAATTTTTTATTTTTTTACACTCAACCCATTTAACTTTGTGTACATTTTTGGTTAGAAGTGCCTAATTAAAATGTCAATGTCCTTAATGATGAAAAATACAATATATTTATACATTCTAGATTCCAGGATTGTGAACAATAAAAAAACTTCCTCATTTGAATTAAACCAATATATAGAAAGGAAATTTTTTATTTTTTTACACTCAACACATTTAACTTTGTGTACATTTTTGGTTAGAAGTGCCTAATTAAAATGTCAATGCCCTTAATGATGAAAAATACAATATATTTATACATTCTAGATTCCAGGATTGTGAACAATAAAAAAACTTCCTCATTTGAATTAAACCAATATATAGAAAGGAAATTTTTTATTTTTTTACACTCAACACATTTAACTTTGTGTACATTTTTGGTTAGAAGTGCCTAATTAAAATTTCAATGTCCTTAATGATGAAAAATACAAAATATTTATACAGCTTTTTAAAATGGCCGTTATTTATACATAGTTGGCTCGTGTGAATAAAAAATAGGCAAACATATTTCCTTCTAGATTCCAGGATTGTGAACAAAAAAACACTTCCTCATTTGAATTATACCAATATATAGAATGGAAATTTTTTATTTTTTTACACTCAACACATTTAACTTTGTGTACATTTTTGGTTAGAAGTGCCTAATTAAAATGTCAATGCCCTTAATGATGAAAAATACAATATATTTATACATTCTAGATTCCAGGATTGTGAACAATAAAAAAACTTCCTCATTTGAATTAAACCAATATATAGAAAGGAAATTTTTTATTTTTTTACACTCAACACATTTAACTTTGTGTACATTTTTGGTTAGAAGTGCCTAATTAAAATTTCAATGTCCTTAATGATGAAAAATACAAAATATTTATACAGCTTTTTAAAATGGCCGTTATTTATACATAGTTGGCTCGTGTGAATAAAAAATAGGGAAAAATATTTCCTTCTAGATTCCAGGATTGTGAACAAAAAAACACTTCCTCATTTGAATTATAGCAATATATAGAATGGAAATTTTTTATTTTTTTACACTCAACACATTTAACTTTGTGTACATTTTTGGTTAAAAGTGCCTAATTAAAATTTCAATGTCCTTAATGATGAAAAATACAAAATATTTATACAGCTTTTTAAAATGGCCGTTATTTATACATAGTTGGCTCGTGTGAATAAAAAATAGGCAAAAATATTTCCTTCTAGATTCCAGGATTGTGAACAAAAAAACACTTCCTCATTTGAATTATACCAATATATAGAATGGAAATTTTTTATTTTTTTACACTCAACACATTTAACTTTGTGTACATTTTTGGTTAAAAGTGCCTAATTAAAATTTCAATGTCCTTAATGATGAAAAATACAAAATATTTATACAGCTTTTTAAAATGGCCGTTATTTATACATAGTTGGCTCGTGTGAATAAAAAATAGGCAAACATATTTCCTTCTAGATTCCAGGATTGTGAACAAAAAAACACTTCCTCATTTGAATTATACCAATATATAGAATGGAAATTTTTTATTTTTTTACACTCAACACATTTAACCTTACGTAAATTTTTGGTTAGAAGTGCCTAATTAAAATTTCAATGTCCTTAATGATGAAAAATACAAAATATTTATACAGCTTTTTAAAATGGCCGTTATTTATACATAGTTGGCTCGTGTGAATAAAAAATAGGGAAAAATATTTCCTTCTAGATTCCAGGATTGTGAACAAAAAAACACTTCCTCATTTGAATTATACCAATATATAGAATGGAAATTTTTTATTTTTTTACACTCAACACATTTAACTTTGTGTACATTTTTGGTTAAAAGTGCCTAATTAAAATTTCAATGTCCTTAATGATGAAAAATACAAAATATTTATACAGCTTTTTAAAATGGCCGTTATTTATACATAGTTGGCTCGTGTGAATAAAAAATAGGGAAAAATATTTCCTTCTAGATTCCAGGATTGTGAACAAAAAAACACTTCCTCATTTGAATTATACCAATATATAGAATGGAAATTTTTTATTTTTTTACACTCAACACATTTAACTTTGTGTACATTTTTGGCTAAAAGTGCCTAATTAAAATTTCAATGTCCTTAATGATGAAAAATACAAAATATTTATACAGCTTTTTAAAATGGCCGTTATTTATACATAGTTGGCTCGTGTGAATAAAAAATAGGCAAAAATATTTCCTTCTAGATTCCAGGATTGTGAACAAAAAAACACTTCCTCATTTGAATTATACCAATATATAGAATGGAAATTTTTTATTTTTTTACACTCAACACATTTAACTTTGTGTACATTTTTGGTTAAAAGTGCCTAATTAAAATTTCAATGTCCTTAATGATGAAAAATACAAAATATTTATACAGCTTTTTAAAATGGCCGTTATTTATACATAGTTGGCTCGTGTGAATAAAAAATAGGCAAAAATATTTCCTTCTAGATTCCAGGATTGTGAACAAAAAAACACTTCCTCATTTGAATTATACCAATATATAGAATGGAAATTTTTTATTTTTTTACACTCAACACATTTAACTTTGTGTACATTTTTGGTTAAAAGTGCCTAATTAAAATTTCAATGTCCTTAATGATGAAAAATACAAAATATTTATACAGCTTTTTAAAATGGCCGTTATTTATACATAGTTGGCTCGTGTGAATAAAAAATAGGGAAAAATATTTCCTTCTAGATTCCAGGATTGTGAACAAAAAAACACTTCCTCATTTGAATTATACCAATATATAGAATGGAAATTTTTTATTTTTTTACACTCAACACATTTAACCTTACGTAAATTTTTGGTTAGAAGTGCCTAATTAAAATTTCAATGTCCTTAATGATGAAAAATACAAAATATTTATACAGCTTTTTAAAATGGCCGTTATTTATACATAGTTGGCTCGTGTGAATAAAAAATAGGCAAACATATTTCCTTCTTGATTCCAGGATTGTGAACAAAAAAACACTTCCTCATTTGAATTATACCAATATATAGAATGGAAATTTTTTATTTTTTTACACTCAACACATTTAACTTTGTGTACATTTTTGGTTAGAAGTGCCTAATTAAAATTTCAATGTCCTTAATGATGAAAAATACAAAATATTTATACAGCTTTTTAAAATGGCCGTTATTTATACATAGTTGGCTCGTGTGAATAAAAAATAGGCAAAAATATTTCCTTCTAGATTCCAGGATTGTGAACAAAAAAACACTTCCTCATTTGAATTATACCAATATATAGAATGGAAATTTTTTATTTTTTTACACTCAACCCATTTAACTTTGTGTACATTTTTGGTTAGAAGTGCCTAATTAAAATGTCAATGTCCTTAATGATGAAAAATACAATATATTTATACATTCTAGATTCCAGGATTGTGAACAATAAAAAAACTTCCTCATTTGAATTAAACCAATATATAGAAAGGAATTTTTTTATTTTTTTACACTCAACACATTTAACTTTGTGTACATTTTTGGTTAGAAGTGCCTAATTAAAATGTCAATGCCCTTAATGATGAAAAATACAATATATTTATACATTCTAGATTCCAGGATTGTGAACAATAAAAAAACTTCCTCATTTGAATTAAACCAATATATAGAAAGGAAATTTTTTATTTTTTTACACTCAACACATTTAACTTTGTGTACATTTTTGGTTAGAAGTGCCTAATTAAAATTTCAATGTCCTTAATGATGAAAAATACAAAATATTTATACAGCTTTTTAAAATGGCCGTTATTTATACATAGTTGGCTCGTGTGAATAAAAAATAGGCAAACATATTTCCTTCTAGATTCCAGGATTGTGAACAAAAAAACACTTCCTCATTTGAATTATACCAATATATAGAATGGAAATTTTTTATTTTTTTACACTCAACACATTTAACTTTGTGTACATTTTTGGTTAGAAGTGCCTACTTAAAATGTCAATGCCCTTAATGATGAAAAATACAATATATTTATACATTCTAGATTCCAGGATTGTGAACAATAAAAAAACTTCCTCATTTGAATTAAACCAATATATAGAAAGGAAATTTTTTATTTTTTTACACTCAACACATTTAACTTTGTGTACATTTTTGGTTAGAAGTGCCTAATTAAAATTTCAATGTCCTTAATGATGAAAAATACAAAATATTTATACAGCTTTTTAAAATGGCCGTTATTTATACATAGTTGGCTCGTGTGAATAAAAAATAGGGAAAAATATTTCCTTCTAGATTCCAGGATTGTGAACAAAAAAACACTTCCTCATTTGAATTATACCAATATATAGAATGGAAATTTTTTATTTTTTTACACTCAACACATTTAACTTTGTGTACATTTTTGGTTAAAAGTGCCTAATTAAAATTTCAATGTCCTTAATGATGAAAAATACAAAATATTTATACAGCTTTTTAAAATGGCCGTTATTTATACATAGTTGGCTCGTGTGAATAAAAAATAGGCAAAAATATTTCCTTCTAGATTCCAGGATTGTGAACAAAAAAACACTTCCTCATTTGAATTATACCAATATATAGAATGGAAATTTTTTATTTTTTTACACTCAACACATTTAACTTTGTGTACATTTTTGGTTAAAAGTGCCTAATTAAAATTTCAATGTCCTTAATGATGAAAAATACAAAATATTTATACAGCTTTTTAAAATGGCCGTTATTTATACATAGTTGGCTCGTGTGAATAAAAAATAGGCAAACATATTTCCTTCTAGATTCCAGGATTGTGAACAAAAAAACACTTCCTCATTTGAATTATACCAATATATAGAATGGAAATTTTTTATTTTTTTACACTCAACACATTTAACCTTACGTAAATTTTTGGTTAGAAGTGCCTAATTAAAATTTCAATGTCCTTAATGATGAAAAATACAAAATATTTATACAGCTTTTTAAAATGGCCGTTATTTATACATAGTTGGCTCGTGTGAATAAAAAATAGGGAAAAATATTTCCTTCTAGATTCCAGGATTGTGAACAAAAAAACACTTCCTCATTTGAATTATACCAATATATAGAATGGAAATTTTTTATTTTTTTACACTCAACACATTTAACTTTGTGTACATTTTTGGTTAAAAGTGCCTAATTAAAATTTCAATGTCCTTAATGATGAAAAATACAAAATATTTATACAGCTTTTTAAAATGGCCGTTATTTATACATAGTTGGCTCGTGTGAATAAAAAATAGGGAAAAATATTTCCTTCTAGATTCCAGGATTGTGAACAAAAAAACACTTCCTCATTTGAATTATACCAATATATAGAATGGAAATTTTTTATTTTTTTACACTCAACACATTTAACCTTACGTAAATTTTTGGTTAGAAGTGCCTAATTAAAATTTCAATGTCCTTAATGATGAAAAATACAAAATATTTATACAGCTTTTTAAAATGGCCGTTATTTATACATAGTTGGCTCGTGTGAATAAAAAATAGGCAAACATATTTCCTTCTAGATTCCAGGATTGTGAACAAAAAAACACTTCCTCATTTGAATTACACCAATATATAGAATGGAAATTTTTTATTTTTTTACACTCAACACATTTAACTTTGTGTACATTTTTGGTTAGAAGTGCCTAATTAAAATTTCAATGTCCTTAATGATGAAAAATACAAAATATTTATACAGCTTTTTAAAATGGCCGTTATTTATACATAGTTGGCTCGTGTGAATAAAAAATAGGGAAAAATATTTCCTTCTAGATTCCAGGATTGTGAACAAAAAAGCACTTCCTCATTTGAATTATACCAATATATAGAATGGAAATTTTTTATTTTTTTACACTCAACACATTTAACTTTGTGTAAATTTTTGGTTAAAAGTGCCTAATTAAAATTTCAATGTCCTTAATGATGAAAAATACAAAATATTTATACAGCTTTTTAAAATGGCCGTTATTTATACATAGTTGGCTCGTGTGAATAAAAAATAGGGAAAAATATTTCCTTCTAGATTCCAGGATTGTGAACAAAAAACACTTCCTCATTTGAATTATACCAATATATAGAATGGAAATTTTTTATTTTTTTACACTCAACACATTTAACCTTACGTAAATTTTTGGTTAGAAGTGCCTAATTAAAATTTCAATGTCCTTAATGATGAAAAATACAAAATATTTATACAGCTTTTTAAAATGGCCGTTATTTATACATAGTTGGCTCGTGTGAATAAAAAATAGGCAAACATATTTCCTTCTAGATTCCAGGATTGTGAACAAAAAAACACTTCCTCATTTGAATTATACCAATATATAGAATGGAAATTTTTTATTTTTTTACACTCAACACATTTAACTTTGTGTACATTTTTGGTTAGAAGTGCCTAATTAAAATTTCAATGTCCTTAATGATGAAAAATACAAAATATTTATACAGCTTTTTAAAATGGCCGTTATTTATACATAGTTGGCTCGTGTGAATAAAAAATAGGCAAAAATATTTCCTTCTAGATTCCAGGATTGTGAACAAAAAAACACTTCCTCATTTGAATTATACCAATATATAGAATGGAAATTTTTTATTTTTTTACACTCAACCCATTTAACTTTGTGTACATTTTTGGTTAGAAGTCCATAATTAAAATGTCAATGCCCTTAATGATGAAAAATACAATATATTTATACATTCTAGATTCCAGGATTGTGAACAATAAAAAAACTTCCTCATTTGAATTAAACCAATATATAGAAAGGAAATTTTTTATTTTTTTACACTCAACACATTTAACTTTGTGTACATTTTTGGTTAGAAGTGCCTAATTAAAATTTCAATGTCCTTAATGATGAAAAATACAAAATATTTATACAGCTTTTTAAAATGGCCGTTATTTATACATAGTTGGCTCGTGTGAATAAAAAATAGGCAAACATATTTCCTTCTAGATTCCAGGATTGTGAACAAAAAAACACTTCCTCATTTGAATTATACCAACATATAGAATGGAAATTTTTTATTTTTTTACACTCAACACATTTAACTTTGTGTACATTTTTGGTTAGAAGTGCCTAATTAAAATGTCAATGCCCTTAATGATGAAAAATACAATATATTTATACATTCTAGATTCCAGGATTGTGAACAATAAAAAAACTTCCTCATTTGAATTAAACCAATATATAGAAAGGAAATTTTTTATTTTTTTACACTCAACACATTTAACTTTGTGTACATTTTTGGTTAGAAGTACCTAATTAAAATTTCAATGTCCTTAATGATGAAAAATACAAAATATTTATACAGCTTTTTAAAATGGCCGTTATTTATACATAGTTGGCTCGTGTGAATAAAAAATAGGGAAAAATATTTCCTTCTAGATTCCAGGATTGTGAACAAAAAAACACTTCCTCATTTGAATTATACCAATATATAGAATTAAAATTTTTTATTTTTTTACACTCAACACATTTAACTTTGTGTACATTTTTGGTTAGAAGTGCCTAATTAAAATTCCAATGCCCTTAATGATGCAAAATACAAAATATTTATACAGCTTTTTAAACTGGGCGTTATTTATACAAATTCGGGTAGTGTGAATAAAAAACAAGTAAAGGTGTCTAAGTTTGGGTGCAACCGAACAGTATATACTCAGCGTGAGCTTCAATTGTACATTTCTTTTCAGATAAATTACTTTTCTACATAACGCGTGGCACTGCCCGTTTAAAAAAATGTCTTCCCATTTCCTCTTACAATAAAACAAACTTGATAAGTGAAACATCATCGATTAAAAACTATTTTTTGCTAAGTTATAGCTTATTATTCTAGCGTACGACACAATTTCATTACGGTATGTTAATTTTTCTTCGAGTTATGGCTCCCGAATTGCTTAGTTATAAAATGGGCGGGGCCACACCCTTTCTCAAACATTTTAGTGTTTTCCAATTTAATGTTATAATTTAGAAAGTAAAATTCTATTGATACAAAGCTGTTTTTCGCTAAGATATAGCTTATTATTTTCGTCTATGACCCTTTTCAAAATCTTTTATATAAAAGTGGGCGTAGTCTTTAACCGATCTCTACGATTTTTTCTAGAAATATTTTCTGCTATAGGGAAAATTTTTATACCTAATTTTATTACGATCCCATTGATATAAAGCTCATTTTTCCAAAGATATAACTTATTTTCTTCGTCCACGACCCTTTTATATAAAAGTGGACCACGCCTTAGCGTTAATTCGTTAATTTTTCTTCAAAGCATTCCCTATAGTAAATGCAACCTCTCTGCCCAATTTTGTTACGATAGCTTTAACGATTTTTGATTTATTATTAATAATATTTGTAAAATTGATGTTATCACAAGTGGGCGGTGCCACGCCCATTTAAACATTTTTTTCAAATTTTTATCAAGACTCTCAATATAAGTCCACGTGTTTTCCAAAATGTTATATATATAAAAAGTGGACGTGGTTATCACCCGATTTCGCTCATTTCCAACAGCAGTCTATTATTGGTTCAGGTAAGTTCGTGTACCAAATTTGGTGAAGATATCTCAATATTTACTCAATTTGTCGTGTTAACGGGCAGACGGACGGACGGACGGAAATGGCTCAATCAATTTTTTTCGATACTGATGATTTTGATATATGGAAGTCTATATCTATCTCGATTCCTTTATATCTGTACAACCAACCATTATCCAATCAAAGTTAATATACATCTCCTTAAAGATTCCAGGAATGTGAACAATAAAAACACTACCTCATTTGAATTAAACCAATATACAGAACGGAAAGTTTTTATTTTATCACTCAACCCATTTAACCTTGAATAAATTTTTGTCTAGAAGAGCCTTATTAAAATTTCAATGCCCTTAATGATGAACAAGTAAGGAAGGCTAAGTTCGGGTGTAACCGAACATTACATACTCAGTTGAGGGCTATGGTGACAACATAAGGGAAAATAACCATGTAGGAAAATGAACCGAGGGTAACCCTGGAATGTATTTTTATGACATGTGTATCAACTGAAAGGTATTAAAGACTATTTTATGAGGGAGTGGGCCATAGTTCTATAGGTGGACGCCATTTCGGGATATCGCCATAAAGGTGGACCAGGGCTGACTCTAGAATTTGTTTGTACGATATGAGTATCAAATGAAAGGTGTTAATGAGTATTTTAAAACGACGTGGGGCCTAGTTCTATAGGTGGACGCCTTTTCGAGATATCGCCATAAAGGTGGACCAGGGGTGACTCTAGAATGTGTTTGTGCGATATGGGTATCAAATTAAAGGTATTAATGAGGCTTTTAAAAGGGAGTGGTGGTAGTTGTATATGTGAAGATGTTTTCCAGATATCGACCAAAATGTGGACCAGGGTGACCCAGAACATCATCTGTCGGATACCGCTAATTTATTTATTAAATATGTAATACCACGAACAGTATTCCTGCCAAGATTTCAAGGGTTTTTTATTTCGCCCTGCAGAACTTTTTCATTTTCTTCTACTTAATATGGTAGGTGTCACACCCATTTTACAAAGTGTTTTTCTAAATTTATATATTACGTCAATAAACCAATCCAATTACCATGTTTCATCCCTTTTTTCGAATTTGTTATATAATTATGGAATTTTTTTCATTTTTCGTAATTTTCGATATCGAAAACGTGGTCATAGTCGGATTTCGGCCATTTTTTACACCAATACAAAGTGAGTTCATATAAGTACGTGAACTGAGTTTAGTGAGGATACATCGATTTTTGCTCAAGTTATCGTGCTAATGGCCGAGCGGAAGGACAGACGGTCGACTGTGTATAAAAACTGGGCGTGGCTTCAAACGATTTCGCTTTTTTTACAGAAATAAGTTATCGTCCTAGAATCTAAGCCCTTACCAAATTTCACAAGGATTGGTAAATGTTTGTTCGACTTATGGCATTAAAATTATCCTAGACAAATTAAATGAAAAAGGGCGGAGCCACGCCCATTTTGAAATTTTCTTTTGTTTTTGTATTTTGTTGCACCATATCATTACTGGAGTTAAATCTTGACATAATTTACTTATATACTGTAAAGATATTAAACTTTCTGTTAAAATTTGACTTTAAAAAAAAATTTTTTTAAACTGGGTGTGGTGATTTTGCAAATTTTTATTACGCATACATATAGTAATAGGAGTAACGTTGCTGCCAAATTTCATCATGATATCTCCAACGACTGCGAAATTACAGCTTGCAAAACTTCTAAATTACCTTCTTCTAAAAGTGAGCGGTGCCACGCCCATTGTCCAAAATTTTACTAATTTTCTATTCTGCGTCATGAAGTTCAACTCACCTACCAAGTTTCATCGCTTTATCCGTCTTTGGTAATGAATTATCACACGTTTTCGGTTTTTCGAAATTTTCGATATCGAAAAAGTGGGCGTGGATCGGACTATAACGATATTGTTCATTTTAAATAGTGATCTGAGATGAGTGCTGAGGAACCTACATACCAAATTTCATCAAGATACCTCAAAATTTGCTTAAGTTATCGTGTTAATCGACGGACGGGCGGACGGACGAACGGACATGGCTTAATCAAATTTGTTTCCATCCTGATGATTTTGATATATGGAAGTCTATATCTATCTCGATTCCTTTATACCTGTACAACCAACCGTTATCCAATCAAAGTTAATATACTCTGTGAGCTCTGCTCAACTGAGTATAAAAATACAAAATATTTATACAGCTTTTTAAAATGGGCTAAATTGGGTTGTGTCAATAAAAATTAAGCAAACACATTTCTTTCTAGATTCCAGGAATGTGGACAATAAAAACACTTCCTCATTTGAATTAAACCAATATATAGAACCAGCAATTTTTTTTTTCACTCAACTCATTTAACCTTGAGTAAATTTTTGGTTAGAAGTGTCTAATTAAAATTTCAATGCCCTTAATGATGCAATATAAAAATATTTATATAGCTTTTTAAACTGGGCGTTATTTATACAAAGTCGGGTAGTGTGAATAAAAAATAAGCAAACACGATTACTTTTAGATTCCGGGAATTCGAGCAATAAAAACACTTCCTTATTTGAGTTAAAGCAATTTATGGAACGGAAAATTTTTATTTTTTATCACTCAACCCATTTAACATTGTTTACATTTTTGGTTAGAACTGCCTAATTAAAATTTCAATGCCCTTAATGAGGAAAAATACAAAATATTTATAAAGCTTTTTAAAATGGCCGTTGGCTCGTGTGAATGAAGAATAAACAAAAACATTTCTTTCTAGATTCCAGGAATGTGAACAATAAAACACTTCCTCATTTGAATTAAACCAATATATAGAACCGAAAATTTTTACCTTTTTATCACTCAACCCATTTAACATTGTGTACATTTTTGGTTAGAAGTGCCTAATTAAAATTTTAATGCCCTTAATGAGGAAAAATACAAAATATTTATAAAGATTTTTAAAATGGCCGTTGGCTCGTGTGAATAAAAAATAAGCAAAAACATTTCCTTCTAGATTCCAGGAATGTGAACAATAAAAACGCTTCCTCATTTGAAGTAAACCAGGGGTATGAAAATTACCCTCTACTAAAGCACTCATCAACAGCTTTCATTTGATATCCATATTCTATACACACATTCTAGGGGTACCCAGGTGCACGTTTTGGCCTATATCTCGAGACCCGAGTCACCAGGGGTATGAAAATTACCCTCTACTAAAGCACTCATCAACAGCTTTCATTTGATATATGTATTCTATAAACAAACTCTAGGGGTACCCGGGTCCATGTTTTGGCCTATATATCGAGACCCTAGTCACCCAGGGTATGAAAATTACTCTGTACTAAAGCACTCATCAACAGCTTTCATTTGATATTCATATTCTATAAGCACACTGTAGGGGTACCCGTGTCCACGTTTTGGCTTATATATCGAGACCCTAGTCACCCAGTCACCTATCCTATATTTCAAGTTAGATCAAGCTACATACGGGGTGCAAAACAAATTCAAAATCAGTTCAGTAATTTAGGAGTCCATTGGCCTCAATTGTGTGACACGTGTTTTTTTATATATTAAGATATTATATGTATAAAATCAAAAAAAAAAAAAATAAATGTAAGGCGCGATAACCTCCGAAGAGATCTAAGGCCGAGCTTCTCTTCCAATTTACGTCGTGCTCCTCTTAATTTTCCCTACAAATTGGCCGGACGGGACCTACATGTTTTATGCCGACTCCGAACGGCATCTGCAAGGCAGATGAGTTTTCACTGAGATCTTTTAATGGCAGAAATACACCCGGAGCGCTCGCCAAACACTGCCGAGGGGCGACCCCGCTTAGAAAAATTGTCTTCTAATTTAAAAACCTTATTTATAAAATTTTGATGTTGCTTTGCCCGGGGTGCGAACCCAGGGTATACGGTGTGGTAGGCGGAGCACGCTACCATCACACCACGGTGGCCGTAATGTATGTAAAGGTAAATAAGCACGTGCATAAATATATCCAAACCAACTGAAGAGGTGCACTACTGCGTATACGTAACATTTTATTATATTATATTCTAAACAAATAAATAAAGTTGCAATAAAATAATATTGCGAATATAAACTAAGATATAACCTATCCTATATTTCAAGTTAGATCAAACTACACACGGGTTGTAAAACAAATTCAAAATCGGTTCAGAAGTTTGAGAATCCATTGGCCTCAAACCTGTGACACGTGTTTTTTATATATTAAGATAACAATTATTTTGCCGTTTATAGTGAGCACTGTCACACATATAATTAATTATGCAATAACCACGTCCAGTTTCCGTGCCCTGTGGAAAGTTGCTATGGTGAAACCTGTTGCCAAAAATAAAATAGTAAGTTCTCCAGTTGATTTTAAGCCAATAAGCATTTTACCAGTTTTGTATAAGGCGCTTGAGAGCTTGCTTGCTGAGCAAATCAGTACACATGTGCATCAATATAATTTACTTTCCCCAAATCAGTCAGGATTTAGAGCTAAGCACAGCTGTTCGACGGCTGTTATAAAAATATTGGATGATATTCACTTACCTTTTGACAAAGGTTAACTTTTGCTGCTGTGTTTGCTTGATTTTTTCAAAGCATTCGACTCGGTTGATCACAATTTGCTTTGATATGAGTGATTTATGTCTTAAAGTTAATAGTGATTTAACGTAAATTTCTTGTTTGGCGAGAGACAACGGCCTATGCCTTAATGCTGCCAAATCATATGTGTTGCCTATTTCTAAGAAAAATGATTCTAATATTAGCATTCCTCCAATATGCATTGCGAGCACACCTTTAAAAACTGTCAATAAAGTCAAGAAGCTTGGATACATAATTAACTCTATCTCACTTGCTGTGAGGTTTATGGTACCTTGCGTAGTTTACGGAAGTCTGCAACCTACACGCCTTTTGAAATCAGGAAAAAATTAGCCATGCAACTCATTCTACATACACTAACCTATTCTGATCTAGTTTATAACAAGTTAGGCTCTATATCTGCTCACAAAATCGATGTTGCGTTTAATTATATCACGCGTTACGTATTTGGGTTGCGAAATTTTGAAAAAATTTCGGCCTGGAAGTCTAAACTTCTAGGTTGTAGTATATTCAATTATCAGAAGGATAGAAGTTGCATTTTTCTCTACCGACTAATTCAACAACAAACGCCGTTGTATTTATATAACGAACTTAACTATTCCTTTATTTAACTATGTTTATTCCACAAGACTGTTATTTGTCGATGCTGCGCGTCTCTGGAACTCCATTCCTGCCGCTTTAAAAAATACTCTAAACCAAAACAACTAAAGGAGAATCGTTCTTAGTTACTTTTCTACTTGAAAGCCTAATCTTACGACTAAAATATCCGAATATCTATATCTATCTACAACTTTGTCTTGACTACATTCCTGTTTTCTCACTTATTCATTGTGTATTTAATTTATTATTATATTAAAACAGTGTAACTTTCTTTCATACTACGATAATTACATATTGTTTTCACATTGATATGGCTTAGTTTCAGCTTTTAGTTTAAGTTCAAATATTTGTACGCATATCGAAACCGACTGTCAATATTAATTCGTTGTTGTGCTAAAAAAGATCTCAATATCTTATTGTGCTAATTTTAAATCCTGAATAAATGTTAAATGTTAAAAAAGTTTATAGAACGGAAAGTTTTTATTTTTTTCCACTCAACCCATTTAAACTTGAGCAAATTTTTGTTTAGAAGTGCCTAATAAAAATTTCAATGCCCTCGATGATGAAAAATACAAAACATTTATACAGCTTTTTAAAATGGGCGCTATTTATACATTGTGGGATCGTGTCAATCAAAAATAAGCTAACAAATTTCCATCTAGATTCTAGGAATTTGAGTAATAAAAACACTTCCTCATTTGAATTAAAGCAGTTTATAGAACGGAGAGTTTTTATTTTTGTCCACTCAACAGATTTAACCTTGAGTAAATTTTTAGCCACAATATTCGTCCACGATGTTGTCATCCCGGTATTTCTTAAAAATTTTTATTTGTTTGCCGCAATGCAGTTATTGCTTAAGACGATTGGGATGAGTATCTCAAATATTTTTCGTTCTGTTAAAATATAACAACTTCGAATATTTTCCTTTTAAGCTCGTGTTCGCTAAAAACCCCCTGACTTACGAATTCTTGCAAGAATACAATCAGCTCAATATATAATCATAGGGCTTATGATAAGGAAATTAAATAAAAGTTAAAAATTGCACAACAAAGAGCTAAAAAATCAATAAAGCTAAAAAAAAAAACAAAAAATCAATTATGATAGAAATAGTCACAGTAAGGAAATTAATATGGGAGATTTAGCATTAGTCAAAAATGAAACCGGCCATAAGGTAGATATTAGATATAAAGGGCCCTATAGAATAGAAAATATTGATAGGAAAAATAATTTTACTTTAATTCCTCATAGAATAGAGAACAGCGATAGGACAAATGATAATAAGAATAGGAAAATAATAATTCATAAAAATAGGCTTAAACATCTATAAAATCAAATGATTAATAAACAAAATAAATGTAATCTAAATAATAAGAAAATCGTAGTACAAAAGCGTACAGCTTAAATAAATAGAAGCATTCCAGCTTACTCATGTCATAACATTTTTATAAATACTCGAAACAAAATATGTACATATGAAAAAACCAAATGCAAAAAGCAAAAGAAAGAAAAAAAGGAAAAAACCCACATAAACGAATAAATTTGTTTCTCTTTGGAATCAACTTACAATTATATATGTCATAAATTATTGACACACCAAATGAATAAACAAAATAACAAACTCAAAATTTAATTATGTCATTAAATTAATAGCCATACATAATTACAAAGCTATGGCTGTTCTTTCAAACGCGGATGGTGTAGTATGTCTTGAAATTCATTCGTTCCGACATACATATTCATTCATTGCTACATACATGTATTTTGACTCGTACTATGCCCTTCCACTCAGTACGTTGCTTTGTATCTTGAGGCTTCTTTTATTTCAGCTTGAAGCCGATTAATTGCTCACTACATACCTTTGTTTGTACCCATATTATTTTGTTTATGTTTAGGTTGCATTTCCTAGCGAACTGAATATATGTATATGTACATATTTATACAATTCGCTGACAAACGCACATGAATATATTTTGAAAACTTAGTATGTTAGTATTATTGTAAATATGTAATGAGTTATTTAGAATAATTTTGTATAAATAGGAATAAAATTTCTCCAATAAAATCAATATCAATGCAAACGACCAACAACATAATTCTTTTATTATACAAAAGACTTTCATCATCATTACCCTAGCTTAATAGCTACCGCCAGATTTGGTAACTCTGGTGCCCCTATCTGCTGGTGGCTTGACCTTACGAGTGTGCTTAACCTTCCCCTTCTTAAAGTTGGTGAAAGTGCGGTTCTCGGTAATGATGTAGTCGGCGGTTCGTTCGAGCGAAATGAGAATAGGCAGGTGGTCATATGCCAATGTTACCATCAGCTGCCAGTTGACGCAGTTTACTAAACCTACGCTCACGATGGACAGATCTGGCGAACAGTGACAGCTTCCTACCACACGGATCGGGGCGTCTCCGTTTATTGTGCGGAACGTCATTTTTCTCCTCCCAACCAACCAAATACAAAATCAACACAGCAAAGAATCTGATAAGTAAAATACTGGCCATAATTATCCAGCCATCATCCATGACGCCAACAAAGAGAAGATACATTTGATTTTAAGAAATAATAATACTCGATCACAAATTCAAATTTTTTTCTGCACCAGAGACGTCATTATGAAATTCCTATGAAAATCGAGGTTATTTTTAATTCTATGGTAAAATTTTTGAGATATTTACGATTAACCGTTAAAAAAAAAAATGGGTCCACTTAATCATACATATCTCAAGAACGTATTGAGCAATTCCAAAACGGCTTGAAGGCTGCGAAAGCTAATAAAATTTGCTATAAACCGTGCATACAATACTCTTTGCTTGGCCCTGTATATTCAAGGATAACGAACAATCATTTTCAATCAATTTGTTTTGTAATAATATAAAAAAATTTGTATTTTGCGAGGAAGGATCTCGAAAACTTTTTTTTTGCAGATGTTGGTTTTTCTCTAAGCTGTGTTTTATTAGAAAAGAATTACTACAAAAAGTTAGAGGCATTCAAGTAAATATATCCATTTAATACTTAAGTGCCCTACTGGTTGGCACATATGTGTTATTATTCATATACCAGTTAGTTAGCAGGTAGATAATCGAAGGGTTATCAGTAACAAAAAACTGTTAGGGTCGTTTTCTAAATCCCAGGTACATTTCAAGCAAACGCATATTTTTAAGGCAGGTAGTGTCTTCTTTATAGAACTAGAGAACCTTTTTGTCTAGATAGGCTTGAATTTTTACTTGATCTAAGTATAAATAATAGTACATGCGCCTTGTTCTTTCATAATATCTGCAAGGCTCGCCGGATACTGTTCAGTTTATAATTGCAGTTTATAACCCGTCATTTACTTAAAAATATAATATGAATAAAAGAACACGAGAGTTTGAGTGTACAAATGATATGTCCAGATATGTTCTGTTTCACCTGCGGTCTATTTATCGTTAAAAGGATGCGACGTGTGTTTTCAACTCCTTTAAAAGTTACATGCTATAAGTATTTTGGAATTGAGCCTAAAACAATGAAAAAACATGGACACCGAATACTGTGTGCACCACATGTCGAGTCGAATTGATTTTTTCGGAAACCGGAACAAAAAGATGCGTTGTAAAAATTACGAATTTGCTCCCTTTTAATGCATAGCTGACTAATTTCTGAAACTATCCATTTAGGCGACATATGAAATTTATTACACCAATGAAGTGGAGGGAACCAACTTGCTATTCAACGAACTGCTATATTTGTACTACAAAAGTACTTTGGGTTGGGAAGTCAAAACAAGTAACCTATACGAACGTATCTACAGTGTCATTACCAGAACTAAATTCAACTGAAGCTACATTGCCGGAATCAAATTTAACTTCAGTTCCGGCTCCAGTTTCATTGTCAACAGCAGTATCTGATTATGCGAGCGTATCTACAGTGTCATTACCAGAACTAAATTCAATGGGAGCTACATTTCCAGAATAAAATTTAACTTTAGTTCCGGCTCCAGTTTCATTCCCAATAGCAGCATCATGTTGTACTGGATTTCAAACGGAAAACAAAAGAAACTCTTTGTCACATGCACAACTCAATGATTGGATAAGGGATTTGGAATTGTCAAAGGAAAAGGCCGAACTACACGCCTCTCGTATGCAACAATTTAAATTTGTTTCATCCGATGTTAAGGTAACATATTATAAAACACGTCATGAACAATTTTTCAAGTACTGTACGAAGGAGGAAAGTGTTTGTTACTGCAAAGATATTGCTGGTCTATTCAAACAGTTTGGTGAACCATATGATCCAAAAGAGTGGCGATTGTTCATAGACGGCAATAAATTAAGTTTAAAGGCCGTATTATTGCATATTGGCAACCAAAAGCCATCTATCCCGATCTCGCATGCAGTAAATATGAAGAAAACGTATGAGATAATGCAAAAATTGCTCAAATTAAACAAATGCGAAAAACATGATTGGAAAATATGTGCCGATCTTAAAGTCGATGGTATGATATGTGGTCTACAAAGTGGATACACAAAAAACTGTTGCTTTCTATGCAATTGGGATAGCCGAGCTCGTCAAGATCACTACATCATAAAGGATTGGCTAGAACGAATCGAGTTTCAAGTTGGGGTGGATAACTTAAAATACCCCCACTTACAAAGAAGAAGAAAATAATTATACCTCTGCTCCATATAAAGCTCGGCCAAGTCAAGTCTTTGGACAAAGCAGGCGAAGCTTTTCATCATTTGAAGACAATCTTTCCAGATAACTCAGAACCAAAAAGAAAGGAAGGCATTTTTGTGGGATCGCAAATAAGAAAAATGATGACCGATAACTATTCCAAGGAACAATTGTCACCAGTGAAGGCAGCAGCGTGGGATTCTTTTGAAAAGGTCGTTACTTATTTTTTAGACAAACACAAACGTTCTAACTACGAGGTGATAGTGAACGACTTAATCAAAAACTATGTGGAAATGGGTAAATAGAAAAGCATATTTAAGACCATTTTCTCAGTTAAATATAAAACCTATTTGCCTGATAAACAAAAAATTTGTATGAAACTTTTTAAATTTACATGAGAATATATAGCCCTAAATCTGAATTCATCTTCCAGTTCCGAACAAACAAGAACGAGAAAAACGTAAACAAAAAATTTTTTCTGAATTGAAAGATAAATCCAGCCTAAGAAAGTTATATACTAATGTGTCACTTATATATTTATCTAATATACTTTTTATTTTCTTTCAGGAGCAAATATGTCTTTAAAAATTCATTTTCTTGGATGACTACTGAATAAGCGCCATCAAAATACACATAACTTTTTCAATTATAAAATAAGATCATAGAGTTAAGACAGAATCATGTGTACATATGCTATTATTTGTAGGTTACTTAGGTTTTACTAAATGCTTATAACTTTTGTATTAGTTCCCCGATTTTATTGAATGAAAGCTTGCTTCTTTTTGTAATAGAACAAAATCTGCAAAAATCTGCAAAAAAATAAAAAGTTTTCGAGATCCTTCCTCGCAAAGTACAATTTCTTTATATTTTTACAAAAAAGAATGAAAAAATCCGTAATGTTTGTTCGTTATCTTTGAACCTGCAGAGCCTATCAAAAAGTGTTGTATGCACAGTTTATGGCAAATTTACCTTTTAAAAATTTCAAACTGTTTTGGAATTGCTCCATTCCTTCTTGAGATATATATGATTAAGTGGACCCAATTTTTTTTTTTTTCGAAACACCGGTTATTCGTAAATATCTCAAAAACATCAACATAGAATTAAAAATAACTTTGATTTTCGGAATCAGGAGGTGATTTTACATAGCAATATCATAATGGCGTCTCTGGTGCATTTTGGCTGTAAACCAGTGTTTTCAGTTAAAATCGGTTTATCCGTTCTTGAGTTATAAATAGTGTAAGTAACACCACTTTATTAATATATTTACATCACATTAGAAACTTCAAAAATAACAGGATTTCTCCACTATTTAATGGATGTTATTTTACATATGTATAAACCTTTATCTTCAATCACTCTATCTACTAAAACTCGCATCAAAATCCGTTGCGTAGTTGTAACGGTTTAAGCATTCAAAGGGACACAGGGACAGAGAACACAACATTGTTTTTTCAGTGGCGTAGTGAGGGGGGGAGGGGAAGGGAATCTTGCCCCGGGCGCTACTCACAGGGGGGCGCCAAATGGTCTGCAAAGCAGAGCTACCTGGATAACTTGTATTTTTATTATAACTGATCTCTGGAAAAAAATTATCTATACTGAAAATTGCATGCATATTCCAGAACACTTACGACTGGTTGTAGAATAATTGAAAGCGTTCAACATTACGATGGGAATTATTAAAGAATGCTTTAACAAAAACTGTCAAACGTAAATCTGAAACATATAGATTACTTAGAACAATTAGTAGAGGACACTAACACCAGAAGCGAAGCTAAAGTTCTATTGCAAAATATATTAAATTTTAGTTTCATAACGCTAGTTCATTTTTGGTAAGAAATTTTAAGAGGATTGATCGTTTGCAGCTCAGATTACAGGATCCGGGGATGAATTTTAGCGTAGAAGCGTATCATGACCTTAAATCACTAGCGACTGAACTATCCGAAATTCGAGACTCTCTCTGTGAAGAAACAATAGAAGAAAAATGAGATATTTATATAGTAAACCGTGTAAGAAGATGTTATGTGACCGTAGTCCAGCAGTTGTGAAGGAGCTTGCATCGCTTGTCTGTGGCTGCGGCATGGAAACTCGCATGTAGGCCTGAGCTGGAGTCTGAGGAGGGTTTCCATAAATGCAACCCCAAACCAGACTACCTTCACCTCGGCTTTGGCCCTAACAAAATGAATAATATTTTACACACTATCAACTAAAGAAACTTACTTAAAATAGATAATTATTAACAATATTTTATATGGGCTAAATTTACTAAAGATCCTGACCTGCCTGAAAAGCTGATCTTACTAGCGGTCATTGGCTTACATATATTTTAAACAAAATTCTTTTCGTATACATAATAACAAGTGAGTATGAGAGTTTACAAAAAAAATTGATTAAGAGTTTAGACAGATAAAAAAAGCAATTGAAACGACTCATTTGTCTATACTCGTATATACATATGTTTGTATGCATATACTTGCATTGGTCTTATGCAGAGTTGTACACACAAAAATACATATGCCACTTAAAGCAAAAAAAAATGTATTCATAAAATATTTAAACGCATGTTAAGTTAAGGTACATATGTTATTATTCAAACTTACATTGTGATCTATTTTTTTTATTTGCGCAAATCCTACAAAGCGTCGAAGGCCTCCACGCAATGGTTGTTATTGTTCTTCGCTTTCCGCAGCTAAATAAACTTTATTAAATTAAGCATATACGGATACATATATTTATATAAATATATACGCGTACAAACGAGTGATCGAATTAGACAGCGAGAACAAAAATAAAATGTGTGGTTAAGAGCAAACACCAACAAATGCATTTAGGAAAAGAAAGTTTTAAATTCCTCTCACGAAATTCATGTTTTAATTTATTTTTCTTTGGCTGGTAATTTTTTTGTTATTGTAGTTACTATTTATGACTTAATATCATTGAGTGCGGGAATAGTAAGACAGAGTATAGGCGCTGAGTGAGGTTAGGGAGATGGGTCACATGTTGCCTCACCACATGTCCCAATATAAAGAAGGAATTAAATTATTTCCAATCTTTAAACTATGTTACACATGTATGCATAGAATTCTAATTCGAATACACTAATTTTATTATGACTATGCTAATTTCAAAGTTCAATTTCAATTTTTTTAGTTCTTTTTTTTCACAAGACCTACTATACTATATATCTTTTGAATTTTTACTTTAAGTTCTTAGTAATTTACACGCACCAGCTTCTTTCTTATTCTTTATAAGTATATATATATATATATATATATATATATATATATATATTGGAATAAACATATTGTAACGAATTTCCTGCAAATCCTCTTATTTGCCCTTTTGCTAGGATCGTATCGCTAAACTGTTGAATAAATAACTCCAATATTGAATAATGGAAAAATGGCCTTTATTAAAATACTTCACAATAACACTCAAACTGTGCAACGAATAGCTTAATAACCAAACTGAAGGAAACTGACTTTCAAAATAATAGTGCTATTGCTCGCTAGATATCGTCTTACTCGTAACTGCTTGACAATTCAAATCAAACTGAATTATTTCTTACTCGCTTGCTCCGCTTTTGTAGTTTACGCTGCATACTTCTAGGCTCTTCGATTTCCAGAACTTACTAGCTGTTTCGGCTACAAAATCGCCAGCCACAACAACGTGCACAAATTATTGCTCTCTCTTGTGACAACTCAGATAAGATATATGCATGTGTTTGTGCATTGCCGCTCCGCTGCTCGTATACGTACATATGTGTAGACGAAATTATTTATTCGTTTATGTAGATACATAAAGATTGAATTATTTATGTGAATGTTTGTAGTTTACAGTCTCTCGCGCGCACATAGGCATATAAGTAAATGCATCTGTGTGTGACATCTCTCTGGCTGCCTTATATATGTGTATACTTGATTTAATTATTAACGTAAATACTGCTTGGCATGGCCTTAGCATCGCCTTAGTGATGGGATAATTTAGTGATGCTAATATCCGTGACACTGCCCTCCACCTAAGTCTGATCGTCCCGATCAGACAAATCTCTCGATCTAAACGTTGCTAGCCTTTCCAAATGGACCACCTTCATTTTGGTTCGTGGTTTACCGATGGTTTGTATGCGATACACTACATCGTTGATCCGTTTTACAACTTTGTATGGGCCTTCCCAATTACACTGCAATTTCGGGGACAAACCTTTTTTACGTTGTGGGTTGTATAACAGCACCAAATCTCCTTCCTGAAAACCTTCTGAATTAATTGCTTTATCATATCTGGCTTTCATCTTGTCACTCATAATCTTTGTTCGTTGCCTTATCAGATCATGTATTTCTCTTAGCTCTTCTTCCAAATCACTAGTGGATTTCCTGACATTTCTCTCCGCATTGGCATCTATCCCAAACTTCAAATCAGCTGGCAGTCTAAGGTCATTGCCAAAAATTACTTTTGCAGGGGTTTGGCCCGTTGTCTCATGCACTGCTGATCGGTAAGCCATCAAGAATAATGGTATGCGGGTATCCCATTCTTTATGGTACTTGTCGACTACTTTCCTTAAGTGCTCCTCCAATGTTCTATTGAATCGTTCTACCATACCATCGGATTGAGGATGCAATGCAGTTGTCCGTGTTTTTCGAATGCCCAAAGACTTACACATTTCCTGGAACACAGCTGATTCGAAATTCCTGCCTTGGTCAGAATGTAACTCCATTGGTACACCATACCTTGCAACCCAATTGTTTATAAACACTTCTGCTACCGTTTCCGCTTCTTGATTTGGGATTGGGTATACCTCTGGCCATTTGCTGAAATAATCCATAACTACCAGTACATATTTGTTTCCGCCGTTGCTAGTAAGAAATGGACCGGCGACATCCATAGCGATCCTTTCAAATGGCGCACCTGAGTTATATTGCTTCATCTGGCCATGACTTCGTGTTCTGGGCCCTTTCGCTCTGCTGCAAACCTCGCAGTTCGCAATCCACTCAGTGACCGACTGACGGCAACCAACCCAAAAGAATCTCTGTTTAATCTTCTCGAGCGTCTTCGTGATTCCAAGATGACCTCCGCTTGGACCATTATGCAGCTCGCTGAGCACATCAGGAATCCTCTTTCTGGGAACAACTATCAGTTTATTCTTGTATTTACCATCCTCACTCTCCCATACTCGATGAAGGCAACCGGATATCAATTCTAAACTGTTCCACTGTGCCCAATATGACTTCGCAATGGGACTCTCTGCTGACATCTCTTCTCTGTTTGGTCTTTCATTTCGTTCGAGCCCTTGCATAACACCTGACAGATCTGCATCTTCTAGCTGGCACTTTCTTAGCTGTTCCTTGTCCCATTCATCTGTACATGTTATAGTCATTAGCCGGACATCTATAATGTCTTCTTTAGCCTCGGCTTTTGAACAGTGCTTGCATTCCAAACTACATGGTCTTCGTGACATTGCATCGGCATTTCCATGGGTACTACCTTTTCGATGCTCAATGGAAAAGTCATAGTTTTGTAGTCGCTCGATCCACCGTGCCAATTGTCCTTCCGGATTACGGAACTGCAGTAGCCATTTTAAAGCTGCGTGATCTGTCCTGGCACGGAATCGCTGGCCGTAGAGGTATTTGTGAAAATGTTTAACGCACTCTACCAATGCCAACAGCTCTCTCCGCGTAACGCAGTAGTTCCTCTCTGGTTTTCCAATCGAACGGCTGTAATATGCAACTACCTTCTCCTGTCCATCGACCAGTTGTGATAAAACGCCTCCTATAGCATATCCACTCGCATCTGTATCTAGAATAAATGTTGCTCCTGGAATCGGATATGCTAACATTGGGGCAGTGCACAAACGCTCCTTCAATGTTTGGAAAGCCACTTCTTGCTCCTTCTTCCATTCAAAAGCTTTATTTTTTCTTGTAAGCTCATGGAGGCTATGGGCTACGCTGGAAAAATTTTGTACAACTCGGCGGTAATATGTGCACAGCCCAAGGAAACTTCTTAATTCATGTAGGTTCTGTGGTCTTGGCCAATCCTTTACAGCCTCTATCTTTTCGTTCGCAGTGCAGATGCCCTCTGTCGTTACCTTGTGACCCAAATAATTTACTTCCTTTTTAAACAGCGCACACTTTTTGGGACTTAACTTCAGACCAGCGCCAGCTATTCTCTGGAAAACTTCCTCCAAGTTCTTAAGATGTTCATCGAAATTCTTGCCCAATACGATGATGTCGTCCAGGTACACCAAGCATGTTTTCAAATGTAGTCCTTTCAATACCTGATCCATGAGTCTATCGAAAGTAGCTGGTGCATTACATAGTCCAAAGGGCATTACTGTAAATTGCCAAAGACCATCTCCGACGCTGAAGGCTGTTTTCTCTTTGTCTTCCTCCTTTACCTCCACTTGCCAGTAGCCGCTTTTCAAGTCCAGTGTGGAAAACCATTTCGTACCAGAGAGCGAGTCCAGAGTGTCGTCAATTCTTGGCAATGGGTAGCTATCCTTTTTCGTAACGTCATTCAACTTCCGGTAGTCCACGCAAAACCTCATTTTTCCATCCTTCTTCTTTACAAGTACTACCGGTGAGCTCCAGGGACGAGCTGATGGTTCGATGACGCCGCTGTCGCTCATTTCTTGTATAATTTGACTCACAACTTGCCGCTTCGCCAGTGGAACACTACGTGGAGCTTGACGGATCGGCCTCGCATCTCCAGTGTCAATTTGATGTTTCACAACGTTGGTGCGGCCTGGTTTAGAACCATCCTGGTCAAATATGTTCGCGTACTTTAGGAGCAGTTGTTTTGCCTTACTCTGATATGCTTCCTCTAGCCCCTGCGTCCATGCCGTGATGTCATTTGAAAGATTAGTATTACTAGCAGAAACATGTTCCTGGAGCTGTTCACAGTTAATAACTACTTCAGCCTCTTGGCATCTTCCCAAAATAGCTCCTTTAGTCAGTTTGAGTGGTGAATTGAACTCATTGAGTACTCTTACCGGAACACGTCCATCTTGTTTGGTCATAGCCAGGGTTTTTCCTACAAGTATGTTCAGTGCTGATTTGTTTGCTGCTTCGACAACCCACAATTTGTTTGTCCCACAATCTCCATCAACCTTTGCCCAGATGACTGCTTCGGATTTTGGTGGTATTCGCTGACTCTCTTCCACCAGCACTCGTTTACTGCTGTAGCCTCTCTCGTAGCCGAAATTAAGTGGTACATCCATGTTCTTATATCGCATCGTCTTGCTCTGCATGTCGATCTTGATGCCCTGGTCGATTAAGAAGTCCACTCCAATTATAATTTCATCAACAATCTCTGCCACTATAAAATTGTGTACTACCGTGACGTTCCCAATTGCGACTTCACATGATACTTCTCCTAGAACCGTGCTGTCTTCTCCAGTGGCTGTACGCAATCTTGCTCCATGCAATGGTGTTATCTTCTTGTTGGCTAAATCCGCTCGAATGATGGAATGAGATGCACCCGTATCTACAGTCAGTAAACGTTCCTTTCCATCCACATGTCCTCCGACAGTAAGATTGTTTGACCTTCTTCCAATTTGTGAGATAGAGATTATGGGGCATTCAATTGAGGGAGCCAGCTGTCGCCCCTTGCGGCTGACTCGCTTTAGTTTAACGATTGAGTGGACTTGGAGATTTGCTCATCTCCTTCAGCTCTGCGTTTACGGCCACCCACATTGTTGGAGCTATTGGGACCGGTGCTGCAATGTCGTGCAATATGACCTGGGTTGCCGCACTTGAAACACTTAATAACTCCGGCATTTTTCTGTTGTGATCCCTTCAGTGCTTCCAAAATTGTGTCTACCCATTCTGGCCTTTCTACTTCTACACGATGAGCCTTATATGCTGGTTTACTTAATAGTGAGGCCGTTTCCTGAGTCAATGCATGTGATACCGTTTCAGCAAATGTCAGTTTTGGGTTTGCGTATGTAGCTCGCTTCGTTTCCACGTCTCGTATGCCATTTATAAAACTCTGGATTTTTACCCTCTCGGTGTATTCCACGGGTGCGTCCGCATTTGCGAGATGAGCCAACCTTTCAACATCTGAAGCAAACTCTTGCAATGTCTCATTTGCTTTTTGGTAGCGGTTTTGCAACTCAATTTGGAATATCTGTTTTCTATGTTCGCTTCCATAACGTCGTTCTACAGCAGCCATCAATGCTTCATAATTGTTCCGCTCTCCTTCGGGAATCGTCTGTAGAATTTCCGCTGCTGGCCCCTTCAATGCCACGAACAGTGCAGCAACTTTATCTTCCGCATTCCAGTTGTTCACTGCTGCGGTCCTCTCAAACTGTAGCTTAAAGACCTGGAAAGGAACAGAACCGTCAAAGGATGGTGTTTTTACCTTTGCATTGCTTGCTGAAACAGCTGGGCGGTTTAATTGCAACTCTTGTATACGACCTCTCAAAGCATCCACCTCGGCTTCGATTTTTTCCTCAAACTGCGTTATTTTCTCCATGCGTGCTTCGAGTTTTGATGATATACGCGCCTCTTGCGATTCGAGTTGTACTGTTATGCGTGCCTCTTGTCCTTTCAGTTGTGTCTCCATCTTTGATGTAATCTGTGTCGACATTTCTACCATACGCGTTTCTTGTGCTTCAAACTTGGATGTTATATCTGTCTTTTGCGATTCTAGTTGTGATGCCATATATGTCTTCTGCTCTTCCAGTTGAGATGACACTGTCGATGTTTGAGCAGATATTGCAGCTAAAATCATGTTCAAGTCTGTGCTGGTAACCGTCTGCGATGTTTCGTTTTTCTCTTCAATTTTTGTTATCTCCTCGCTATCAAGATGAAAGACATACTCTTCCACATCAATTCCTTCTGCTTCCATTGCCTCTCGTAGCCGTGCCTGAAGTTCAAGTTTAACGCCGCTTGTATTCAATCCACGGCTCTCCAACTCCTTCTTTAGTTGCTGGATCTTCAATTCACTGAACTTTGCCATGTCCCTGCTGTCCTCTGGAATTTATTCAACAATTCCTCTTCTGACACCAATTGTAACGAATTTCCTGCAAATCCTCTTATTTGCCCTTTTGCTAGGATCGTATCGCTAAACTGTTGAATAAATAACTCCAATATTGAATAATGAAAAATTGGCCTTTATTAAAATACTTCACAATAACACTCAAACTGTGCAACGAATAGCTTAATAACCAAACTGATAGCTTAAAGGAAACTGACTTTCAAAATAATAGTGCTATTGCTCGCTAGATATCGTCTTACTCGTAACTGCTTGACAATTCAAATCAAACTGAATTATTTCTTACTCGCTTGCTCCGCTTTTATAGTTTACGCTGCATACTTCTAGGCTCTTCGATTTCCAGAACTTACTAGTTGTTTCGGCTACAAAATCGCCAGCCACAACAACGTGCACAAATTATTGCTCTCTCTTGTGACAACTCAGATAAGATATATGCATGTGTTTGTGCATTGCCGCTCCGCTGCTCGTATACGTACATATGTGTAGACGCAATTATTTATTCGTTTATGTAGATACATAAAGATTGAATTATTGATGTGAATGTTTGTAGTTTACAGTCTCTCGCGCGCACGTAGGCATATAAGTAAATGCATCTGTGTGTGACATCTCTCTGGCTGCCTTATATATGTGTATACTTGATTTAATTATTAACGTAAATACTGCTTGGCATGGCCTTAGCATCGCCTTAGTGATGGGATAATTTAGTGATGCTAATATCCGTGACAATATATATATATAATCTTTCTTTGATATATTTATATATATAATCACACTAGCCTTTACCCGCGGCCCCGTCCGCAAGGAGAAAATGAAATATGTGGGCTATTCACGTTAGCCTGCTTATAAAGTTATCTGTTTAAAATTTTTTTCTGTCTAATGCATTTTATTTTTGTAATTGAGTAAAAAAAAGAACTTTATGAGCTGATAACCTGATAGGATCCCAAAATGATAACGAAATTATCAGAAAAAGCCACGAAATGACCCCGACGCTATCGCGGACGGATCCCGAAAACCATCCAGAAACGCCCCGGAAGTGTTTTCAAAAGTTCCCGAAGTAGTCCCAAAAAAACCAGAAATGACAACGACACGATTCTAGACTTATCCAGATAACCACACAGAAATGATGCCTGAAGGGTACCAAATTGATATCGAAATAGTCCCGAAAAAGTTCCGAAATTACCCTGACGGGCTCCCGGACGGAACTCAGAAACCATCCAGAAAATATCCAGGAAGGGTCCCTAAATTATCCCGACTAACTCCAGAAAAAGTTCCGAAATGGCTCCGAGGGATTCCACGATGGATCGCGAAAACCATACAGAAATGATTCCGGAAGAATTCCAAAATGATCCCGAAATAGTCCGGAATTGACCCAGATGGGATCCCGCACAGATCCAGAAATGATCCCGGAAGGGTGCAAAAACTATCCCGGAAAAGTAACAAAAAATCCCGAAATGGCTCCTACGGCATCCCGGACGGATCCAGAAATGATCTCGGAAGGGTCTCCAAATGATCCCAAAATGGTCCCGAAATGACCCTGATGGATCCGACAAACCATCAAGAAATTATGCCGAAAGGGTCCCAAAATGATCCCAAAATAATACAGAAAAAGTCACGAAACGACCCCTAGAGGATCCCCAAATGATCCCGTATTAGCCCCGAAAAGGTCCCGAAATAACTCCGACGGGATCCCGGACAAATCCCGAAAACCATCCAGAAATGATGCCGGAAGGAATCCCAAATGATTCCGTAAAAGTCCCGCATTGATTCCGACGGGATCCCGAACGGATACCGAAAATCATCCAGAAGTGAGCCGGAAAGGTCCTCAAATGATCACCTAATAGTCCCGAAATGACCCTTAAGGGGTAATGGACGGATCCCATAAACCCTCCAGAAATGATCCCGATATATTCCCGAAGAAGTCCCGAAATGACCCTGACGGGATCTCGAACGCACCCCTAAATGACCCTGACGGGATCCCGGACAGATCCCGAAATCCATCCAGAAATGATCTTGGGAGGGACCCCAAATGATCCCGAAAAAGTCCCGCAATGTTTCCGAGGGGATCCTGATCGGATACCGATAACCATCCAGAAGTGATGCCGGAAAGGTCCTCAAATGACCACCTAATACCAAAATGACCCTGACGGCATCCCGGACTGATCCCAAAATCCATCCAGAAATGATCTTGGGAAGGTCCCAAAATTATCCCGAAATAGTCTCGGAAAAGTTCAGTAATTACCCTGACGGGTTCCCGGACGAATCCTGAAAGCCATCTCTAAATGATCCCGAAAAAGTCCCGAAATGACCCTGACTGGACCCCGAAAGGATCCCGAAAACTATCCAGAAATGATGCCGGAAATGTCCCCAAATGATCACCTAATAGTTCCGAAAAGACCCTGACGGGATCCCGAACGGATCCCGACAACTATCTAGAAATGATGCCGAAAGGGCCCGCAAATGATCCCGTATTAGTCGAAAAAAAGTCCCGAAATGAACCCGACGGGATGCCGGACGAATCCCAGAAACCAGCCAGAAATGATGCCGGAAGGGACACCAAATGATCCCGAAAAAGTCCCGCAATAATTCCGACGGGATCCTGAGCGGATACCGAAAACCATCCAGAAGTGATGCCGAAAAGGTCCTCAAATGATCACCTAATAGTCCCAAAATGACCCTGACGGCATCCCGGACAGATCCCGAAATCCATCCAGAAATGATCTTGGGAGGGTCCCAAAATTATACCGAAATAGTCTGGGAAAAGTCCAGAAATTACCCTGACGGATACCGGACGAATCCTGAAAACCAATCTTAAATGATGCCGAAAAAGTCCCGAAATGACCCTGATGGGACCCGGAAAGGATCCCGAAAACTAACCAGAAATGATGCCGGAAAGGTCCTCAAATGATCTCCCAATAGTTCCGAAAAGACCCTGACGGGATCCCGAACGGATCCCGACAACTATCCAGAAATGATACCGAAAGGGCCCGCAAATGATCCCGTATTAGTCGAGAAAAAGTCCCGAAATGACCCCGACGGGATGCCGGACGAATCCCAAAAACCATCCAGAAATGATTTTGGAAGGGACCCCAATGATCCCGAAAAAGTCACGCAATAATTCCGACGGGATCCTGAGCGGATACCGAAAACCATCCAGAAGTGATGCCGAAAAGGTCCTCAAATGATCACCTAATAGTCCCAAAATGACCCTGAGGGCATCCCGGACAAATCCCGAAATCCATCCAGAAATGATCTTGGGAAGGTCCCAAAATGATCCCGAAATAGTCTCGGAAAAGTCCAGAAATTACCCTGACGGGTTCCCGGACGAATCCTGAAAGCCATCCTTAAATGATCCCGAAAAAGCCCCGAAATGACCCTGACGGGATCCCGAAAGGATTCCAAAAACTATCCAGAAATGATGCCGGAAAGATCCTCAAATGATCCCCTAATAGTTCCGAAATGACCCGGACGAATCCCAAAAACCATTCAGAAATGATGCCGGTAGGTATCCCAAATGATCCCGAAATAATCCCGAAATGACCTCGTCGGCATCCCGGACGGATACCGAAAATTATCCAGTAATGATGCCGGAAAGGTCCACAAATGATCCCCTAATAGTCCCGAAATTACCCTGATGGGATCCCGGACGGATCCCGAAAACCATCCAGAAATTATGCCGGAAGAGCCCCCAAATGACCCCGACGATATCCCGGACGGATCCCGAAAACCATCCAGAAATGATGCCGGAAGAGCCCCCAAATGATCCCGAAAAAGTCCCCAAATGACCCCGACGAGATCCCGCACGGATCCCGAAAACCATCCAGAAATGATGCCGGAAGAGCCCCAAATGATCCCGAAAAAGTCCCCAAATGACCCCGACATACTCCAGAAAAGGTTCCGAAATGGCTCCGAGGGAATCAACGACGGATCGCGAAAACCATACAGAAATGATTCCGGAAGGATCCCAAAATGATCCCGAAATAGTCCGGAAATGACCCAGATGGGATCCCGCACAGATCCAGAAATGATCCCGGAAGGGTCCAAAAACTATCCCGGAAAAGTAACAAAAAATCCCGAAATGGCTCCTACGGCATCCCGGACGGATCCAGAAATGATCTCGGAAGGGTCCCCAAATAATCCCAAAATGGTCCCGAAATGACCCTGATGGATCCGGCAAACCATCAAGAAATTATGCCGGAAGGGTCCCCAAATGATCCCGAAATAAAACAGAAAAAGTCACGAAACGACCTCTAGAGGATCCCCAAATGATCCCGTATTAGCCCCAAAAAAGTCCCAAAATGACCCTGACGGGATCCCGAAAGGATTCCGAAAACAATACAGAAATGAATGCCGGGTCCTCAAATGATCCCCTAATAGTCCCGAAATGACCGTGACGGGATCCCGACAACTATCCAGAAATGAAGCCGAAAGGGTCCGCAAATGATCCCGTATTAGTCGAAAAAAAGTCCCGAAAGGACCACGACGGGATCCCGGACGAATCCCAAAAACCATCCAGAAATGATGCCGGTAGGTATCCCAAATGATCCCGAAATAGTCCCGAAATGACCTCGTCGTCATCCCGGACGGATCCCGAAAATTATCCAGAAATGATGCCGGAAAGGTTCCCAAATGATCCCCTAATAGTCCCGAAATTACCCTAATGGGATCCCGGACGGATCCCGAAAACCATCCAGAAATGATGCCGAAAGGGTTCCCAAATGATCCCGTATTAGTCGCGAAAAAGTCCCGAAATGACCCCGACGGGATCCCGGACGGATCCCGAAAACCATCCAGAAATGATGCCGAAAGGGTTCCCAAATGATCCCGTATTAGTCGCGAAAAAGTCCCGAAATGACCCCGACGGGATCCCGGACGGATCCCGAAAACCATCCAGAAATGATGCCGGATGAGCCCCAAAATGATCCCGAAAAAGTCCCCAAATGACCCCGACGAGATCCCGGACGGATCCCGAAAACCATCCAGAAATGATGCCGGAAGAGCCCCCAAATGATCCCGAAAAAGTCCCCAAATGACCCCGACGATATCCCGGACGGATCCCGAAAACCATCCAGAAATGATGCCGGAAGAGCCCTCAAATGATCCCGAAAAAGTCCCCCATATGACCCCGACGAGATTCCGCACGGATCCCGAAAACCATCCAGAAATGATGCCGGAAGGGTCCCCAAATGATCGCGAAATAGTCCCGAAATGATTCCGGAATAGTCCCGAAAATGTTCCAAAATAACCCCGACGGGATCCCGGACGGATCCCGTAAACTATACAGAAATGATCCCGGAAGGGTCCCAAAATGATCCTGAAATTGTCCCGAAAAAGTCCCGAAATTACCCCGGCGTAATCCCGGACCGATCCCGAAAACCATCCAGAAATGATCCCGGAAGGGTCTCGATATGACCCTTACGGGATTACAAATAAAGTGAAGCTAATTATAAAACCAAGTTAATAAGGCAGCAGGCGCATTGGAGCGAATAAAAAGTTAGATAGAAACATACAGGTAAAGCTAATAAAAGCGTGCTAATAAAAACAATTGATGGAGGGCGGATGGCGGGAGTAGAGGAGAGGACCACTGATCGTTCCTCCAAAATTGTCTAGATCCCGTTCTGTATGTACCAGATACCAAAAACTATTGATTTAGGAGAAAATTTAGATTGAGTTATAACAATTTATGGATTTTACACCAGAGGGGGGGTGATAAAGGGTGGCGGGCGGAGGGTGTCACTGCTTACTTTGTAAGCCCTCGACTTATTTGACCCCTTGAGTCTGTGATATTGGTGAAGGCCAGTATACGTAAAGTTATAATGTGTAAAAATTATGAAAAATAATTTCTCGAAGGGGTCGTGGGACCCCCACCCCTCTTTCCATGTTCGAAAAAAATTTCGCTAGTAGACTACTGTCTGTGTCCCAAATTTCATCAAAATCCGTGTAGCCATTCTGGCGTGATTCAGTCGCAAAGACGAAAAAATATAATAATTAAATTATAACTGTTCCTAGGGGGCGGGGACCAAGCCCCTTTTGAAAAATATATAGCTAGTAGATCCTTCTAGACTATTGGCTATATGTGTGCAAAATTCCATCCAAATCGGTCCAGCCGTTCTTGCGTTATTGAGTCACAAAGACAAACGTCTGGACAAACATCCAAACATCCAAACATCCAAACATCCAAACATCTTAACATCCAAACTTTCCCATTTATAATAGGGGGACTCATGATAGCATATAAACTTATAAGGTGTAAAATTATATCCATTTACACACGCTGTTATATGAACGCACCTAGTAATACTCTTGATAAACTTGATTGTTTATCAGCTGTATTATTGCCGAACAACATTTTTTGATTGTTATACAAATTAAAAAATGCCAAGACTAAGTGAAAAATCAAAACTAAAACGCCTTTACTTGCTGATGTTGTTCCTTTGAGTTTACCGCGTTTACACAATGAAATGTGCGCGTAAATTTATACAAATTGTGTAAATGATTTTTCATACAAAATTTGACAGCTCGTGCGTAAACTAGATAAATTTATACGTTTACACACTTTATAAGGCATTTATACGGTTACATGAGTCCCCCTAATATATATTAGATATTAGATAGTTAAAAACATTTTTCTTTTGGTAGGTAATCAAATTTTAAGATTATTGCTTATCAATTTTTGTTGTTATATCGGCCTACTAATTTTAAGATCGCGGTTTCGAATCGAGCTCAAGGCCTAACAATAATTTTTTATCATTATTATTGTTATGATAAATTTTTTCTTAATTGAAAAAATTTTTAAATTAGAATAGAAGAAAGAAAAAATTTTAGACAACTGCCAAAGCTCGTTGTATAGATCCATTTCGGGAACTGCTAAATTCCTTCATCGGCAACGTTTAGGAGCCGCTGCTATAACCATTCAGCCACCACAGCGGTTTTTTCTTTGTCTTCATTAATCCTACTTCCATTCTGGTTCGTGCCAATTGATATTCACAACACTGCGACATCTGTTGCAGAATAGCTGTGAAAATTGGACTTGTTTGTTGGCAATGCTGCCATAGTGTCATATTTTATTGACACTTTTTTCCCCGTGCTCTGGGATGTATTAACAATTTTTGTTGTTATATCGGCCTACTGATTTTAAGATCGCGGGTTCGAATCGAGCGAAATTGGCACGAACCAGAATGGAAGTAGGATTAATGAAGACAAAGAAAAAACCGCTGTGGTGGCTGAATGGTTATAGCAGCGGAGCCTAAACGTTGCCGATGAAGGAATTTAGCAGTTCCCGAAATGGATCTATACAACGAGCTTTGGCAGTTGTCTAAATTTTTCTTTCTTCTATTCTAATTTAAAAATTTTTTCAATTAAGAAAAAATTTATCATAACAATAATAATGATAAAAAATTATTGTTAGGCCTTGAGCTCGATTCGAACCCGCGATCTTAAAATCAGTAGGCCGATATAACAACAAAAATTGTTAAAAATTTTTTCAATTAAGAAAAAATTTATCATAACAATAATAATGATAAAAAATTATTGTTAGGCCTTGAGCTCGATTCGAACCCGCGATCTTATTATTGCTTATCTTAAAATCCAGCATTTAGTTTCCTTTGAGTGAAATAACGGAATTTAATATTTAGGTGAATTTCGAAAAATTGGTTGAAGAAATCTAGGAAAAATTTGGGAAATTCATGAAAATAATTCCTACTGGCACTCTTAGCTTTCTTTAGTTATAATTATTCGCGAACTAATTAAACACTAATAAAATTAAATAAATATAAAAAAATATGTATTAGGGTTATTCCGGTCAATTTTAATAAATTTTAATATATTGTTTTTGGGCTATTTGACCTATTTTGGGTTTCAGTAAGAAATAAAAAATATGGTAATTATTCCACTGTTGCGGCCCTACGTTTCGCTAGCCGTCTTAGCTTCTTCAGGGGCGAAGTCTATTTATTTTCAACAATAAAACATAAGAAATAATTACATTAGTTTTTTGGTCACAATTTTTGAAATTATTTACATCAACAACAATAAAGTGTCACAAAACAACAATTTTAGCTAAGCTAATACTAATTAAGGTACAAAAAGGACGCACATACATATATACACGTAAACAAAAATTAACATCACTCACATGATATTTTTTTCTTAACTCTAAAAATTTTTGTTTTTTTTTGGTACCACTTACAATGGGTATCATAGTCATACTAAACATAAAAATATTATAAACATAAAAGATAGCTTGCTGCAATCGCTTCTGTATCCTCCTTCTTGTTTATCGTGATTTCCCTTTTTTGCATTATTCGGAGGCTCTCTAACGTGTATCAGACTTTTTCTCTTTTGTTTTTGTCTATTATTGTGGTATTCGCGAATCAGCTGTATGTCCAGTTGATGTTATGTGTTGTGATAACGCAGTGTTGTTCTTTTTCTTCTGTATGTCAGCTTCGTGTTCTCTTAGTCGTACGCTTAGATTTCGCTTTGTGGTCCCAATATATACCCGGTTTATGTTTATGTTTAGTATGACTATGATACCCATTGTAAGTGGTACCAAAAAATAAAAAAAAATTAAAAATTTTTAGAGTTAAGAAAAAAATATCATGCGAGTGATGTTAATTTTTGTTTACGTGTATATATGTATGTGCGTCCTTTTTGTACCTTAATTAGTATTAGCTTAGCTAAAATTGTTGTTTTGTGACACTTTATTGTTGTTGATGTAAATAATTTCAAAAATTGTGACCAAAAAACTAATGTAATTATTTCTTATGTTTTATTGTTGAAAATAAATAGACTTCGCCCCTGAAGAAGCTAGGACGGCTAGCGAAACTTAGGACCGCAACAGTGGAATAATTACCATCTTTTTATTTCTTACTGGAACCCACAATAGGTCAAATAGCCTAAAAACAATATATTAAAAAAAAATATGTACACCGAATTTTTACCTACGAGTGTGTTTCTTTTATTCGTTTATACTCCCACGATGAGGTATACTGATCCAATATAGGTACATATACTATATATATATGTATATTTGTTTAGACAAACTAAAACTACTTCACTTAAAAAAAAGTTTAAAGAAAACTTCCGCTCTGCTTGACTGGTCGTTGTTGAAAGGAGGATCTATTTTCCGTGGACGTCAAATTAATCCAAGTACCGGCATATTAACATTATCGATAGATATATATATTTTTTTTTTGTTTTTATCGGAAACCATATGATGCGAAATTCGATGTTTATATATAACTCTAACGACAGTGATGGCAATACAAAATGCTGAGATTTTAAGTTTAAATTTTTAAGAAATTTAAAATGAGGAGACGATAAATTTAGTAATTTTCATATTGAAAGTTATGTACTGTGGTGCAAAAGCGCCGCAAAATGCGCGGAGAATCAGCTAGAGATGTTGGCCTTCCGCAGAACTTGAAATTTCTCACGTTATGAGTAGTGGTCTCGATAGTCCCCAACAAGAAATACGTACAAGATTTACACGACTAAATGAACTTAATTCTAAATTTTGATCTCTGTTAGACGTTGTGAATTTGTTAAACAAGTATAATTTTGATAACGACTTAGAAAGAAATTATAAGAACTTGGGTGAATTTTATAATACTGTTCGATGGAACAGAACTTTTTGTCGAAATATGTGACTGCAAAATATTACTCCGCAGTAAAAAAGAAAATGAACCTACAACTCCTTTAGAATTACTTACTTTCATAATCTCGCATGGAGAAGATGTTTTTCCAAATTTGCGAGTAGCATTTCAAATGCTCTTGATAATATCAGTATCATTTGCTAGCTGCGAACGTTCAATCAGCAAATTAAAACTGATTTTGACGTTTTACGTTCAAAAATGGAGCAAGGTCGCCTAAGTGACCTAACATTATTAAGTATGGAAAGAGAAAATTTGAAATAATAAATTTAGATGATATCACTGACATATTCGCTTCCTCAAAGACTAGGAAAATTTGCACATATGTAAATATAAGTTTCATTAATGTATTATAATCATATTATTATTAAATATGTATTTGAGTCTACTTATAGATGATATCTACTTAAAGATGATATTTTCAACCTACGAATTTATTGGTTTATTAGTTTTTGAATATATAAAATTGTATCGTTTTGGAAAGAAAGGGGGAGAGGGGCAGAAAAATATTTTTCCCCGGGCGCAAGATAACCTCACTACGCCACTGTGTTTTATACTGTGTAGTGATTATACATAGAAAACGAGTAAATCAGAAAAAAAAACAAAGTTCATAGACCGTATAGCCGACTATTTCAAAACCCATGCTCACACATTAATAATTTAATATATATAACATGTAAAATATATATTTTACAAAAATAACAAACTTGGTCTTAGGGACAACAAATTCATATAATAATTATTTATCTTTTTTTTTTTGGATCGGCGGTGCGTTCTCTGTCATAGCTGCGTGACTCATTAATGGATTTTTGTGTACAGAATTAATAGAAAATTTTGTTGTTGATAAATTTTGACCCCTTTTATATTTTCGCATTCAAACTAATTTAATATTTTTGTATCCAGACCTTCTTCCAAGCGTACAATTTTGACCGCTATTATATATATATGGTAGTGACAGATAATTATTGTGAAATAGCTAACAGTAAAGATTGTCACTCTGGGCGCGTTAAGGCCGTGAGACGGTACCGTAAATGCCGTGCTCGAAACTGTAGCCATAACCTCCATCCTCGTCTTCATACATACATACAGGGAGTTCATTGAATCAGCATTAATCTCGCTCCCCGAGATGTCGTCCTTGGCTTGCGACTCAGCCCTCCTCTTACCATCGTTCTTGGTCGTACGACCACCTGCCCGACAAGGCGGGTTCAACGGTCCAGTTCTATATACGGGGAAAGAACCATCCGTTACAGCAGCGAACCTTACTGTAGTAAGGCCATCAATACTTCCCGAGGTGGCCCGGTATCGGGAAGGCTCCGTTCGAATAAAGCCGAATTTATCCCCTGGTTGCAAATCGTCCAATAGGCACGGTCCGCATAACACCCTGCGGTTGTCATATCTTAAACAAACTAGATTGTATACTTAATATTGGGTCCATCTCTGCTCCTCTAAGGACTTACAATTTTGAGATTAGGATCCCAGGTTATATATAGGTTAGTTATGGTTCCCAGCCTCACTTATTTTGGACAGCTTACTTATCTTAAGAAAGTATTGCTTCAAATTATCCCTTTATAAAGACTTTTAAATGCAGTGAAGTGAAATTCAGAAACATGTCATAGTAACCATCGCCCTTTATAAACTTTGAAATTTTCTCAAATATCAATAATAAAATTATCTACGAAATTACTTCCACCACCTTCTTAAACCCAATACTTATAACACGTAAACCCACGATAAGTTGTGCCGGTGACTAAAAGGCGCGTGACTTTGGAGAGCTTAATAAAAGAAGACAGGAAGTAGCAATAAAAAAATTTAGCTTACCAAAAAAACAAAAAAAAACCCAAAATATCTTATCGCAACTCAGGTGTAATAAATTATATTTTTCAAAAAGTTGCAGCCGCATAACAACAACACCAACTATTAAGAAAGACAGTAAGTAGTTGGAAAACTTTTTAGGCTGTTTGCCAGTAAGGCAAAAAAAGTCAAATCCAAAAAGGAAAGTGTTGGTGGAACTTCCAAAAACTAAGAAACAGGTACGTGATCTAAAAGTTTGTCAAAAAAGTGTTACCTTGTGTGGCTGGTACTTTGGAAATAGTTGTTATGGCTGCTTGTTGTTTTTTTTTTTTTGCCAAGCTTTGCTGGTTAGTTTGGTTAACTTCCAAAATGTCTCATATCCGTAAACATTTTGCAAGTTTCGCATGAAGTGTAGAAATAACGAAAAAATATGACAAACTTGAAAATCGAAACTGAAAACAACAAATTATTTGGCAATACAAAAACAAACAAAAAGCAAGTAAGGACGGGAATGTCTTCGGCTGTGCCGAGGACTTCTTACCTTTCATGAATGGGGCTGAACAATAATCTTATCCCGTTCTTAATCTCCAAATAATCGGATGTATAAGATAAGAAATATATAGTGAACACATGTACATACCTAAACTATTTTTAAGATAAATATAAAATAAACAAATAAGGAAGGCTAAGTTTGGGTGTAACCGAACATTACATACTCAGTTGAGAGCTGTGGAGACAAAGTAAGGGAAAATCACCATGTTGTAGAAAGAACCTAGGGTAACCCTGGAATGTGTTTGTTAATGATAATTTTAAAAGGGAGTGGGCCTAAATTCTATAGGTGGACACCTTTTCGAGATATCGCCATAAAGGTGGACCAGGGGTGACTCTAGAATTTATTTTGTACGATATGGGTATCAAACGAAAGGTGTTAATGCATATTTTTAAAAGGGAGTGGACCTTAGTTCTATAGGTGGACGCCTTTTCGAGATATCGCCATAAAGGTGGACCAGGGGTGACTCTAGAATGAGTTTGTACGACATGGGTATCAAATTAAAGGTATTAATGAGAGTTTTAAAAGGGAGTGGTGGTAGTTGTATATGTGAAGGCGTTTTCCAGATATCGACTCAAATGTGGACCAGGGTGACCCAGAACATCATCTGCTGGATACCGATTATTTATTTATATATGTAATACCTGCCAAGATTTTAAGTGTTTTTTATTTCGCCCTGCAGAACTTTTTCATTTCGTTCTACTTAATATGGTAGGTGTCACACCCATTTTACAAAGTTTTTTTCTAAAGTTATATTTTGCGCCAATAGACCAATACAATTATCATGTTTCGTCCCTTTTTTCGTATTTGGTATATAATTATGGCATTTTTTTCATTTTTCGTAATTTTCGATATCGAAAAAGTGGGCGTGGTCACAGTCGGATTTCGGCCATTTGTTACACCAATACAAAGTGAGTTCAGATAAGTACGTGAACTGAGGTTAGTAAAGATACATCGATTTTTGCTCAAGTTATCGTGTTAACGGCCGAGCGGAAGGACAGACGGTCGACTGTGTATAAAAACCGGGCGTGGCTTCAACTGATTTCGCCCTTTTTTACAGAAAACAGTTATCGTCCTATAATCTAAGCCACAACCAAATTTCACAAGGATTGGTAAATTTTTGTTCGACTTATGGCATTAAAAGTATCCTAGACAAATTAAATGAAAATGGGCAGATCCACGCCCATTTTTAAATTTTCTTTTATTTTTGTATTTTGTTGCAGCATATCATTACTGGAGTTGAATGTTGACATAATTTACTTATATACTGTAAAGATATTAAATTTTCTTTTAAAATTTGAATTAAACAATTTTTTTTTTAAAAGGGGGCGTGGTCGTTCTCCGATTTTGCTAATTTTTAATAAGCAGATATATAGCAATAATAGTAACGTTCCTGCCAAATTGCATGATGATATCTTCAACGACTGCCAAATTACAGCTTGCAAAACTTCTAAATTACCTTCTTTTAAAAGTGGGTGGTGCCACGCCCATTGTCCAAAATTTTACTAGTTTTCTATTATGCGTCATAAGTTCAACTCACCTACCAAGTTTCATCGCTTAATCCGTATTTGGTAATGAATTATCGCACTTTTTCGATTTTTCGAAATTTTCGATATCGAAAAAGTGGGCGTGGTTATTGTCCGATATCGTTCATTTTAAATAGCGATCTGAGATAAGGGCCCAGGAACCTACATACCAAATTTCATCAAGATACCTCAAAATTTACTCAAGTTATCGTCTTAACGGACAGACGGACGGACGGACATGGCTCAATCGAATTTTTTTTTGATACAGATGATTTTGATATATGGAAGTCTATATCTATCTCGATTCCTTTATACCTGTACAACCAACCGTTATCCAATCAAAGTTAATATACTACGTGAGCTCTGCTCAACTGAGTATAAAAAAGGCAAAAAACCCTCTATCTGAACGATCGGTTGTATGGGATATATATTATATATAGCTCCGATTGAAATGATTTTTACAGGAAATCTTCTATGACATATAAGAATATATATCACCAAGTTTCACGTTTTTATATTGGAAACTAAAGGAGAAAAGGTCAAAAATCTTTCTATCTGAACGATCGGTTGTATGGGATGGGTATATACTATATACATATGACTCCGATCAAAGTGATTTTTTCAGGAAATCTTCTATGATATATTAGAATAAATATCACCAAGTTTAACGTTTTTATATTGGAAATTAAGGGAGAAATAGCTAAAAATCTTTCTATCTGAACGATCGGTTTTATGGGATATATACTATATATAGCTCGGATCAAAGTGATTTTTTCAGAAAATCTTCTATGATATATTAAAATATATATCACCGAGTTTCATGTTTATACTTTCTAAATTAAGGGAGAAATGGTCAAAAAACTTTCTATCTGAACGATCGGTTGTATGGGATATATACTATATATAGCTCCGATCAAAGTGATTTTTTTTAGAAAATCTTCTATGGTGTATTAGAATATATATCACCGAGTTTAACGTTTATACTTTCTAAATTGCGGCAGGAATGACCAAAATCGTCTTATCTGAACGATCGGTTGTATGTGAGATATATGTTATAGTGGTCCGATCCTACCGGATCCGACAAATGTCTAATATAATACAAAAATACATCCTTGTGCCAAATTTCATTGGGATATCTCAAAATTTGAGGGACTAGTTTGCGTTCAAACAGACAGACGGACGGACAGACGGACATGGCTATATCAACTCAGTTCGTCGCCCTGATCAATTCGGTATACTTAATGGTGAGTCTATCTTTTATATTTCTCAACGTTACAAACATCGGACCAAAGTTAATTTACCATTTCATGTTCATGAAAGGTATAATTAGTAAATTCAGTCACGCTGCTAAAGGTAGACAAAATGCGCTATTTAGCACGGCCTTACCATATTTGTTTCCTTTCTCATATTTTTTGCTATTTTGTTGCTGCTCTGCGTCTACTGCCAAGTATCGGTTCGGTAAGACTTTTTATGCATCTTAAGGGTGTTAATATCAGATATTTTGCTTACTTATTTGGAAAAAAAATGATTCTATCGATATTGTTTGTGCTGTACTTAAGGCGGCAAAGTTTTTAACGCAAGCTTGTTAGTAACAAAAACAAAAAGAAAATACTTTACAGTTTAAATATATGTAAAAAAGGCGTGAGCACAAGTAGAGTGATTAACTTTATTCAACTTACGTCCAATGAACCTCTTTGCTTGCAGCTTCCTACAAGGTACACTCTAGCTGTGAGTTTCTTTTCAAAATTTGTACTTTCTTTTGTTTTTGTTGTGAGTGCCTTATAACATTTTCGCACGTAACTTTAACTGTGTTATACGTGAGACCTTTAATTATTTTGTGATAAATTATGACATTTTTGTTGCAATTTGTTGATATTTTTTACGTGTTAAGCATGTTGGACGTGGACGTTTATTTTGTCATGAAATTTTTAAAATTAAAAGAAATCTACATTAATACTGAATATCGAAAGAGTTTTTCAGTATAACCGTTAAGAAAATTCTGGTAACACTTTGTACTCATTAATTTAGTTGAGATCTTTGTGCATAAGGAAGATTAGTTTTATCTATTCTTAATGTAAATAATCTGCAAAGTGTTCCTGAATTATCTGAAGGTTTAAGGGAGAGCGAATTACACGTCTGCCCCCAAAAATACCTTCTTATTCCTTTATCGGTATAAACTCTTACCCACAATGGTCTGTGGATTCAATGGCTAATTAGCCTCTTGCAAATAAGCAACGACTGATTTTTGAAGCGTTCAAGCTTATGGGCCCATAAACTCCCATGGGAGATAAACGATTGTGCAGACAAACATCTCTTGAGTAGTTGAAATCTCAATGTCGGAATTCAAAAATAGTATGGCTTCATATTATCAGAGATAGTCAAACTATTCTCCGACTTCTTACGTACTAAATCCGTTAAATTACAGACGGAACTAGAGAACAGCTCCCTTCAGCCTTCCATATAAAAGCACTGGGGTAAAAAATTATTGCTTCCAATGATAGTACTTGCTTAGACATGGATTGGTGGCAAGGGGACCGTTTAACAAAACATAAAAATTGTGTTATACAAGTAAACTTCTTCTGAAAAGAAAACGGTGTCAGAAAAAGTTCAGTTATATTATAGGAACAGTATTTTTGTGGAATGATTGGGCTCATTCGCTTTCGAAAGGTATTGAAAAAAAAAAAAAATAAAACTTGATCTAAATAGTTTTAGAGAGTACAATTTAAAGAATAATAAAATAGCAGAAAAAATAAAAAAAGTTAAACAAATATATAAAAAAGTAATAAAAAGGAACATAATTAGTAAAATAGAGAAAGCAAACAGCGAAGCCGTTATTTGATGGGTTGAGTTAAGCTTTAAGCTCTTACCTTCTGAGCTGACAGCACATCTGTGGAATAGAGTCTAACAATACCACATTTTGCCAATACGACTCTGAGAGAAAACAATTATTAAGTAATTGGCCATTGGACGAACTTTCCATGCATCAGCTTAGCTTTCTCATGGTTAATGAAATAAATCTTCCCGATACTAAGAAACGGCAGTCAATGGAGTCTTTTAGATCCCTCACAAGCTTATATGTGTAGCTTGGCATGCTTGAAAATTCTTAATAATTTGGTATATATACCACTTTGTGGAGATAAAGGTCGATTTACTTTTCTAACTTGTAATGTGATGCTTTTAATATTTCGCCCAAATCGAGATAACCGAAAGTTTATATAGACTCCGAGCGTCAACCTTTCATAGCAGAAATATACTTGAAATGATTTCCAAACTTCTGCTGCTCGCTGCTGCGTTTATAAAAAGAGGATCTGATACCAGAACTTATGATATAAATGTACAAATCAGTGACCTTAACCTACAAAAGACAATATGAGCTACGGTAAATTCCACCAGATAATCTCCTTGTCATCCAAACGGAGGGCTGTTTTATTGCTGGCATTCTATTGTTTGTCGCGAAAATATTATATATATCATCTTAGATAGCAAGGCAATTCTTCGGTATCTAAAGTCAACGATGATAGCAACGAGCCTGCTTGAACATACGAGAGACCTGCTACTGTGTAAGTTGATATAGCGTTCCCTTATTTGTTATGGATGATCTATAATATGGATGGAGCATCTATAGTGTGACCATCCAACCACGTTAACATGTTCAACCCACAACCCAATAGCACCAATCATAGTAAGTTAGCAGGTATATAAACTCAAAAAAAGTAATTACCTACTAAGTGGTAAAATTATATTATCGACCCACGTTCTAGGCGTGAATATAGCTAGCCGCATAGAATGCATTTGAGCTGGTATTGCTACTTAACATGTCGGACCAACCGGTACGGGATTAAGAGGAAGATTAAGTTAGCTGCTCACAGATATCCACAAAATAAGCAATGCTATGTTTGCTGAAGTTAAAAAGGTGTCCAAAGTTGGACATAAACCAAAAGTAGGAAATACGTAGAAGCCTAGAAGGGCTAATCACCATGAAAAAGTTGTACACCTGTTATGAGGTATTTGTACTGAGCGCTGCATACTGGAATAAAAGCCTTCGAAATTGGGGCAGAACAGTAAACTTATTCAAGGAGTCAAGTGGGGCAACTCATAAAATCCTTCCAGCGCTAACAGTGCTTGTTTTTACTAACATCTGCATTGAGAGTAGTCTGCACGTCTCGCACCGTACCATGATATAACGAAATTATTCTCTGCAGCCTATTAAGGCTGAATTAAAGAAGCAAACGAATGTGTTGGGTTAAGTGAGCTTCGAAAGTATTTAGCCATAAGAGTAAGAATAAAAGGATAGGAATTTTGCAAGAGAGCTGGGTATTTTGGCATATTGAAAACGAAGCGAATCATAGATATAAAAGAGGGGAACACTAACGGCTTTGGCAAGGTAAACCTCCCCCAGCGGAGTAGGGGGTTGGGAACATACCCGCGGTAGGTATGCCTGTCGTAAGACGCGTCTAAGATACCAAGTTGATTCAAATTTGTGTAGTGCAACCCTCGCAAGCGCATTATATAGCTTTTCCAACGCAATTGTCAACCTCGCCTACCAGTGCGAATTTTTTTCATTAGCAGCCGAGGCTCTGGCGACCCCGAATCCCTGATCTATGGGGTGATAGGGCGGTATGACCTAGATGGTCTTTCGATTCAGGCACTTAAAAAAGTTCTCTGAAGAAAATAAATTGTGGAAGCCTTGAAGTGCGTGTACGCCAATGCTGAGCCAATCTTCAGACAAATGCTGGAGCAACGACTCGGCAAATACTTAAAAGAGCGACCAAAATACTGCCAATAACTCATAGAAGAGAAAACCAAAAAGGAAAGCAACTTCAAAAGAAGCAATAGAAACTATGGAAAGTGCGTTATTCCAAAGGGCTGCGAATCTGGCAAATGTCAAGCTCATATTCTCTGTAAGAAGCATCAATTATGAACATTTTTAAGGAAAATATTTTCAAAAGTTGTTTGTGGTATAAAAAAATCTGGCTTGTCCTTTGTCATTCCAAATACGAATGAATTTCATAAGTTTTGTGAAATAAATATAACTCTAAAAATATAACCTTTAAATAATTACACATACATATGTATATCTGAATTTTACTGACCAAACAGTATCAACACATTAAAGTAGTACTTTTTTACCAAAATGCTTATTCAAAACCAGTTGCTACTACATAATTAAACAAAATGAATTAATACATATTTACACCTTGAATATTTCTCGTGAGTTTCCCAAAAAAGTTGCAGTCATAAAGCTTCGCAAGAACATTAAGCAGAAACAAATGCGAGTACGAAAAACTTTTTGAATGACACATTCAATACATTAAAGTAATTGAAAGAAAAATATGCGCTATCATAGCACGACGTAACCCTTTTCTTGCAAAGCTTAGCTAGAGCATAAGGCTACACGTGTCGCATGGAACGCAAGTGCAAATTGCCAAAGTTGGGTTGGATATTTTTGCATAAGATGATAGCTACAATTTTAAAAATTTATGCCACTAAAATGAGAAATTCATACGATAGCTATGAATGGAGTAAATATAAAAATAAAGCGAAATATATTTTCATAAAAATAAAAATACTCTTCCATGTATTATTACTCAGTAGAAAGGCATAAATGCCAAAGAAAAATAGAAAAAAGAAAAATAAAAGTGTATAAATTTAAGGATAGCAGAAAATTGTGTAGCGATTTGGTCTGAGTGTACAAGGGTGGTTGATAATTAAAAAAAAGTTAAATTGTATTAGTCACATTGGTTGGAGTTCTTGCTGTCGTTTGGTGTGTGATTAGATTATACTGCACCCCGTAGTTATGCTTCTTAATAACTCATTTTTATACTCAGTTGAGCAGAGCTCACAGAGTATATAAAGTTTGATTGGATAACGGTTGGTTGTACAGGTATAAGGGAATCGAGATAGATATAGACTTCCATATATCAAAATCATCACGATCGAAAAAAAATTTTATTGAGCCATGCCCGTCCGTCCGTTAACACGATAACTTGAGTAAATTTTGAGGTATCTTGATGAAATTTGGTATGTAGATTCCTGAGCGCTCATCTCAGATCGCTATTTAAAACGAATGATATCGGACTATAACCACGCCCACTTCTTCGATATCGAAAATTTCGAAAAACACAAAAAGTGCAATAATTCATTACCACAGACAGATAAAGCGATGAAATTTGGTAAGTGAGTTGAACTTATGACGCAGAATAGAAAATTAGTAAAATTTTGGACAATGGGCGTGGCACCGCCCACTTTTGAAAGAAGGTAATTTAAAATTTTGCAAGCTGTAATTTGGCAGTCGTTGAAGAAATCATGTTGAAATTTGTCAGGAACGTTACCCATATTACTATATATACGCTTAATAAAAATTAGCAAAATCGGAGAAGGACCACGCCCACTTTAAAAAAATTTTTTTTTTAAAGTAAAATTTTAACAAAAAATTTAATATCTTTACAGTATATAAGTAAATTATGTCACCATTCAACCCAATAATGATATGGTGCAACAAAATACAAAAATAAAAGAAAAGTTCAAAATGGGCATGGCTCCGCCCTTTCTCATTTAATTAGTCTAGGATACTTTTAATGCCATAAGTCGAACAAAAATTTACCAATCCTTTTGAAATTTGGTAGGTGAATAGATTTTATGAGGTTAACTGTTTTCTGTGAAAATGGGCGAAATCGGTTGAAACCACGCCCAGTTTTTATACACAGTCGTCCGTCTGTCCTTCCGCATGGCCTTTAACATGATAACTAGAGCAAAAATCAACATATCTTTACTGAACTTAGTTCACGTACTTATCTGAACGCACTTTATCTTGGTATAAAAAATGAACGAAATCCGACTATGACCACGCCCACTTTTTCGATATCGAAAATTACGAAAAATGAAGCAACTGCCAAAATTCTATACCAAATACGAAAAAAGGGATGAAACATGGTAATTGGATTGGTTTATTGGCGCGAAATATAACTTTAGAAAAAACTTTGTAAAATGGTTGTGACACCTACCATATTAAGTAGAAGAAAATGAAAAAGTTCTGCAAGGCGAAATAAAAAACCCTTGAAATCTTAGCAGGTATTACATATATAAATAAATTAGCGGTATCCGACAGATGATGTTCTGGGTCCCCCTGGTCCACATTTTGGTCGATATTTGGAAAACGCCTTTACATATACAACTACCACCACTCCCTTTAAACTCTCATTAATACCTTTAATTTGATACCAATATCATACAAACACATTCTAGAGTCACCCCTGGTCCACCTTTATGGAGATATCTCGAAAAGGCGACCACCTATAGAACGAAGGCCCATTCACTTTTAAAAATACTCATTAACACCTTTCATTTTATACCCATATCGTACAAACAAAGTCTAGAGTCACCACTGGTCCACCTTTATGGAGATATCTCGAAAAGCGACCACCTATAGAACGGAGGCCCATTCACTTTTAAAAATACTCATTAACACCTTTCATTTTATACCCATATCATACAAACAAAGTCTAGGGTCACCCCTGGTCCACCTTTATGGAGATATCTCGAAACGGCGTCTACCTATGGAACTAAGGATTACTCCCTTTTAAAATTCTCATTAACACCTTTCGTTTGATACCCACATTGTACAAACGCATTCTAGAGTCACCCCTGGTCCACCTTTATGGCGATATCTCGAAAAGGCGACCACCTATGGAACTAAGGATCCCTCCCTTTTAAAATACTCATTAGCACCTTTCATTTGATACCCATATCGTACAAACAAATTCTAGAGTCAACCCTGATCCACCTTTATGGCGATATCCCTAAATGGCGTCCACCTATAGAACTATGGCCCACTCCCTCATAAAACACTCTTTAATGCCTTTCATTTGATACAATGTCATACAAACACATTCCAGGGTTACCCTCGGTTCATTTTCCTACATGGTTATTTTCCCTTATGTTGTCACCATAGCCCTTAACTGAGTATGTAATGTTCGGTTACACCCGAACTTAACCTTCTTTACTTGTTTCACAATATCTTTAACCATGATTCTATTACCAGAGTTTCGTTCTCTAATAATGACAGAACTTTGATACTCCCAATTTTAAAAATTAAAACGGGTTACGGTATTTTAAAATTGATAGTAATTTTGTAAATGTCGACAGGTTTTGGGGAAATTATTCCTTTTTATTGGCGTGTTTCAATAACTCGCTACAAAACGGATTGTGCTTAATAGTGGAGACACGAACCTCTGTGCTACGGTGCTATCAACATCAAATATCTAAGGGGATTGTAGATAATAAAACGGGACCATATTTGCGTGTTTTTAATTTTTTTTTTAAACTATATTAATATTATTTAATAAAATTTTTTAGAAGTTTAAAAAGTTATATTGCCTCGATCATTCTGTTAGAATTTCTATGAAGATGGGTGAATTTCAGAATTTTATTCAATAAAACACTATCAAAAAATTTGTTTTAAAAACTCCATAACTACTCATTAATTCAATACAGTTTGACATTAGAGAGACCGTTTATGAAAAACATTCTGAGAAAAAGCGTCCTTCAACCTATTTCTGATATGGGATGAATTGGGAAATTAAAAAAAAAATGTTAACAAAACTAAACAGGGCTGAATGTCTTAGAAATTTATATTCCGGCCTTGACAGAAGAGTTAACTTAAGTGCTATCTTGCTACACTCTTATTAATAAACTATTTATTTTCAAATTTCAAAAAGCTCGTTTCCGTTGAAGTAGTCATGTAATCGTTTCGGACAATCCGTTAATTTGGAATACTCAGAACACGTTCCTCCGATACTACTTCACGACTTCCGAGTGTTCCAAATGAGTACGAACATAATATTCCAAATATAAAAATGACTACATAAGTACCTAAATAAAGACGAATGTACAGAACATACGGAATGAATACCCTCAGAGGGTTAGGGGGGCTTAAAATAGGTATGCCGGAAGGTATGGCCGTCGTAGAGGCGACTGAAATACCCAATTTATTCAAGGGGTTGTGTAGCGCAACCCTTTCAAGAGGTTTCCAACGAAATATATAACTTTTCCAACCCAATTGTCAACCTCATCTAGTAAGTAAGTAAGTATGTTTGTGCCTAGACTGAGAAAATTAACCACGAATAGAACCACACCTACTTTTATATAAGGAAATATGACGTATGTCAACTAATATATATATTCTTTTGAAAGTGAATTATGTGAAGCCCGGTTTCACTCGTCCCGGATTTTCGCACTTACGTTAACTGTACTCATAACTTTATAACAACGATGATGGCTTGTTTGGTGTTTAAGTTTGATACTCACCTGAAATTAAAAGAGAGAAAATAAATTTTATTAGATATTTCAAATTATGTGTTTTGCATTTGTAATGTAATATGTATACTACAGAAAAATTTTAAAAATTGCCCAAAATTTAATTTAAACCGGTCCACTATTAGAACATCCTCTTCTGATGCACGAGCTGGATTTATCACTCTCTGCATCATTAAGAGTCGCCCTAGTAGTGGGTTCTTATTCACCAATTCAATTGTATTTTAGGAGAAATTTTAAGAAAACAAATGTAATATCTAAACAGTTGTGCATTGGACTCCAAAATTATTTTATTAAAACTGCAAAAATAAGCTGAGATACAAGACTAGAATACTGATAAGTTTATGCACATATATGTTTCCCCAAAACCATCACGAAATGATCCCGAAAATAAATGCCAAATTGTGATGAAATAGTTCCTAAAACAATCCTTAAGTATTCTTTAAACGATATTGTAATGGTCTCAAGAATAGTTGCGAAAAAGTTCAGAAATGACCTAAAAAGACTACCTTGACATTATTTTTTATACCAAAAGAGTAGACATAGAAACACTCAACGCTGAAGCTAGCAAAACTGGAATTCTAGAGTTATCTATAAAATAATCTAATATGGCCTCGGAATAGGGGCAATTTCACACCTGCACAATTTGGAATTTATCCCAATAAGATCCCGAAACAATAACGAAATAATACCGAATAAGTCCTGGAATGATTAATGTCGATTCCGTCCTTAATGTCGATTCCGAACGCCATCTGGGTCACATTACTTTTTGCTGAGAAACTTTTCACGAAAGTGATGTGATGACTTTCAAAACACTGCCGAGGAGGGAAGATGCTTAGAAAAGTGTTTTTGATGTACTTTGCTGCTTTTAATGGCGTTTAACTCAGAACCTTCTGCGTGATAAGCGAGCACACTACCACCAGATCATGGTAGTCCCCATGACAACTCCATGTTAAAAGAGCCAGTATTTGTTTGCCATAAAATCGGAACTTAGATGGGTAGTTAGTAGTAGATAAATGGCATAAACGCTTTTCTGATACTATTTTTCAAATCGAAACCGAAGCGTTTACGGTGTATGATCTGTGAAGTTCGCCGTCTGAAAAGACTGTATCTTATAATATGACTTAAATTATAGATATGGAATTTAAGGTCTTAATAAAGTAGATATGCTTGGCTATTATTGACCATGCTCGAAATATGGGGAAATAATTTGCTACTAAATTAAAAATAAAATTAAATTAAATGCTGTACTACTCAGGTTGATAACAGAGTGAAAGCGAGAAGCGTTGCTTTAATTTAAATATATAAATCTATAAAAATTATTTTTTATGGAAAATTTTAAAATATGTCAGAGTGCCAGAAATGCTAAAATTTGTACCAGCAGCCTTAGTTTGTTATTGCGTAGCACATTGCTGAAACGTAAAAAATACATTTTTGGACTATTTTTTTTTTAAAGCTCGAAAATTTATTGTTAAAATCATTGACCCATTAAGGCCCGCTCTTAGATATGTTCCATTAGTTAAATTTTTAGTTGCTGTAACATTAGAGACTGCCAAGCTACTCCTAACGTACATATATTTTTCGAGTGTTAAATTTCTAAATTTCACATATTTGGCGTAAAGTGAAACTGACTCATTACGTTTGAAATATTTTACAAATAAAATGCCAAAAATACGGATATGGGTCGGATATAGGTTAGGTTAGGATAGGTTCAAGTGGCTGCCGTCCACGTTGGAGCGGCACACTTGGGCCTGTATAGGCCCATTGTGAAACCACACGGATTTGTTCCTACTCTCCTAATCAAACCACTTCGTTGAGTTTATGAAGCTAACTAAGCATCGTGTATTGACCTCAGCTATATCAGTCAGATCTACGAGAAACATCTTGCTCATAAAACGTTGCCTTCTTCTACCGAGCACTGATCATTCACATAGTATACGCCTAACAGTTTCAGGTTCTTCTTCGTTGCCGCAGCTTCTACAATAATCATTAAATGGAGCGTCAATTCTTTCCGCATGCGGTCCAATACAAACATGACCCGTAAGAAGAAATATCCATCTTACGGAGGGTGAGAAGCTCTCGCGATCTCTTCTCATTCCATTCCGGCCATGTGTGTTTTGCCGTGTGGCATCTATTACGATGCTTCCACCTGGCTCCTGCTTCCATCAGTAGAAACTCCTTTATCTTGAGCTTGCAGGTGGAGAGCGGCATGCCGAACCTTTTCCAGGATAGCGAAAGTTTCTTGCTCATCCGCCATCTCATTACCTGGTATGCCCTTATGTCCCGGAACCCATACCAGATGCAGAGTAAACTGTTCAGCCGTCACGTTAAGTGATCTGCGACAGCCAACTACAGTTTCAGAATTAGCTGTGACAGAGTCAAGGGCTTTAAGTGCTGCTTGACTGTTTGAGAAAATATAAATATGCTTCTGAGAGACAAACCTTCTCCCTAAGGCAGTCCGCAGCGTCTTGTATGGTTCGGAGATGCAAGTGCAACTCATCAACAACTTAACCTGGCAAAATCTCTTTGAACAGCAATAATATCGTTCGCTGGGATCATATTTTATACAACGTTCATAGTCTGAGTCACACGGTCTTGCTAGTTTAAAATTTGAGTAATTACATATATGTGACCTGGAATCATGAAACGACCCTATTGTGCGAACACAAATTTTTGAGAAAAATGCGTTTAAAGTTTTTGTTTAGTTTGACTCTGTGTAGCGGCCGACCGTTGTGAACGAATTTTGTAATTAAAATTTAAGTAGCTTCCCGATAAGCTACAAGCTTGAAACTTGGAATATAGTTCAGAACCCGATGACAATGCCATAATAAGAAAAAAATCTTCGATAGGTGGCGCATGGATCGAAATATTTCAAAAAATCGTATTTATGGTCTGATTTGGCTTTAAATGCGATATGTGGGAGATAGAAAACTGCAGTTTGTTCCATTGGAAAGAGTGTCAAATTTGCTATAAGAATCACTCAAAAAGTGAAGAACGGTATTTTCGCACAATAGGGTCGTTTCATGATTCCAGGTCACATATGTTCATGTGTGTCTATGCATCTGTGTAAGCATATTTTAAAAATAGCTATTTTTAAGTGCTAAGCTTTCCAAAGTTTTTTAACTGTATCGCAGCGTTAGCCGCATTCGCGTTTTGCATATATTGAATTTTGCTGTATCACCCTAATACACCCTCTACAACAACACCCTTTTATATGCACAAAAATGAGTGACGAATAAAACAAACAATAACAATGAGATATGCGCATACATTAAATTACGTATACGCATCGGTGCACACGACTTTTGCGGCAACCAGTAGAAGGAAAAATAAATGATAAATAAAAGACAAGATATAAAATGAAAATTACAATCATAACAAAGCGCTAAGGTAAAGAAATTTTCTAGAAAAATAACAGTGTAGAAAAACAGCAACAAGAACAGCAACAAAGTAAGGTGAGAAACTGAGGGTGCGGGAGCAGAACACAGAAAATTACTTTGCACTTTGTTATGTCGCTGCCTAAAAAGCGCAGATACGAGTTGAGCAGCTGGAAAATTGAGAAATGCACCATGGTGTTGTTTACGCTACAGCTTACTAAAGGCGTGGCATGCACTTAAAAATTTCGCTGACTTTGTTGCTGTGCGCTTGAAATTAACGCGCGTCATCTCGTTTAAGTAAAGACTGGCATGCAATATTTAAAATTTTCAACTTTGCATAATATGATAGCTGAACGTAGTAAAAAAACAAGCCAGCAGGTGAAAATTTTAAAACATTATCATGTGCTAACCAACCAGCCAGTAAAACACCTTCGCATGGCCACCAAAGAAAGTTTTATGCACACAATGCCAAGGCGTCAAGAAATTTTTCGCAGCTCTGCGAAAACTTTACATGTTTTTCATATTTTGACATAAACGAGACAATGTGTACACATACATACAAATGACAGACCGCATGCGAAATAGACGTAAATATATGTAATACAAAAACAAAATACTTAATAGAAGTAAAGGATATCTGTAATATGTGCGCTGGGCGTAAGAATGTTGGCAGCTCCCAAGAAAATGTGGGCGCTGCAACGTATGGGAGAAAGAAGAAGAAAAAAAGTTCACTTAAAATATATATTATAGCAGCAGGTGAATAGAAGCGCAAAGTTATGCGTGCGACGCGACAGGTTGGACGCTAGAAAATGTAGGATATATTTCTGCATCGCATATCACTTCTTGACATGGAGAGTGAGAGAGGGAGAGAAAGAGGTAATGAAACGTGACGTAGTAGGCGAGCTGCCTGGCTGCTGCACTAACATACACATTGTGACTTAGGTTAGGGAATTATTTTGCAAAAGTGTCAGAATTTCACTACATTTCTCTACAGCTTTCAACTTGTTTTTTGCAGAGGCTGGCATGGTGTCAATTTCTAAAATTTTGCTTGACAACAACGCAGGTTGACGGAAAGCTGGTATTTATTTTGCGCATAAGGAATTTTTAAACTTTATTTGTGATAGTAGAGTATATGTGGCATGAATGTATGTGATATGACTTATGCAGTTGAAAGATAGGTGAAAATAATCCGAAGAAGCGCAGGGTAGCGGACAGGTGCGCACGAAAGACTAACCACGACAGACCTCAAGTTGTGGAATTTGTACTGGAGGGTGTCTATTGCTGCATTTCCTATGTGGAACAGGAAATTTGACATATGGAACCTATAATGGAACCCTCAACTGAAGTACACTGACACGAAAGGGAAAAATCAGCTGCTGATCAGCAAGAAAGTCGCTAGTGAAGGCAATTTAGTTGGACTGGTATATTGTATGCTTAGAAACATTGCTATCTGCGTCCACCTCTATATATATATATAAATGAATTGCTGCGCGTTAGTTTTGATAAAACTTCAAAACGGCTTGACCGATTAGTTTTAATTTGTCTCGTTCGTTATCATTCAAAATTTAGGAAGACTTTTTTTTTAAAAAGTGGGCAGCGCCACAATCCCAGGCACTATTAAATATGTCTCATCAAAAATCCGTGTCTGTTGGCACAAACTACTGATTTTTTTGTATGTGCACATTAAGTAGAATTAGCAAAAGCGTGCGGCGATGCGTCAGGCGAAGTTTAGGAGCTATGTGTACTGGGGGATTTTAATTTAAGTAATGTATCTCTCTTGAAAACAATCTCTATTTAAATCCTACTAATATTAACAGCTCTTATGAATCGTATCTTATTGATAATTTTAGAGGGGTTGGTTTATCTCAAATTAATAGTTTCAGTAATTCTTTATATCGCATCTTGATTTAATTTTTGTAACTAACAATATTAGTTTTGTTATTTTGGAACCTGCGTCTTCAATTTCGCCACCAAACTTGCATCACCTGCCCTTAAAGCTTGAAATTCAGTTCTTTGAGTATTTCTGTATTCCTACATCAAATATGAAAACATCGTTAAATTTTCGAAGATGTGATTTTAATTGTTTAAATTCTGCTTTACGTGAAGTTGATTGGGATGCTATGCTTGGCGAAAGTGAAGTTGGAAAGTCTTTCAATGTATTTAGAAATGAAATTCATAAGGTTTGCGAAAAAATCGTGCTGGTATATAAAAAGAAAATTTATAAATCTCCCTGGCACAATAGTGAGCTCAAACATCTAAAAAATTCGAGAAACAAGTTCTTTAAAAATATAAGTTTACTAATCAGCGTCGATTTTACGATTTATTTATTCTTTATAAGAAAAATTTTAACAAACTTAATAAGTCTGTATATGCTAAGTACGTCATAAATTTTGAGGTAAACATCAAGAGCAATCCGAAGAACTTTTGGAATTACATAAACTCCATGAAGAGCGTATCTAGCATACCGAAATCAGTATGCTACAATAATATTATTGCCAACTGTGTTAATGAGGCTGCTAATCTCTTTGCTGACTTCTTCTCGGCAAACTTTATCACAGAAAATGATTGAACTGTGGAAGATACAGATAACATATACAAGTTAATTAAGTCTCCCTCCGCTTATAATATTGGGTCACTTACTCTCACTGAGGCAGACATAGTTGAGGGGGTTATAAAACTTAAAAATTCCTCCAGAACTAATGTTGACAATCTTTCAGTTATTCTATTGAAAAATTGTCCTTCGCTAGTACGACCGTTAATGATTATATTCAATAAATTATTGGCATCGGGTATTTTTATTGATGACTGGAAACAAGCATCCGTCACTCCCATTTTTAAGACTGGCAACAAAAGTAACTGTTCTAATTACAGGCCTATTTCCAAATTGTCTACAACTTTGAAGCTTTTTGAATGTGTTGTTAATAATGACAAGCTTTAATTTAGTATTAAGCACCTGATTTGCGCCACTCAACATGGTTTTGTCCCGGCCAGATCCACATTAACGAACCTCGCTGTCTTTTCTGAGGATTGCTACGCGGCATTTAGGCGGGGTTTTCAGGTTGATACAATATACTTACACTTCTCCAAGGCATTCGATAAAATTTATCATAAAAATTTAATTGCGAAATTAGCATGCTATGGGTTCCCCTCTACGTTACTACAGTGGATTAAACCTCACCTGCATAACAGAAGTAATGTTGTAAATATTGACGGTGTTTATTCGAAACCATTTTGGGCCACCTCTGGAGTTCCCCAGGGCAGTATTCTGGGTTCTATACTATTTATCTTGTTCATTAACGACATTAGCTCTTGCTTCTCATCTACCAAATTTCGGCTTAATGCTGATGATCTCAAGATCTATTCTGAGATCAGTTGTTGCAATGATGTCGTTGTTCTTCAATCTGAGATTAATAAGCTTTATATCTGGTGTGTTAAGAACCGTCTTTTCCTTAATATAAGTAAGTGGCACACTGTGACGTATGGTAAACTGCTGAGGCCACTTCATACCTCCTATCATATTGCAGACACTTTTCTTCGAACGACTCTTGAAGTTAAAGACTTGGGGGTATACTTCGACTCAAAGTTTAATTTTAACACTCACGTCAGCTTCACAAGTTCTAAGGCCCTTTCAATGCTTGCTTTTGTCAGACGCCATTCCGCAAACTTCTCTGACCCCTACACACTCAAAGTTTTATATACGTCTTTGTGCGGTCCAAACTTTAGTATGCGGCTTTCATTTGGCGGCCTTACCAGGCAGTTCACATCAACCGCCTGGAGCGGATTCAAAAAATCTTTATGCGCTTCGCACTTACTTCATTACGGTTCTCTGAACCAATCCCGTAATATGAGTCTCGATGCCAACTAATATCCTTACTATCCCTAAACAATCGCAGAATTCTTTTGGCCTCGTTGTTCATTTTTGATCTTTTCATTGGCAAAATTGACTGCGCGTTGCTTCTTGAAAGACTATGCTTAAATACTCCCTGTAGAAACCTCCGCCACTTTGACATCTTTTTCATAGGGCTGAGTAGAACTGTTTATAACTCAAAAGCGCCTATTAACAGAGCCCTATCAAAAATTAACTGCTTCTCAAGTGTTTTGGATATTGATTTCTCCGACTCAAAATACGCTTTTCAACTTAAACTAAAAAATTACTTAATCTGTAGTAATATAAATTTTTTTGCTAATGTTTTCCATAGCTTAATATAAGCTGGTTTCTGTAATTTAGTCATAACTGTCTGTACTAAACATTTGTTACTAGACTAAATAAATAAATAAATTCGGTTGAGGAAGGGAGCGGTGGTCGGGATAGGAGTATGCGTGGGAATGGGACTGGTATTGGCAGTGGCAGTGGCAGCGGGACGGGGACTGAGACTAAGGCTGGAATTTTGAGTGGGAGTGAAAGTTGGAGTGGGACTGGGAGTGGGAATAAAACGAATGAGGGATGGACAAGAATAAGACGAAAACTGGTATTCAAGGGGTTGGTAAGCGCAATACAAAGCTTCTGCAACCCAATTGTCCCCCTCACCTACGCGAGGGGAATCCTTTTATAAATATAAGTGTTTTATATACATATTAAGCATGCGAGGTTCTGGCGACCACAAGTTTCTCATGGAACTAGAGGTGGGGAGGGTAGGATGGCTTAGAAGGTTGAAGATTTTGGGCAGTGTCTTTATCATTAATACAACAACAACAACAGCAACAACAACAACGAAAAATGGAAGATAAAAGAGAAGCGGGGCTCTTTTTTGAAGTATAGGTAAACCAATCTTCGGGCAGAACAAAGTCTGCCGGGGCTCTAGTATGAACAAAAATGATGTGAAGATCATTCCTTTAATTAAATTTTATATTGAGGGGATTTCGAATTTTTATTTTTGATCCTTGTCAGTCAAAATGGTTTTTCATTTTAAATTGATCCATTTTTAGAATAAGTAAGCGATTATTTTGGTTTTGAGAAGCTCTATAATTCCATCTAATATACTTTTTAGCACTGCTGTCATTTTTAGCACAGTCATTTCATAGTTTGGCAAACCGGGAAGCATACTTTAGGCGCCTAAAACTAGTTTAGCAGACCATACTATGTCATAAAGGCATTTGAGAAAATACAAAGCTTCTTCAGGCAAAATTTATGCGGGCTTAGAGGTAACTTTCCGAGGGTTAGCAGACGAATCTTTACCAGTACGGAATAATTGCGGACAATTTGAGAAGAGCTTCGTCGTATTCTTATGGGTAACAACTGTTACCGACAAGTCATTATTTAATTATCGGCTTATTATCGAAAACGACATTTTCGTCAAGTTATTGGCTTGTCATCCCTAAGACATCGGTTTCTTATCGGTTCCATATCGGCTTGTTAACGACGAGTTACTGATGTGTTATCGAATTTATACTAAAGCTTTATCGGTATATCTTTCATAACAAACCAATAACCAATCGATGCTACGCCGATAACAAAATGATGAGTCATATCAAACAACAGTAACACAACTTTAATTTTTCGATAACGCACTGATAACATAACGATATATTTTAGGTAACATATCGATAACTTTTCGGGAGCTAAATGATAACATTTCGATAATTTGCTAATAAATTTTTTCGGTTGAAAGTCGATCACTTTTTGATAGCAAAATAGATGACTTTTCAAATACAAATGGATGATTTTTCGATAAAAGAATCGGTAATAAACTTCTTGATGATAAAATATTCGCAGACCGATACAAAATCGACACCTCATCGCTAAATTTTATTATCTATAGCACGCCGATAAAAAGTAGACTTTTTTGTTACTACATATCGATAAATTTTCGATAAACAAAAGATAACTTTTCGATAATTTAGTTGTTAATTTTTTTCGATAGTGATTCGCTTTTTGAAAGCAAATGGATAACTTTTTTAAATGAAATCGGTAAATTTAGGATAGAAATTCGATAGTTTTATGTTCGATACAAATTTTTTCGATAACGAATTGATACTTTTTGAAAACAAATCTATAAAGTGGATTAAAGACCGATATCTCATAGTTAGCTTTTGTTATCCACATCAAATTTTTAACACTTCGATAACAAATCGATAACTCTTCCATACCTCTTCAATAACAAGCCGATAGCTCGTCGAAACGAAATAGATAACACGCTCGTATCTCCTTTGATAACAGATCGATAGCTCATTAATAACTACACGTTATTTCGATAAAAAACTGATAACTCGACGGTTTTCAGTTTTTCTCCGGTTTTTCCACGGTTTTAACTTATAATCTTTCTTTCCCTTTCGCCTAATTCTCTTTTTTGTTTTCTTTGTCAAAAATGTGCGTAGATTATTATCTTCGCTATAAAAATGTATATATTTTACATCCTCTTTTTTGAAGAAGTTTGACTACGCCCATGGCACCTGTACAAAAACCAAAAATAAACAAATAAAGCAAGTGAGCCTGCTAGTTTCATTGTAAAAGGAACAAAGTCGAAGGTACACTAAAACACTATAAAAGGCGACCAAAACTGAAGCGCAAGCCTAATTGTGGGCGCCAACGAAGGCTTGACTGACACGAAGGAAACTATAAAAATACTTTGTAAATATCCTCTTGTTTGAAGCAAATTTCTTGGCATAAGACGCAAAATATTCAACGTGTAATATGTGCAGGTAAACTAAAGATATCAGAAGAAGAAAAAATTCTAGATATGTGTATTAAAGCAACAACAGCGAAAAAATTTCATGATATATGATACGTTGGCTATCAACAAAAAAAAAAAAAAAGGAATTACGAAACTACGCATTATACATATGAAAGACACCTCGTAAGAAGGTCTGCTAAAAGACATACGCTTGCAATTGTGAACGTGGACAGTTGAATGGTTGAGCGAACAACACACGCTTCTATCTGTACATTTGTGGGGGCGGGCAAGCGCATGAAGAAGCAGGTTAACATTGGTTACTCATCTTTCTTGCTGCTGCCATCATCTACTGCCAGTTACATTTTCACATTCGTTTGTCGCATAGCTTGAAAAAGACAGTTAGTTGCGCGCTGATAAACGCAGACAATTGCATGTCACATATTTGACAGCAGGCATGACGGACGTTCGCTTATTTTGTTTTTGTGTTCATGTATGCATATAAATATTTATTTGCTTCGTTGCTTTTTGAATATTTCTTTATTTACGAAAAAATACAACTTCTTTATTAAACAAAGTACATATAAAATGTGTGTAATACTTACTTTGATGTGCTTTACGAGAGCTTTAGGTGCCACGTGGCGTGTGAGCAACATATTCTAGGAATTTTGTTTCTTTGATTTTTTTTTTTTATTATTTACACAGGCATTCAAATAATAAACAAAAATAATACATAGTATGAAAATGTTTGAACGTTTGAACACTCTTCATTTAAATTTTTAGATCATTAAATTCTAGTAAATATAGGTATAAAAGTCAACATTGACTTTGCGCGTTAAAAAAAAAAATCAGTTAAGGAATATTTTGCATTTTCAATAATAAAAAAATAGATAAGGTTAAAGTGACTGGGCACACCTAGGCCAGTAATATTAGGTCTGTTGTGATACCAAGAAATTACCTTTCCTTTTCGAACCTTACTTTCCAGTAAGTATTGCCGCAAGTGTAGAAAACTTATCCCTATTTAGAGCATAAACGTGGCCAGCTTTCCTTCGATGTCCGACGACTTTCGTCTGCTTGACGGTGTATGTGCCCCTTTTGGTCAGGTAGATCCTGCCTCGTACCCTGCCTAGTGAGTTCATTTGTAATGCAGCTTCTCTCCATGTCCCCGTAGCCCGTGACCCATGTGAGCTGTTGTGCCATATCTGGAAGAGATTGCCGGCTATCTGTCACTGAAAATTAAGATTTCGATGCCGATATTATGTGTCCCTATTCTAACTGCGACTTACATGATGACTGTTATTTTTACTTGGAGACACTAGATGAGTCGGGCAGCATGAAAGAGAGTTGTTGAAACCTACCTGATTTACGAATAAATCAAAACCATATTTCCTTTGAATTAAAGACCTCAGTTGCTCCTCTTCCCAGCTGTTAGCTCAAAGTCATCATTTGAGTGTCCAGTCGTTTCATATCCTTCATATTTGTTATCATTTAATTCTAACTACAGTCAGATATTGAAAGGTAATCTGTCAGAAGTCTCATCTGCTCAATGAGAGCGGTCACTTAGCCAGATCTTTTGAAACTTGTGATATTATGAACTTAGTCCCTTGATATTTGCCAATCTGATCGACTGAGCGAAATACTCGGAAACCTTCTGGGTTTTGACCCCTGAATGCACCAGTTGTCTATAAGGCCGGCTTGCAGGAAGTGTGAACACTTTCCTATCTCTGTTATATACAACATTGTTCGAAGCCTTGAAGATAGCGAATGCTACAGCTTGGAAAACGGAAAAGAATGTGAATGTGAATGTCCATGTAGTTGTTGTAGCGATAAAGACTGGTGGGTTTGGGGAGTTCTAACGATGTTGATAGTTCTTTGCCTGATAAAGATCTGGTAAGTTCCAGTAACAAGCACCATTGAGGTATCGGGAATGACTTTATCATATTGAGCAATCTAGGCCATTCCGCCACTGGTCCTTTAGGAAATTGGGGCTGCCATAGCTGCGGTTGCTAAAAAAACACAATTTTCCAGGGGTGGTGGGCGCTGTTGACAATTGGATTGGATAAGCTATGAACAGCACCTTAAATTTTTTTAAAGGTTTGTGAAGAAATGAAGACTGTAATTATATGTAAAGTTGTGAGACAGAAACTTCTCAGATGTTGGAGAATAATTTTCAATTATTTTTGCGACGTTTGTACCCAGTTGTCAACGTCGCCTACTCGTGACGGATTCTGTAACAAATATGAATGTAAACGTAGAGATTTTCAGTAGGGGAGCAAATGAGCTCAGAAAATATGACGTTGTCATATGACGTTTTTCTGGTTGATTTTCCTACTGATATTTTGACCAACTCTCCTAAGTGGAAGCTCATTCAAATACTATTTTAAATTCATGAAATATTCGCAATCGCATTTCCACTTTAAATTTAATAAAATAAAATTTAAATTTTTTCAAAAAAATATTTCAACTATTTTAGCAAACATTCAATTTCCTTTATAATATTAATTTTTTTGTACAGAATATTCTATTTGCAACACATTTTCCTACCACAAATTGTTTCCGCTGAAATGTCAACAGCAGAGAGTTTTCATTGTTGTTGTAAGCATGATTTCATCACTAAGTTTTACGTAAACAAAAACAAAAACACAAAGTAAAAACAAAATATTTTAAAAAGCAACGAAATATTTTCTAAATAAAAAAATATCACACAAATTTACTATTTTTTTGCAGAGTTGAGACTTTAGCAAAAAGCACGCAAATTAATGGCAGAAAAGCTGTTAAAAATACAAAAACTTGCATAAATACAACAACCAGGAGCTGTAAGTGTGTGTAAAATGTAAAAAAATACAAAAAATTACTCATATTGGGTTTGAAGGTAGTATCCATATATACAGTTACTCAACAAAATAAATACACACATGGTTTATGCTGAAAAAAACTCAAATGCAGTGGCTCACAGCTTAATTGATAATTTTCATTTAAAATATCGAAAATTTCCTAAAAGAAACCACATTCAAAAAAATGGCAAAGGTTATTCAAAAGTAAGGAGAATTAATCAAAATTTCAAAAATTACCATCAAAATTTTCAAATTTTTTTTCCGAATTTCTAGAAAAATTGAGTATGCATTTTTGTAGCTCAATAAATTTTAGTATAATAATGTGCAAGTTAGAAATAGCTCAAACATTTTCCTGAATTTTCAGAATTTTGTTCGTCGAGGGTGTTGAGCAATTTCCCACATACAAAATGCATCTTTGTTCATGCGATGTATGGAACTTTTCTAGAAATTCTGAAAACAAATTTGAAAATTTTGATGGTAATTTACCGTCCACCTCTATTGTAGCCTTAAGATCGCCCTCATAGCGCAGATAGGGAATCAGGTAGTCTGTTTGTCTTGTGATTGATGACGCTATAATACTATGGCCGTATGGTCGGCGCTCAGCTGATGCCCGATGCGCTAAGCCCGATGTACACTCCAGCATTCTTTTACATGCATAAAGTGCCCTTGAAGCCTTCTTCACCCTCTCCTCCACGTTGAGCTTCCATGATAGCTTACTGTCTATGATGATTCCTAGATACTTTGTGCAAGTTTTCTCCTATAGGGTCACCCCTCCAAACTTAGGCCTGATCCAATTTGGGACCTTGTACCTCTTTGTAAACAAGACCATATCCGTCTTATCCGCGTTGACTTTCAACCCGACATTTGATGCCCAGGTATGAATATCCCGAAGCGCCCGGTCCATCAAAGAGCTAATCGTTGGAAGGCACTTTCCACTTATGACAATTGCAACGTCATCCGCGTAAGTCGTAAGTTTTACGGGTCCCTCATCAAATCGCCTGAGCAGTTGGTTGATGACCAGCGTCCACAGCAGAGGTGATATCACCCCTCCCTGCGGCGTTCCCCTGTCCACTGATTTCGTAGCCTCGTACAATCCCCATTGTGATGTAATCTTCCTGCAATTTGACATGCAGCTGATCCATCTCGTTAAGGCTGGATGTACTTTAATGTAATTAAGACCATCCATAATCGCCTATTTAGAAACATTATTGAAAGCCCCGGCAATGTCTAAGAAGACTCCTAGAGCAAAAAATGAGAAAATTTTAAATTAAATTTTCGAAATTTTCTTACAATTTTTTTCGAGTAAAAAAGCTTGAAACGTTAGCAAAATTTACTGCGTAGTTTTAGTTACAAAATTCATGAAAGTTGTTCTCAATTTTCGTGCTCGCTGCTGTATGCTATAGATTTGTATTTTAATTTTTTCATATGCCGCAAATGGTTAGACGCCTAAAAGCATGCATAGAAAAATATTGTTGACTATAAAAACTTCCAAAAAATAAATAAATAAAAAAATCTTTAAAAAATATTTCGAAAGCACAGTAAGTTTTCAAACTGTCAGATGTGAAAAGAAAAATTCGCAACAGCAAAACAATGAAAATGTTACAAATCTCACGCTTGCAATGTGGCGGCTGCAAATGCCACATGTCACCAGCAACCACATACAGCGCAACACACGCACACAGACACAAGCCTAACAAGTAAATGTCACCCTGCACACCTCACCTACTGTTTTTGTTACATATTTGCTTTGAACTTAGTTTGCATATGCTCTATGCGCTATTTGCCGACACTACATATACCCATAGATTGTATGTGTAAGTGTGCATGTATAAGTGCATGCTCATATATTTGTTTGCATAACAAAGTGCTTGCACTTGTGTGTATTTTGTTTATGGTCTTATGAAATTTTCGTATGCGTGTATATGAATATGTGTGTATTTGCGAAAAATATAATTTATGGCTCAAATAGTGAGAAAAAAGAAAATAGAAATTTTGAAATAGTCACAGCAGGTCCTGCTGTTGTCGTTGATTGCTAAAACAACTGTATAATATGTAGAAGTGTGTGAAAACCGTATTTTACCACTGCAATGTGTGAGCAGCAATTTTTTCTTATTTCACAAACAATTTGCCAAATATTGTCTCACTCGCTTCACCAGTTCCTTAGCTAGTCTGAACGTCCAAGCGTTTACAACAGCGTTGCACAACTCTGCTCTATTACTTGTATTTTACTAAACTTTTTTTACTCTTCAACAATTTTCGTTTTACTTGAGGTCCTCTTTTTTTCTTTGAACTCCAATTTAGCATTTTTGTGTAACCTTTTGCTTCTTTAACGTGCAATAGTTTTTGTTTCTAAGTTTTTTTTTTATATAGCTTATGGCGCAATAGTACACTGACATTTGTAAGGACAAAAGTAGAAAAAAAAGGTTGGTAGTTGCTCTGTAATATTCGATGTTTTCTCGTTGTTCGCGGTTTTGTAGCAGTTGGTGATTGCGGCAGTAATTGTTGTCGTTACGATTGCAATAACGGGTTTTCTTAGTTGCTTGCTGATTTCTTGTTGCACACAATTTTTTTTTTTTAATTTTGATGATTGGAAGGCAAGTAGTCTTTCATATGGTTAAACGTGGGTACCCAAAATTACCAAAGGATTAAAGCTTTAAATAAATTAACTCAACCGAGAATGCGTTATACAAATAGCTTACAAGGTGGAAGCAAAGAGTTCATCACTACGTCGTTTTTAGACGTGGCAAAGGCTTTAAACGTTTGTTAGAAAAGATTCCCGCTATTGCTGTTGTATTCACGTGCTAAAGTTGTTAAAAGTCTTTTGCCAGATGTTTAAGCCGCCTCCGTTATCATTAGATGGCGGAAATTCGCTGCGCACGGCTGCGACCAGAACGTTCCGGTGTCTAGTGCCACTAAGGTTATAGCCAGACTGTCTAGTGTATGATCTGATATAACCATGCTAAACTTCTAGGTCTTCCCACATCCCACCTGCTAGTTTCCTGATAGGTTAGTTCTTTTGTATGTTGATAATTTTTTTATTTCATGAAGCTGTGGGCGTTTAGAGAGATTTGTAAACTTGCCTAAAGCAAAGAACTAGACCTATTCACAAACAAGCTAACTAGCAGTTGACTAATAAATGCGACTGCCGAAAAATCTTCTTCAACTACAAAACTGGCAGCTCTTAGTTGCACAGTTATTCGGCGATAACGTAGAAGTTACCCCCGTTTACAAATTTTCGGATGTCATGTCATGCAGGAAAACCACTTCTGACTTTTTCCGTCCATCGTTATGGAAAAGTAGGAAATTTTTTCTCACACGGGCACTATTATACTTGGATTATTTGACAGTGACTTATCGGTAACTTGTAATTAGCTGCTTTCCCTGCAATGTTTATAATATTGTAACGGATTTACTGCAAATCATCTTATTTGCAACCCTCTGCTAAGTTCGAATCACTAAACTGTTGAATAAGTAACTCCAATATTTAAAAATGCAAAATGGCCTTTATTAAAGAACCTCACAATAAATAACTTTACTATTTGCAAATAATACTGCTATTGCTCGCTAGATAGCGTCTTAATCGAAACTGCTTATTGCGCCTCTATCTTTGTTGCTTTTATACTCTGTGATTTCCTTGTGGCATCTTCTAGGCGCTTCCAGAATTTTCTTAGTTACTGCTATATAATTATAACTACAGATGCACGTGTATAGCTTCCCAGATGCGAGTGTATTTGTGAGCGACACTTCCACAAATACAATTGCATACTTTTGGGAGCATCTCAGATAAGATATCTGCATGTGTTTGTGCATCTCTTCTCTGCTGCGTGTACGTACATATGTGTAGACACAATGATTGAATTATTGATGTGCGTACAGTCACTGCTTAGCATCGGCTTAGAGATGGCAATACCCCTTAGTGTTGCTAATATTCGTAGCAATATGTTAAAGACTTTTTTGTGTCTGTTATTTATATACGTTCTGGGAGAGAGCTCAGTGAACTATGGGCTCCTTGTAGCCTTAAGCACGTTTTTGGATCAGGAATGTGCTTCACGTAGTCTGAAGTATGCTATAACGATCACCGCTGACGATAGGAGGATAAGAGGTTACTTTTGCTCTTAAGGTAAGGTCGCAAAGGGAGAACTACTGCTCTTCAACTGGTTGAAGCTTAAAAGTTAAGCTCTCCTTACAGTTGGAAATATTTGGAAACCGATATTACAATGCTCTGCATACCTGTCATATGGTGTTAGTAGAAGGTTGAGTCTAAAGCCAGAATCTACTTAATGTTGTGCATGCCATAATTAAACCGGTTAAATAAGTTAAATAAATCATACTGGTGTGATGGGAAATGGGAGAGCTTCGAACTAATTGCTTTTATTTTCATCAGAAATAAGACAGCTTAGTTCGTCTTTTGGTTATAGGATGCAGGTTTGTTTTGGCTGAACGATAGGGACTCCAGCATGAAAAAGTAAAACAATTATCTTATTGTGGAAATTGTAAACTATGAGAGATAATAAATATGAAAATGAACATTAGAGATTTAATTTGTCAAAAATTCCACATAGCCATAATTCCGCATAGCATTAACAAGTGAAACGAGGTTCAGTGCAGCTTGAGTATAAAAGGACTACACTATTTCGTATCAGCGCTTCGAAGGGTATCCAAGAGCCGCAGTAGAAGTGAGCGTTTGGCACGAGGGTGCCCAAGTGGTAGACGAGAAGATACACGTGAACATCGATGTTGCTAAGGTTGTGGAAAGAGTAGGGTCTACGCTATACTATGCTGATCTGGAAATAAACAGATCCTTAAAGCTACCAGTTTACTGTAAATTTTCTCAGGCGGTAGTAGTAGCCGTAACTCAAGTAGTAGAAACACATTATCTAAAAGTATGTTAGAGTATAAGCAATCCCTGATAAAAGACGGGATAGGTAGATGCATACATTTACATATGTATATTGAATTGCAGGATATGTGGGAATAGACGCAAATGAAAAAGTGAATGAGCTAGCTAGAAAATAATCATATTTTAAAGCTTGCTCTGTAAACGTCCCAATCAGATTAGGCGAGATCTATCATTAACAAAAGAGGATTGTAGACTCCGACTAGGTATTCTGACTAGACATTGCCTTTTGGCATCACATGACTTTAAATTAAGCTTGACCATTGATGGCAGACATATAAAGTGCACGCTGGAGGAGATAACGATTAAGCACGTTTTGCGCTCTTGCCTTGTGCTTGCCAGGCTAAGATTGCAGCTGTTAAGAGTGATACAGCTGTAAAACCTAAAAGCAGCAAGTGGAAAAGATTCTATATAGCTTCTTATATTTGTCAAGAGGATGGAATTTTTCATTACATGGTCCTGGTTTTTGAGAAGCTATTACTTTTTGGTCATTTAGCGAACTTCTGGTAACACTGTTGACTTATTTGGCTGCTGGTGTTCTTCTTTGGCTATAGTGATAAGTCAATTAAAATTTGCAGCTTACATTTACCTTTTGACAGAAAACCCTCCACCAAATTTTTATCTAGCTTCAACCCATCCGCGCCATAGATGAATCTCCTTCCACATTCCTCTCTCAGGGAGCAATTTCCTTTGATAACACATAATAGTCCATCCGGTGATGGATAAATTCGAAATTGGAAAAAAGGCTAGAGCGCTCGAAATCAGAAAGCCTATACCCCATATCACGAAGCCTTACCAACGACCGCCTTTACCGCAATATCTACTTTATGTATAATTTGCCTGTCAACAATTCATTGATTATGTGGACATAAGTCAACTATTCACCAATTTACCAACAATTTCGCCATCAGCTACTTATTCATCAATTCCACAAATCATTTGGTTACTACCCTATTGCACACCAATTCAACATTCCCCGATTACAACAGAAACTTCGTGGTGCCCATCAAATCGTTCATTTCTTGCTACTAATCGTTTTGGCGTTTATTTCCCTTTCATCGAACAGTCGAAAACCACTCGCTTCCTTCCTCCACCAACCAGTGTCTTAGGCTCATTTTCCCATCTTCATAATACCTCCTTCAGCAAAAATGTGTGCATAACTCATACAAATTTTCTGCATGCGATCCCTTGCACCTTGGTCTATCTATGCGATAATTGATCGGAATTTATTCTCCCTTATAGAAAACTAGCAGATCCGTCAGACGTTGTTCTAAATTTGGTCTATCTGCATACATTTAAATAAGCTTTTTCTATCCAAATCTGCCCTCCCCCTCTTCACTTTTTCTTAATCCTTTTATTTACTCTTCCCTCTGTCTTTTCGTTTCATCTATGTCTATCTTGGTCTCACTCTATCTCTTTCTCAGTCTCCTTCTCCTTCCCTTTTTTCTTCTCTCAAGTTTTCCCATTCGTTTTCATTCCTTATTGCCTTATTCCCACTCCGAGCCTCAGTCCCACTGCTAGTCCTAATCCCAGTCCCAACCCGTCTCTGGTCTACTTCCCGGAAAAAAGGATCGTAAGTACTAATATAGGCAAATTTATATACCAAAGTTCAGGCAAATCGAATAGGACATATGTAAGTAGGTATGCAGGAATTAGTAATTCATGTCTTTGTTTCGGCTTCGTATGCATATTTATCAGTTTTGCCAGGTTGGTGCGACTAAATCTAATATCACAATGAAAATTACTTTAAAGCTCTCAGCAACAGCTTTTATTTGATATCCATATTGCAAACACATTCTAGCCACGTGTTTCCCTATATCTCAAGACCCTAGTCACCAATAAGTATGAAAACGACCCTGTATTTAAGCACTCAACAACAGCTTCAATTTGCTACCTATAATGTAAAAACACATCCTAGTGTTGCCCTCATCCACGTTTCGGCCTATATCTCGAGACCCTAGTCTCAAATAGGTACGAAAATTACCCTGTACTAAAGCACTCATCAACAGCTTTCATTTGTTATCCATATCCTATAAACACTTTCTAGGAGTACCCGGGTCCACGCTTTGGCCTCAATCCCGAGACCCTAGTTACCAATAGGTATGAAAACTACCCTGTACTAAAGTACACATCAAAAGCTTTCATTTGTTATCCATATTTTATAAACACATTCTAGGGGTATCCGCGTCCACGTTTACGCCTATATCTCGAGACCGTAGTCACCCAGGTGTACGAAAAATACCCCGTATCAAAGTACTCATAAACGTCTTCCATTTGATACCCATATTGTACAAACATATCCCAAGATTACCTGAGTCAACGTTTTGATATCAATACTCTAGCCAGAACGGGATAAAAAGTATCCTATGCCTGTCTCCTGGTTCTAAGCTACCCCTCCACCAATTTTCAGCCAAATCTGTTCATCTGTTCTTGAGTTATAAATAGTGTAACTAACACCACTTTCTTTTATATATATACATCACATTAGAAACTTCATAAATAACAGTATTTCTCCACTATTTAATGGATGTTATTATACGTACAAACCTTCCTCCTCAATCACTCTATCTATTAAAAATAAAGCGCATCAAAATCCGTTGCTAAGTTTTAAAGGTTTAAGCATTCGAGGGACAGAAAAAGCGACTTTGTTCTATACTATGTAGTGACAACACGACTGCTCATTTGAATAAAATATCTAAATTTGTTACACAGTTGAATAGCACTTTTGAAATATCTAAAAATTTCACCGGAAGTCAGTTCGAAAAATTAGAGCAATCAAATGAGTTACCATTATCATTTATCTAAATTTGTGTGTGCCTGTAATTGCAATTGTAATTGTAAAGTTTGGTCATAAATCATGTGCAGGTAGAAACAGTCGTAAATAACAATAAAAACACAGCTGCGATAGGTAAATATGTAGGCTGCAAAAGAAAATGTGACAAATCAAAGGAAATTGCATGATGTTAGAAAAAATGACGTATTTTAAAGTACAAGGTGAAAACAAATCCTTTTGGGTTGGGCACACGAATAAAGAACGAAGCAAAGCAATAAATAATAAAAAGAACAAAAAAAAAAAAAACACGAAAAATTTGAAAGCGTGAAAGAGGCAAATATTTTGTCCTCAATGAAGGAAGTAATAAAAAGGTAAACGAATGAATGAAACTTTGAACGTATGCAAAATGGCGATAAACAGACGAAGGTAGTGTTGTGACAATATGCAAAAAATGGTAAGTGTGTGTATTCACACATACTAAATACACATTAAGTTTCAGCATAAACTCTTGAGTCCCTTCACTAGATGAGTAACATTTTTCGGTACTTAAAAAAAAAAAAAAACAAATGCAAAGCAAAAACTCAATGGCTTCTCCATTGGCTATAAATCAAAAATTCCAAACTGCCGCGACAAAGCGCTGGCAAATTGTGATGCTAAAAGTAATGTGGCAGCGACATATGAGACACATGCGCTGGCGTACACACACACACAACTGTACGTACAAATTAACATTCTTTGGAAGGTGTTGCGCTTTACACCAGTGCTTTGCACAGCATGTATGGTGCTGTGACACATGTCACACTTGAAAATGTTTATATGTGTGTGTTCGTATGTAGCATATGAGTTTTGAAAATTTACTGGCAATGGCTTGCTTGGAATTTTTTGCATTGCTTCTTTTTTGTTCGGTAATGCATATTTAAGATATTTAAATTTTTAATGCAAGGCTTTGAGCCGAAGGTTTGGTAAGTTTTGCTTGACTCAGGTGGTGTATTCTGAAAAATTTTCAATTTTCATTATTTTCCCCCATTAAAAGTATTTTTCTGATTTTAATCTGATTAAAATTTTTTCGTTGCAACGCATGGGGAAGGAAAAAGGACTTTCTTTTAATGAGGCGCAATTTTTAGGTTTTGTTTGTTTTTTTTTATAGAAAAAGTTCTGGTTTTAAATTTTTATTTACACACCTTAAATATAAAACAATTTGAATTTTTTTCTTGTACTTTGTGTTTATTCTTATTATATTTAGGAATTCTTGTGCTCGAGAGAATAAAGCTCATTAGATCTTGCCAGTAAATTGTCAGTACAAGAAACACACACAAACCTGTTGCATATATTTAGGCGCATATTTTTTCTTCTCTTCCCTGTGGTCATTTATGACGTTTGTATAATGTTTTTTATTGAAGGCGGCTTAAAGTAAAACTTTTCTAAAAGCTTTTTGCTTCACTAGCTAGACAGAGGTGCTGTGTCAAATCTTCATTTTTTCTAAATATTATCTTATAACTTTTTTGAATGTATTTCTTATTATAGTTACGTGTTCTTATGCTTGATCAAAGTATGGACTGTAAGCAAAATTTATCAAATCTTGTCAATAAATTGTCAGAATAGAGAAGCACAAAAAATAGTTGCATACATTTAGGCACACATTTTTCACTCTATTCTGTAGTCATTTACGATAGTTGTATATACTATGGCCAGTGGCGGTTCAAAGTAATACATTTCGAAGCATTTTTTGACGAAAACCACATATCAAGTTACGAAGGGAGCGCGGGAAAATTTACGAATGTTAAAAGCGAAAAATAAAAAATCTAACGCTCGCAAAGATTTTCTCAATAAATTGGCGTCATTTTGTATATATGTAAATGAGTAAAAGAAATATGCGAGTCGTGTGTAAAAAAAAAATGGTTAACAAATCGGACTGGACTGATTTTAAAAAAAGTTGCCAAAAACTTGTCGGAACAATTTTTTTTGATCCTTCTAAAGTCAATTTTTTAAATTATATTAATAAAACTAATATATCATTATTTTGACCTTAAGTATCGTTTAATTTGCTTGTTATATCCCTTAGATCACTGAAGTTGTTGTATGGTATTGTCTCTACAAGGTGGACCCTCTAAAGGTATGCTTCTAGAAAAACCAAACTATAAAAGCGACTATGTAAACTTTTAGCTAATAAATCGTTTGTATTACCTATTTCTAAGAAAAATGTCGTCGATGTACTAACTCCTACTATATGCATTGGTAATACTGCTGTGCAAACTGTTACTAAAATCACGCATTTGGGTTTCGTAATTAGCTCAAACCTAACTTGTGTTGACCATATCAACTTTGTTGTTGGTAAAGTGTATGGTACATAGCGCAATCTGAGGCAATCTACACCGTTTGCGCCTCCTCAAATTAGAAGAAAACTTGCCGTACAGCTTATGCCAATAATAACCTACTCTGAGCTAGTTTACAACAAACTAGATTCGTGCTATGCACATAAAATTGAGATTGCCTTTAATCAGGTAACTCGCTACGTATTTGGGTTACGCTGGTTCGATCATATTTCTGCATGGCGGTTTCAACTCTTGGGATGTGACATATTCGCCTATCAGACGGCTAGATTTGTAGTTTTCTTGTTTAGGTTGATTTCTACTAAATCCCCACCTGCTAGATCTTTCAGGTCATGTAGTATAGTTGTACCCAACTTCAATTTTGTTGTCTCTACAAGGCTGTTTTTCGTCAACACCATTCGTATATGGAACTCAATCCCAACTGCAATAAGGAACAATGTAAACCAAATCAATTATAAGCGCATTCTTTTCAATTATTTCTCTTCACATTAATCTTAAACTTACCATTTTTTTTATTCAATTTTTTCCTAAGTCGTATACTTTAAGTATAGTTTTAATTAACTGTCTTTAATATGTCTACTATATCTATATATATTTTATAACATTACTACTGTACTTTATATACCGTCATTAATTTAGGTTAACTTCAATAATACTGTGTATCCCTTTTTTATCCCAAAATTTTATTCAATCTAGTTAAATACATATCTATGACACTGTTTGATGTAGAGCACTGCTATCGGAGAATGCTTCATTTCTTGAGTCGGGTTCTCGGTTTGTGACTAGGTCTGCAGCAACATAATTCCATTTAAGCCACCATAAAATTTAAGGTCTTTTAGAATTAAGTATACACTTCTACTTCCTAGCTATTTTAATTTAAAGTTTTTTGCATTCACATTCTAAACCTTTCTTTCAAAAACTGTAGTATTATGATCGTAAGTATTTTGGAGCGAATTCGAAGCTCTAGTGATCTTCAGCAAACAAAAAAGGTATATTACTAAAGCCGTTGAATACTTTCAGGCGTTAACCAACTTTTATTTATCTTACAATTCACCTTTTAACATACAATATCGCTTTTTATGTCTACAATATAATATATTATTAAATTCTTGATACAATTCATAGAAGAAACTCGAACGTCCAGTGATCTTTTTCATGCTAAAAATATTTTAGTCTACTTTCAGGATCAAACAAACCAACTCGTGGCATACTTTCAGGCGCAATGGCTTTTTTGGGAAATCATTCATACAATTTTTTGTATTTAAGATAATTAATCAAAGGCAGCACTTATTTTTTTAGAAATAACTTCGGCTGTTTTCAAAAGGTCTTAAAAGAAGTGCACTTGCCGCTTCGTGGATCATCACAATGTTAAAAGTGACAGTGTTAGAACTCGTACCGGCACTTATTGCGACAAATTTGCGCTTCGATTTTGTGTAATACGACCGTAAAGTGTGGTTTATTTTTGGAGTTCTATTGTTCAAGACTCCGGCAGGTTTTTATAGCGACATGGCAATGGTATTATACGCTACAAAATAAAATGAACTTTTCATTCAAAAGTTAATCAATTTACTGTATTGCATGAAATAGTTTAGCCATTAAAAATACTAAGACATATGTCAATTCTAAACCAATTTTTTTCACTATACATTTTTTTTACCATTTAATTCTTTTTTCATACCGCACACAAACTTATTTATAGTTATCCACAAGTCACAATGAATTTTGTTTTCCCACATACAACTTTACAACTTTGAAACTGCCAACGCCATTGCTGTGGATGTCTGCTGCATGCAACAATCGGTGGCACAACTGAAATTGCTACTCAAGCGCATGGATACATTTTTAATACAAAAAGTAGCGAAAGTGAACAAAAAAAATTTGCATATCTAAGTGTTTGCTTGACCAAACGCGCTCACATGTGCTCTTACTGGTTTGAAATTTTACCACGGAAAAAATGCTTTTTGGCAACTCGAACACAACAAATTAAGCTTGGTGCTTAATTTGTGTCTTATATTTCTTTTCAATATTTTACCCCCTTACGTAATTAAAATTTCACTTTTTTTCAGCCCGTTTTTATTTCATTCATTCCAAGTCTTTTTTTAGTGCACTTTTCACTCTCAACATGGACAACATTATATTTTGTGGTTGACCAAGAAAATATTTTTTTTTTTGGTTTCTCTACTTGGAACACATACTCTCCATTGGCAATTTACATGAAAAACATTTTAATTCTTTCGTCAGCATGTCAAGTGTCTTTCAGGATATGTGTTTATTAATGTAGTAGGTCATCGAATGTTACAGCTCACAAGATTATATATATATAGATGTGTTACTAGAGTTTGATATTTGGCATTTGAAACATCTGTCTGCACTGGTTTAGTTTCTTCGTAATTTCTGATGTCCGAAAATGTGAATGACTCTGCTACGTGTCTTGTACGTAGCATTTTTTGGCTTCAGTGAGCAAAATGTTTGTAAGAGGCTTTATGCCAAAAAGTTAGCTACTATTTAAAGAACGTGATAGATTATATACGTACTTCAATTACGAACGAGAGGAAAAGTAGCCCGTTTAGTTTGGTCTCTTATGGTGAAGCTCGAAAATGGGTTTTCACATTATGCCGAATCAATCCCCTATATATTCTTTATTCGGTTAATAACTGTAAGTTTATATCAGAGATGCACTCAATAGATTTATAGAACTTCGGTGAGCAAGCACTGTTACAAGCAAAGTTGTTCGTTTAGAAATTTCTCACAAACTGACAGGCAAAGACATCTTCACTCAGATTTTACATCTGCTAATTGAGTTGTAAACTTCAGTTAACGATAAAAACGAGATGTAGCACAGAGAGCACAATTTTCATGTACTTTATCTGAAACTAAGCAGCAGCTGCAATATGCATCATATAAAAGGATTCCCATTCTTCTAAGTTCAGGCTCAATAAGCGGCATCAATCGTTTGGAGTATTTCTTTCCTAGATCTACAAATGTACACCACATTATTGAGCCTCAAATGTTTTTAGAAATATGGAAAGGTAGGGAAGTATTCTAAAAGACACAGCGCCTCAATATTATTACAACAACAGCGCAATTTAGCCCTATTCTTCCTTTGAATATGTTAAAAAAGGCTTGACAATTTGAAATTGAAGACATTTTTCAATTTGATACTTTTTTTAGGTAAGCCCAAAACTAAATTAGATTTTACATATGTACATTTTACTTTACAGCATAAAAAATGGAAAAAGATTTGATTGAAGTGTTAATGCGTACTGTTACGATAAAATGGATGCTCGAATAATTTAAAAAAATTTATAAAAATTTACGAGCCGTTATGTAGAAAACCCTTTCAAGTACGTAAAGAAAATATACAAAAGGGAAAATTCTGTTTAAAAAATAAATAGAGTAACTAAAAAACGTGCAAAAATTGTATTCCTTGAAAAAGGTGAATACGAAATGATAATAAAAAAAAAAAAAATATATATATATATATAAGCATATATACAAAGTTATTCTTAAGCTACTAAAGTAAGATAACACACTTCAAGTTACCGCATGCCTTCATTGAAGTACTCGCTACTGTATACAAGTGCTTGTTGAGAAGATTCTAGTGTAGATTGGATTGTGGTATCCTAGAGACTAAAGCTGTAGGAATACACTTTTTTTTTTTTTTGTAGAAGAGTTAACATTTGTGTATAGTATGAACACAAATGTTATTATTAAAATAAAGCGAAATAAAGAAAGGACTGTAAGGCAACAGCTTTGCGCGCAAGCCATACTCACATACGTATCGACTGATTCTTGTATATTCTGCTTGTGCACTCAAAAGTGTCTATATTTGTCTATGAAATATAAAAAGGCAATTGTTTATTTACGCGACATAAGATGTGTTTATATAGTAACAATAACCAAAACCCATATTCTTAAGATGGTTAAAAAAATAGGAAGTATACTTTTAGGCGTTGTAAGTGGAAATATGAGCAAATATGTTGTTTTTAAGTAGACAGCTTGTTATGTAAACATTGTAATAGAAAGAATAAAGAGTGAAAAACGGAAGGCCTATAATAACAAAAGCGTAGTTGGGTTAATGAAAGAAGAAAAAGAAAACATTTAATTAGGACATAACTCAATGTAAACACTTAATATTATATTGTTTGTTCTTAAGAGCAAATAAAAAATATAGAAAAGGGTAAATAATTGTGCAACACAAAAAAGTAGCACAAAGGAGTGGTTTTTCAAATAGAACACGCGTGTTACAAAGCTTGCCTACATGCAGTGGCAAACATGAAAATAGCAGTGGAACTTTTTAACAAATTTCGTTAAAAAAATCCTCGCTTTTATTTTCGATAGTTTACAAAAAATGTTCTCTACATTTTGTAAATAAAATAGTGCAAACCAATCTCAAAAAAAATTTTAATTTCGCGAAAATAGTTCTAAAAATTCGAGTACTTTATATGGTGTGCCGATTCAGATTTTCTTCGATTAAAGAAATGTTTCACATAATGCTACAATTCTTGAGAACTTCACTCATCTCTGCCCACTATCTGAAGGGCAGAAAGAATCATATGAAATAGGACGGATTGTACGGATGTCTGGAATGCAGGTCCCGTATCGTTATGATTCTAACGAAGACGTATGGTTACAAATTAATAAATGTCATTTATCCGATTCAGAATTTCAGGGCTATTGTCATTTAAAATTTGGATTTCGATCGCGAATCGTATAAAACGATACGGGTCCAAATAAGAGCAGGTCGAAGAAGCGAAAGGAAGATATAGAAAAAATTTTATAGGGACAGACCCCATGACTAAAGTTTACTCACCGAGAGTGGACAGAAAAATTGTCTTTTGTCCATATAATGAACGAGGAATGACAACAGCTCGATTGCTTTAGAGCTGCTAAAATTTTGCATACCTAACACTGGTCATTATGTCATGGACGCCAAGATTCGTGGCCGCGGAAAACGCCTGCATATAAAAACCCAAAGCAACTGTTAAAACGACAATTGAACATTATGAAGGTGAAGTTCGTTGCATTAAATGGATGCCGGTAACCCCGAAAATAAACGTATGGACTCTTTTTTTAAAGAATGGGAGCGGCTGAAAGCTTCACCAAGCAATGGAATTTGTGAACTTGTTAGAATATGGGAAACAAATACCGCGATTTTGTTGAAAGATGATGAAAAAAAGATCTTAACTGATTTTCGAATCATGCGAATGTGTCTCCCTTCTTGGATATCTCTCTGCTGAGAGGAAAACATACAGCCGTCATTCTAGGACTTTGTGCGAAAAAAATAAACGCCTTATTGTTAGATATAGAATTGGTATTATCAATGTAGCTAAGGGCATTGTTAGTTTACTACCATGTGGGTGTGGTCTTAGTTTTGTGGTTTACTATCACTGAATAGGTCCCAGATGTCGAGAGTTGCGATTAGTTCATCATAAAAGCGAGGGGTAGGTGCAACATTGCATCCAACGCATCACCAGATATTGAAGAGAAGTTTTCGTGCTAATGATTGATCATCTAAAGCGCCTACCAAAGTACTTCTGATAATTGGTTTCATCACAAAACAGACGTTTTCACGTAACTTAAGTTTGTTGTTTCCGAGGATGACTAGAAAAGTTCAATGTTCGCGTAAAAGTTTAACAAATTTCGACTTTCTGCAAAGAAAATTAACATACTTCGTTTCCACTAAATTCTGCAATGCAGTACCAAAAGATTTCCCTGCCTACTAGGCATGTTGATGTGGACTTAATACAAAGTTCATTCGAAATTTCAGCACGTATGAGTATCATGCTAAAGCTTTTACTACTCGTTTTGTTATACGTCCTTTTTGGAAGCAGAAACATCACCCACTAGCAAGCATATGTATGTCCGGATGTAAGCTTATGCGGGTAAAGCATTTCTTAGTGTCATTACAGTTGACTCAATACCTTCCTTCAGGAACGCAAAATTCAATAGCAGCTGCACTGCAAATCAGACTCGAAACAAAGTAGGCCCATCTATTTATTTAGGCGCTTGTATGACCTCAGACCTAAAAAATAAGATTTTACTCAACCAGAACTAACAATTAACACGCATGACCTGTGATTCTCAAAATAGCATAATACGAAAATATGTTTGTAAAGAATATGCCAACAACAACGCATATCTTTGGTACATGCAAACAGACAAAGTTATGTTCTTTACGAAAGTATAAATATAATCAGGAAACTACGGCAATTGGTCTTAGTCGAGTTTGTGTTTCAACTGATCGAACAACGCAGTATTGAAGGTTCAGAACCCACTCCGGCGAGAAAAGTTTTTTAAGGGTCTCAGGCCCACTTACAGAACGGCAAGTTATCTTTTTAACTGAGAGTTAACTTGGCATGAGGGGTTAAACTTATGCATTTTCGACAAATTTTTTGAAAATTAACTGTGAGCTAAAAAAAATAAATTTCCGTTCTGCAAGTAGGCCTTGCAAGGCTTAATTGAAACAGATGTTGTCTTATCTGTCCTTTGTCGAGTTGCTTAAATTCTTTCCCAAATATATACAGTATAGTCGGAAAGTATTAGAACAAGATAATGCATTTTACTGAAAGTTCCATCAAAAAACAGTGAGTATGCTACTTTAAGCGATTTTCTTGAAAATGGTCACCTATTGCTTTGATGACTGCGGTGCACAACTTCGGCATTTTTTGGATGAGTTTTTGAAGTGTTTGATGTGAAATATTATTGCATCCTTCGTTCAATTAATCCCAGAGGTCAAGAAGGCTTTTTGGCTTTAGATCTCTCACACATCGATCCAATTCTTCCCACAATAGCTCGATGGGATTTAAATTGGGGATTGTGGTGGCCACTCCATTGTGTCAAGTTCACCTGCGACTTTTTTCGTTGTAATTAAGAAGTAAAAACTTTTGATGTATGTTTCGGATCGTTATCTTGTTTCTGAATGAATCCACGGCCGATAAAATTAATGCCAGATTGTATTAAATGACGTTGGAGTATACTGTGATACTGCTCTTTTTTCATATTTCCTTAAATTTTTTTAGTTCACCAACGCTAGCGTAGCTGAAACAGCCCTAAACCATCACTGAGCCACCGGCATGTTTCGCAGGTGGCACAATGCAATCTGCTTTGTATCTTCCATTGACGTTTCTGCAATCATATTGACGCCAATGGCTACCGAAAAGTTCGAATTTTGATTCGTCTAACCACAAAACTGATTTCCACTGATCAATCGTCCAGACAATATGTTCTTGAGCAAACTTCAGTCTTTTCTGTTTATGTTATGGCCGTAGAAGCAGCTTTCTGACAGCAATGCGTCTAATCATACCTTTTTCTTTATGCCGCCCTTTGACTGTCATGAGCGATATTGATGAATCCAAGTCTTCATTGATTTCAGCACAAATCAGCAGATTTCCATTGATTGGCCTTACTTATTGCATATATTTTTTTGTCGATTCTCTGATTTGTCTTTCTTGGTCGACCAGATCGTTTTCTGTTAGTATTTTGTCCAGTTTCCCGATAACTTCTAATCGCCATATGAACTGAACACAGAAATATTTTCAAAAGTTTGGCTATTTCTCGATAGTTCTTCCCTCTTTTTTGCAAAATAATGATTGGGGCTCGTATTTCGACGGATATTTCCTTTCGCTTGACCATTTTAAATCTGGAAAAATATCTACATCTTTTTTTTATCTTGTTCTAATACTTTCCGACTGTACTGTATCATATTAAAAACAATTGTAAAAGTCATCTCCAAGTTCCTATCCATTCGCCTGTCACATACTTAGATAAATATATTTATACGAAATGGCTCTTCCAACAAAACTTTGACTGTTAAAAAAAATTATTTTGAACAGTGTCGACAATAATACAAAGAAAACAGTGAAAAAGGAAAACAAACTAATTTAAGTAAACACATTTGCAATTATATAATTCATATGTACACACAAAGTTGCTTAAGTAATTATGTTTACTTATATGAATATGTTTTGTCTAAAAAGCCTATAGAGACATAAAAAGTAATTGACGCATTGATGTTTCTTTCTCTTCACCTACACACAAAACGCTCAGACAAGCATTCAACTTTAGACGTCCGTTTGGGAGAGCTTCAACAAAGTTGTATTCATTAGCGTAGCCATGCAAGCAAATAAACGAGGTTGCTTGAGAAAATAAAAACAAAAAATTAGTGAAAATATAAAATACTTAAATAAATATGTGCAACTATGTGTATGTGATTATGAGTACAAATACAAATACTTATGCATTAAAACAAAACGCTCTCGTTCATACCAACACACAACATTTCGCCTTTCTTTAGAGCTTTGTAGCAAATTGTGCTTTTGGGTTTTAAGCAAAAGGATATCAAATTGTCTAGCCACGATAACAGCGAGCGAACGTCTTTTATTGCTTCCTTAATTGTGCCTGTGTGAATGGACAAGAAAATGGAGTCGCCGCCTAGCGTTAGCTACTAAAAGGCAATCAGCCTTTTTAGAAATTTCAAGATAAATACACTTGAGGTACTAACAGCATTAAAAATTACTGAAGAGAGAAAGAGATAGAGTGCAGTTAAATAAAATGAATTAAAAGCGAGAGACAAGAAAAAGCAAACATTTGCCAATAAACGAAAAGATCTTGTGAAAAGCGCAAAAAACAAAAATTAAGAAGCAGCACGTAATATAATGAAGATGCGGATGAAATTTCACATTATATAACCAGCTGTGCGATTTATTAATATTTCATAAATGACAGATTTCTGATCTCTGGTACCTCTTTAGCTATGCCACCATCTCCAATAGTTTTTAAGCTAAATAGAAACCATTAAAAATATGCTGTATTTATGTCATAGTCAATGGCATAGACGAAAGTAAACAATGGAGCTTTACGAGGGAAATGAAAAGGCAAAGGTAAATTTTTTTTTCCTCCTCCGCGTTTCGACTCGCTCACTTCTTCTTCAGCGTCCATTTGCATTTTATTTAAATGTATTTCTATTTGAGCCGTTTATTTTGAAAGTGGCATAAGTCATTTCATGTCGTTTAGGTTCAGTGATAATTTGTTTGTATCTCTCCTCGCCTCCAGTTTGTTAGAGTCCAATATCCAAAAGATGCAATTCTTATTATTATTTTATAATTGTAGAACCATCTATATATGCATTCGTTCAAAAATAACAATGCATTTAAGACCATGAGTTGGAAATGACTTATGCCACTTTCAAAATAAACGGCTCATTTGTAGCTAATGGCTTGTTTTTTAAAATAATGTTATCAGGCTCCCTGAGAAAGAAGCTAGAATGTCAAAACGCGTAGGAGGGAAAAAGGAAAATTGGTGTGCACCTTTTAATTTTCTTTTGCTGTAAAACTCCATCAAAGCAAGATGTAAAATATAAATTTGGAATACAAGAAAATAAATATAAAACTTTGTTTGCAGAGCCAAGCCTCTATATCTAAGAACACTAAAAGACTTGCGGCCACCGTGGTGTGATGGTAGCGTCCTCCGCCTACCGCACCGAAGAAACTGGGTTCCCGCCCCAGGAAAAGCAACATCAAAATTTTAGAATTAAGGTTTTTAAATTAGCACCGAGTGTATTTCTGCCATGAAAAGCTCTCAGTGAAAACTCATATGCATTACATATGGTGTTCGGTGTCAGCATAAAACAAGTCCTGTCCCGCCAAATTATAGGAAAATTTTAAAGGAGCACGAAGCAAGTTGGAAGAGAAGCTCGGCCTAAAATCTATTCGAAGGTTACCGCACCTTACATTTAATTATTTAAAAGGTTTGCAATTGCTCTAGGTAGTCAATTTAAATAGTAATTACTTAGACTATGGTTATCTTAGAACACAATGGGAAAGTTCTATACCTTGAAATCAAGACTGATTTTCTAGGTGCCCCAACGAAATTTGGCTATACACAAAATTTTAGAATCAGCTTAATTGTGTATTTTTAACAATGTTTCCGGGGGTCATATGCTGCCACCCGAAGGAGTACTTCCGAAAGCAAACTACTACTTTCCAGAAATACCAAAAAGAGATTCTTCTTTCATACTGTTTAAGCGACTTAAACTATGACTTTTTTTCTTTCGTTTGTTTCATTAGCCATTGAGTGTGCTTGTAATTCTCAACTTGTTAGTGAAATATTCTAAAGATATAGTTTTAGTTTTCAATTTAAAATTGAGGTTCTTCGAGTAGAAGATGGGGTGCCAATACCTCAGAGCCCAGTGCTCGCCTCCATATCACATTTTTTAAGGGTTCTTCAAATAGAAGATGAGGTGGCTCATTAGGGCGAAACCTCAGAGCCCCCAGTGCTCGCCCCCAATGAATAAATACAAGAGGTTCTTCAAATAGAAGATGAGGTGGCTCATTAGGGCGAAACCTCAGAGCCCCCAGTGCTCGCCCCCAATGAATAAATACAAAAGGTTCTTCAAATAGAAGATGAGGTGGCTCATTAGAGCGAAACCTCAGAGCCCCCAGTGCTCGCCCCCAATGAATAAATACAAGGGGTTTTTCAAGGCAAAACAAGGTGGCTCATCCCGCAGCCAATACCTTGGAGCCCCCAGTGCTCGCCCCCAATGAATAAATACAAGGTGTAACAGGTACATAGTGAGCTCTCTCTAAATAAATTTAAAAATAACAAACAAATACATTAAAATAAAGATATCATAAATAAGGTGTACCGATGCTTTGCATCGTCCCGTATTTTAAATACACCATAAACAAAGTAAAATAACATACAGTCCATTAAAATGGTATTTTATAAAAATAAAAAAAATAATAAATTTAAAAAATGCTTGCTTGCAGTGGGCTTTGAACCCGCAACACCAAACGTGTGAGTCAGGTACGTCATCCACTGTGCCACGACTCATACGCCTACAAGCACATCAAATTACTCCCTTATAACTCACACTAAACTGCTCGCCTTCAGCTGCCCCACGCTTAGCTACATACCAAATATCGGTCAAAGCAATGCAGAGGAGCATATCAAGGACTGCAACAGATCCACACTACTTCCTGTCTGGCGGAAAAAATGTGTTAGCTGGTAATTTTGTGGTGCATGATTCGCCTGACAAGGCGAGTCCAAAAATGGGCACGAAAAATAAAAAAATAAAAAACGATGCATGCGTCTCCCTTATGAGGAGCTGCGAACACATTCAAATTAGTGGCCTGAGAAAGCATAGATATGCCGATGTTGAAACATGTTGGCGATAAGAGACCAAGAGATATCGAGTACATGCCCTTAACAGGTCACTGTACCCCTTTTTCATTTTTGTATTCATATTGTTACTGAAGCAGCCACCGTTCGATCGATAACTCACTTGTCGTCAGTAGTAAATATAATTGAGATAATTTTCTTCTAAACAGAAAACCTTATATTTAATTCCTGGCGGCCGTCGTGGTGTGTTGGTAGCGTGCTCCGCCTATGACACCGAAGATCCTGGGTTGACTCCCCGGGAAAAAACAACATCAAAAATTTTAGAAACAAGTATTTTCAATTAGAAGAAATTTTTCTAAGCGCGGTCGCCCCTCGGTAGTGATTTAGCAAGCGCTCAGGGTATGAAAAGCTTCTCAGTGGAAACTCATCTCCCTGGCGGATGCCGTTCAGATTCGGAATAAAACACGTAGGACCCGCCCCACTAATTTGTAGGAAAAATTAAAAAAAAAAAAAAATGGAGCACGACGGAAATTGGAAAAGGAACGCGGCCTAAAATTTCATCGGAGGTTATCGCGCTTTACATTTTTGTGTGAGTTTAATTCCTAATATTTGTTTCCACCAGGAGAAATGGGCATATTCTTTTACGCAGATGACAACACAATAACAGAAACGCGTCCGAGCCCGTCTTGTAATGAGCTGTGCTCCAAAATAAAGAGGTACCTCCACCCGTCTCTCTAGTTTTATAACACTGCTCGATTTGGAATTTTCGCCGACTAAAACTGCGGTGTTTTTGACCTGTTTGACCTCGCAGATAATGCAACTTTTGCACATCTACATTGAAGGCATGGCGCATTGAGCATCCATAACTACTGGCTATGATGTCTCTGCCTCAACACACATGCAACTAAAATTGTCTCCAAAGCAAAGATTCGCCACAATATCCACAAGTCACTTGCTCGCTAACTTGGGTAAAAGACAAAGCGATCGTCTGTTCGATGTTGTGTTCCAAGAATTCAGTATGTGGTTTTATAATCACATCCAATGAGCTCCGTTATTATAACTGCATTTCAAACCATTGCATTAGAAGAATGCACACACATTTTCGGAGCGCCGCACAGATTCGTCTCTGAATTTGGATATCTTAATTATATGCTAGCTGTTTAAGATACAGGCGAAAAGTTGGACATTATAGCGTATCGAAAATACAAAAGATCGTTTTACACAGAAAATGAAATATATTTGCGGAATAGTTTCGAAAAACCAAAAAAAAAATTTGTCTGGTCACCCTGTAGAGTATAAAAGGACAGCGCTTTATGTACTGTTGCAGCTTGGTATAAATAATATAACAACAAAAAAAAGGTAAAGGAAATGAGTAAGTTACATACTGTGTTTATGTAGTTATGAGTACTTGTAACCGGAAACGGTTGTGGGTTTTCTTTTCTTAGTTACTTGATTTGGATTCTTTTCATTTATTTCATGTTTCTTTGATTCGCTGCTTACGATCGTTTGATTTTTTTTCCCTAACGGAAGCTGCCACTTCAAAGGGTGCAATGGAAGCGGTATGAGTTGGGATTGCAATTTCATTTTCGCAGCAAAACTGTGAAACAATTTTTAATTAACACTTTTAAGTTTGTTGTGGCGTTGGTTACATGAGTCGAAAGAGAAAGAGCGCGAGAGGGGGAAAAAGGAGACTTTAGGAAAACAGCAGCGGTGAGCATAGTAGCGGTGTGAAAATATTAGTAGAGTGAAGCGTTTCCTTGGCAATCATGAACGACTGCATGCAACATTTTTTCGGCAAACACATTGTTGCTGTGTATTGTTGTATGTCTCATTAATCGTCAAGTATAATCAAGCTGATGATAATTATTATGATGATGATAATTTCGCTTTATACACTAAGAACAGAATGCAGAAGCAACAACATTTTAGTTAGTACAACTTTCAGTTGGTTTTTGTGTGCTTAAACATTTTTTACAGCATTTTTATTGCAGTTCGTATTGTTGTTGCTTGATGATTTACTTTTTAGTTGCAATTTTGTAACTTAATTGGAAATCTAGTAAGGTTTCTTAACCACACTCAGTTCAGATATCGATGTTGTTAGTCAGTGCTTAAGACTTCTCTTTGGTTTTATGAAAGGTTAAAGGTTTTAAAAAAGTAATATAATTGTTGGTGTGCTTTTAGGCGTAAGCGTTATAAGTTTTGCGTTTGTAAAGTGAAAAATTGTGTGTTTGAAGAGATGAAATTGGACCGAAACCTGTAACTCGGCTTAGTGTAAATTAATTGCGTTGAGGTGAAAGTGCAAGGTGCTGTGACTATAAATGATTTATGAGTTATTTGAGTGATCTACCAAAGAAATATTGGGCGTTATTTTCTCTAAAGTCTAAAAACTTTTTCTACTTGAAAGGAGATTTATTATTTGAAAAAAAAAAAAAAATAAAATTCCTTGTTAGGATTTAAGAATTTTTTTTTTAAAGGAAAGGCTGAATTTGTATTTTTGTACTCTTCAAATTCTTTCATAAAGGCTATGCAGATTTTCAGCCATCAGTTAAATTTAAGAGACAGCTTTCGCAAAAAAGTATCAATTTGATTTACAGAATAGCGCGTGTGAAAAGAAATCATATGTAAAATTCTATATCGATTGTTGAGTGGAATGTCGTCAAATTTCCCCTGGTCTTTTCGAAAAAAATCTATAATTTGTTTGAGGAGCACCCTACGTCGATTTCTTTTTTTATTTCAAAAATCTCTCGCAGATTCTGATAGCTAGCTTTTGCGAAATTTTGAAGAACGCTCAATATGAGTTTATTTTCCAAAAAACAAAAAAAATTAAACATTTTGAGTTGAGATAAGGCAGTTATGAAAAATATTCTAATTAAAAAACTTTTTCTGCAGTAGCGCTAACATCTGAAGTAGTATGTGGATAAGGATTTCTCTAAAGTTGTGTGACTAGTAAAAAGATAAGTTTTCAAAATTTCCTGCCGAATCTTGGATCTCTAAAACTTCGGTCATGGCAACAATGTTATATATATTGTTACGAATGTTAGCAACACTAAGGGGTATTGCCATCTCTATGCCGATGCTAAGCAGTGACGTGAATGCACATCAATAATTTAATAATTTTGTCTACACCTATGTACGTACTCGCAGCGGAGAAGAGATGCACAAACACATGCAGATATCTTATCTGAGATGTTCCTAAAGGTATGCAATTGTGATTGTGGAAGTGTCGCTCACACAAACAAGCGTATGGGGTATGAGAGAAGCTATAAAAATTATACATCTGTAGTTGTAGCTGAGAAATTTATAACTCACTAGTAAGTTCTAGAATTAGAAAAGCTTAGAAATATGCAACGAGGAGGTCGGACAGTATAAAAGGGAGATAGCAGTGGAGGCGAGGGATCAGTTTCATTTAAGCTATCAATCAGTTTGATTAAGATGCCACCTGGCGAGCAATAGCAGTATTATTTTTTGTGAAGTACTTTAATAAAGGCCATATTTCCATTGTTCAATATTGGAGTTATTTATTCAACAGTTTAGTGATTCGGACCTTTGTAGAAGATTTGAAATAAGCGGAATTGCAGGTAAATTGGTTACAATATGTACCTTTGAAATCCCTAACGAAAACTAGATAAATATTGTGGCGCCTAAAAGTATGCAATGGCTTTCACTATGTCTGCCATAGTATTTATTCCAGCAAAAGTAGATGTTGAGCCAAAACATGGTTAAAACTAAAATCTGCATTCTGTTTTTCGAAAGGAAATTATAAGCATATTTTTTCTTCATATAAGTTTCGAGTCATGGATCTTATTATTCTTCTAAATGTCGTTTAAGTTAATGAAAAAAATATATAAAATCATATATCAAAAATTTAAGACAACGATGTACTTCTGGACAGAGTTTTTAAAGGAGATCGTGACAAGGGCAAATCTTGATAGGGATTCTGAGATCATGACTGTTAATTAGACTAAAACTATAGATAATACACTGCGTAAGGAAGAGGCAGTGACACGTTGAGAGTATTGGTTAAACAGATCCTGAGAAAAGCTCATATTAAAACGCTACTTCATGTCGAAACAAAGTTCTTTATACTTATGAGCGGCTAGGGCTTTATGCAGATATGAATATAGTGCACCCAATTAAAGCTCAAAGGCTTCGATGGTAAGACCTAGACTGGTATGACCAAGAGTGCGAATGGATGAGGACACTCCTACCAAGAAAGTATTTCAATCGGCACCCATATTTGGAATCAGAGGAATTGGGAGATTTTCACTAAGTTGGAAGAAGTAGATGGAGAAAGACTTGATCTCTTTTGGTGCTAACTTTGGCACTAATTATCGTGAAATAAGGACATCGGGCGTGACTTGCTGCGCAAAGCCCAAAATCTCTTATGCGGTCAAGCGCCAATTAATGAATAATAATTATACTGATTGAACACTGACTACGCCTTTACCAATGTAAATTGGATAGAAGAAATATCAGCGCAGTATATTTGGTATTGATTTTAAGACAACGTGGAAGTATTGAAAAATGGAGGACCAGTACTGCGATCTAAAGATCAATCTAATCCACTTGATGACAGACAATAATTTGGCGGTCTGTAAATGACAAAGCAGTTGTAATAAATGCTCATGCATTTCATCTGCTTCGAAAATTACTTAGCGACGTAGCGGGAAATATATTATATGAAGCCAAAAGTTAGAGATAGTATTCCTGAGCTCACAACCATCGTAACATACGCTTTTCACGATGGCGGGGATAGGCAGAACGCGTAAGAAACATAATCAAACTATTTCGAAGATAACGGATACTCTAAATTAATTCTTAGTGATTTTATTTAAGGGGATGAAGAGAAAGTGGCCCTAGTTAGTCGACGCTGACAGTTCTGCGGTAGATACTCTTCAGATTGTTTTGCGTTAAAACAATAGCAATTTTTATCGGATGATGTCTCGATACGCGATTCTAATCGTGTACTTGAAAATTTTAGTAGAGAATATTGAAGGTTGAAAGGAAAGAAGCAAGGACAAAAAAAAAAAAAAAATGAGTCCCAGCAGAGGAGAGAGGGATCAACGAAACAATGCTTAAGCTACACATTAAGAAGAAATAAGTTTGAAGTATAGGAAATTTCTGAATATGTCATTGCCCTCTTATTCATATCGAAAAAGAAAGTTAAAATGATATGCCTAGAAAGCTTAAAATATGAAAATACGGAAGCAGAACAGGCCCAACTACTCATAGTATTCCCACTTATGTATTTTGTAACAGCATAGGGAGACGGTAATGTTAGCTTTAGATTTGTTTCACGAAAAGGCGGAACATGAACTGCTTCACTGGACCGCTTGTAACCAGTGAGTTGCCAATAATTCAAGAAAAAAGAGACTAAACCGTAAACTGAAAAAAATTTACTGAGATAAGGCCATTGTGAGATTGTGACTAAGTCTAAATCACACATTCCAACTATGAAGTAATAACGTTTTCTTTTCTGGCAAAAATGTTACCATCGTGCATAAACTTAAATTCTAATTTTTGGACCAGAATATCTGGCGCTATGCAAAACACCTCTACATGTAGCAAGGTAACGAGACCTCAGTTTTTATTCAGTAGAAAATAGAAAGAAAACGCCAAAAGGCATGAGCGATTTGTTTGTTGCCTTTGTATTGAAAACGGTTTAATTCTTGGTAGTTTAATCGTTTTAAGGTTAAATTTATCCCACATTGTTATTTTTCGAATAGTTGACACTTAATCAGTTTTGAAACTGAAGCAAATTTTTCGCACTTAATGATTTCAAGGCCATAATTCTACGAATTCAAGTTTTTGCAATTCAAGTTTTAAAATTGAGTACTAAAATTGTTCCTCGTACTTTCTCTCATACAAATTTTAAAGTATTTCGATTTTGCTGCATAAAACAATCTTTCCATATAACAACAAACTATTCGTATTTGAGTAAATAACTTTTTCGATTAACGTTGCACCTAAAAGTATGCTGCCTTTTAATTTCCCACTCTCCAAATTAACATTTTGTAGTGTCACATTAATTCACTAATTCTCAACACGTTAAAGCTTTTAAGCTAACAACTTAAATGAAAACAATTCATTCACAAATTTTACTACCAACGTTCTAGCTGGGCACTCTCCCTGTCTTTGTCGTCTGCTATTGCTGGCCTCGATTGACATTTCGTGGTACCCAGTTGCAAAGCGAAAATATTAATTGTTATTTATTTTGCAAAGCATTTTTTAGTTGTTTATTTCGCTATTTTAGTTTTTTTTTGTTTGTTTTGCTTTCATTACCAATACCACCAAAGCATAGCCAGTCGTATTGCAGCATTTGTTTTGAACATTGCTCCATGAAGCGCACTTGATAGTTGTGCTTACACAAACTTGCAGCATGATTGTGTGCCTCGTTGGCTTGCAATTTTCACCGAATTGCTGCAGAGTAATTGTTGTTTAGTTTTCTTTGTCTTCTTTTTCGAATATCTTGTATTTGTCCATATACAATAAGAGCAAAAATGTGAAGAAATTATATACAATACATGCACTGAGTACGAATTTGTTTTGAGCAAGTGTTTGATAGTAGGAAGCCTTGCAGGAAGGAAGTAGGGTGTGTTAAAAGGAAGTCCAATTGCCCAATGCTTTTTCGTACTTTTTGCTTTATATATTCAAGCTTTGTTGTTGTTTTCGATGCTCGTGCTATTTGTATACGTATTTTGTATTTTTCTTTGTCATTGCGCTAATGGGATTTCAGTTGCAGTGTTGGCTCTTTCATTTTGTCTCTTGCCTTTGGCTAAATTTGCCTTAGGAATAAATGGCAATTGCCGGCAAATATTGTACTACGTCTGCATACTTCTCAACTCGCACAATTTTCATTCTCCAACTGACAATGAATACTCTTACTTATAATTGTTAGTTTTTGTTATTGCTGTCCTCAAATGTTTACAATTTTCGGTTGCCTTTTTCGAAATTGTTCCGTGCAAAAACTATTTAAGTGCAAGCAATTTTCGTGCTATCTTTTAGGCGTACAGGCACTTGAGTTGAAGATCATACATATTTGTTATTGCTATTTGGTTCTTTGTGCATACGTACAAACAATTTAGATAAAGATCAATGCGAGGAAGCAGGAATGGATAGAATATCTGCCGTTATTGGTATAGTTACTATCTTCTTGGTATAATTTAGTCTCTTTGTTAGTAAACACAATGATATAAAATGCATATAATAATAGTAATAATAATAATAATAAACCCAACGGATTAATGCCCTCCAAAGCCCGCCCAACCGACACGAGGGGCGCATGACGCACGGATTTTGTTTTTGCCGAGTTGTTGATAGGCGGAGGTTTGTTAAGCGTCGAGGTCTAAAACTGCTCAGCTACAGAATAAAAATCATCAGCTGAGTATTATATGCACAACAGTTGAAAATTATACATACAGTAAATTGTTAAATAAGTTAACGCTTTGGCATATAAATATTTTTTTTAATAATTTTTTTATTTTTTTTTTATTTTGTTACGGTTAAGATAGGATAGGACAGTTTTCCTTGTACCAAAAAGTGAATCCGTTATATCAAATGAATTCGAATGAGAGTTAAAATCAGGACACAAACACCGAAAATGTACATTTAATTCGAAATTAGTTCTGCACTGCCTAAAAGAAGAGGTTTGTAATGTCTTGACGCACGTGATGGACCATTGAAGTTTACTTCGGCCAAAAGAAAGTGGCTAGAAATTATTCCATTCAGTAGTTTAGCTATAAATAATACGCCTAGCATTTCTCTACGACTAGCGAGAGTTGGAAGATTATAAGCTTTAACCGACTAGTACAAGGCTGAAGATTATACACAGAGTCCCAATGAAAATTCCTTAAAGAAAAAAGTAAAATTTGCTTCTGTATTGACTCAAGCCTCTATCTATGAACTTGATATCGCGGATTCCAGACCATAGATCCATATTCTAGTATCGGTCTAAATAATGTGGTAAAAAGGATTTTGGTTCCATAGGGGTCACTAAATTCTTTAGATCATGAATTGATCACGAATGATAGAACACCTCTAGCCTTATTAGCAGTAGTCATAATATGAAGGTTGAAATTAAGTTTAGCATCCATTGTGACTCCCAAGTCAACAAAATAATTTACTGATACAAGACAAAAGTTATCAATTACGTAAGAGGCTGCTGGCAAATATATCTGAGAGAAGCACACGAATTTACATTTATTGATGTTCAGCGGCATTGAATTCGCGTTGCACCAAGCAACTAAGCAGTTTAAATCCGCTTGAAGCAGGGGACGTTCTGCAATAGACGCATAGGACCTAACAAGTTTCACATCATCAGCATACATTAAAATTTTGGAATATTTTATTGTGCTACATATATCATTAATAAACAGCAAGAACAGAATTGGACCGAGATGACTGCCCTGTGGGACGGACCACATCTGAAAGAGTATTTTTTAAAATTACTTGGTGCGTTCTACCGCAGAGATACGAAGATATCCACTGGGTGAGACCAGGTTGGATAAGCATGGAGTGGGAAACTTAGTCAAATTCTTTACTGAAATCACAGTGTAAATAACATCGGTGTGAAGATTTTCTCTAAATCAACTAGAAACATGAGTCGTGAATTCAAGTAGGTTGGTAATGGTAGATTTGCCTTTACAGAATCCATGTTGAGAATCTGCAATCAATGTAGAAATGGAAAATGTTAACTGATTGGTAACAATGGCTTCAAATAACTCTGCAATTCCTCGATAATTTTCTCCATATGACCTACTGCCGGTTTTGTGGAGGGGTATTAGAAAAGATTCCTTCCAAGCAGCAGGAAAAACACCATGTTTTAGGGACATGTTGAATAAATTAGCTAGGGGCTGATAAATGTATTCAGCGCATTTTTAAAGAAAACATGTGGGAATTAGGTCAGGACCTTATTTATAAGATTCGTTCAAAAAGGTTAGATATGTAAAAACCTTTTCTGGAGATATTGCTCGAATATTAAATGCGTTAAGTGAGATAAGTTGATACGGGTATTCGCTAGACAAAGAAATTAATTCAGCGGAATTATTAGATTTGAAAAATTGTGCAAACAAGTTAGCAATATCTTGATCGTCGCGAGAGCACGGTATTTCATATCAGAAGAGTTCACGAAATCATATAAAGCTTTGGATTGCAAGTTATTTTCTTTTTCATTGCACAGATATATGTATTGTAACACTTTTTTTTTAATTCCAAATATTTATGAGGCAATATAGAGTACTTCAAGTAGTCGGAGTGTGAACCCGTCTTCTAGTACAGCTTGAAGGAACGCGATTTTTTATTCTTTTAAGATTTCGGTTCTTTGGTGTACCATATTTGTACTAGTTCAGTGGAAACACGTTTATGCTTAGGTACATGTCTTTCCAGAATAGCGTGAATGATGGCATTGAAATCAGAAACGTTTTCATATTTCATATTTCATATTTATTTATTTAAGTCTATGATTACAAAAATCTTACAGACTATATTCCATATGATATATGTGTATATATGTATATAGATAGTACTAAACTATTTAGCTTAAAAACGAAAATAACATATTTTTAAAGCAAATTCGAATTATAGAAAAGTCAATGCAATGATTGGAATTAATAGAGTTGATTACAATTAGAGCGCGTGTTATTGGAGCATTCATCGCATTATTAAATAAATAAATAAATGTAAGGTGCGATAACCTCCGAAGAGATCTAAGCCCGAGCTTCTCTTCCAATTTGCGTCGTGCTCCTCTTGATTTTCCCTCCAAATTGGTCGTACGGGACCTACGTGTTTTATGCCGACTCCGAACGGCGTCTGCAAGGCAGATGAGTTTTCACTGAAAGCTTTTCATGGCAGAAATACACTCGGAGTGCTTGCCAAACACTGCCGAGGGCAACCCCGCTTAGAAAAATTGTCTTCTAATTGAAAAACCTTATTTCTAAAATTTTGATGTTGCTTTGCCCGGGGTGTGAACCCAGGGCATACGGTGTGGTAGGCGGAGCACGCTATCATCACACCACGGCGGTCGCCGTAATTAGATCTTAAATTTTCAATAGTAAACACATTATGTAAGTTGCGTGGTGGCACATGAAAGTTCAATAATGCAAGAAGTATTGGACAGCGGATAATGCCATTAACGATATCATAAATGAATATAATAGAAGAAATTACCCTTCTACTCTCTAATGTATGCAGATTAAGTAACTTAGACCTGGATGTATATGAAGGGATCGTCAGGTCAAAATTTATGTCAGAAAAGCAATATTTCATAAATACTTTTTGAATACGTTCAATCCTTTTACTGTGAACCTCATAATATGGACACCAGATTATAGAACCATATTCCAGCGTTGACCTTACAAACGCATTATACAATAACGTTTTAGTATATGGGTCTCTAAACTCTGAGCCATTTCTTTTTATAAATGCCAATAAAGAATACGCTTTAGGGATTATACAATTTAAGTGTTCAATGAACATAAATGATGAATCAAATACGATACCTATGTCTCGAATTTTATTGACCTTTACCAAAGGTATATCAGAAACGTAGTAAGTTGAGACCAAATTCTTATTTAATTTAGAATACATAATACTGTAACATTTATTGACATTGAGAGCAAGCCTATTCCTGCTGCACCAATCATTAAAAGCAACTAATTCCGTTTGAAGTGCAAGAACATCAGATTCATTTTTTATTTTGAAAAAAGATTTTCAAATCATCAGCGCAAATAAGATGACCGCACTTTTTAAAGCAAGCACTGACATCATTAAAAAACATTATAAAGAAGAGCGGCCCAAGGATGCTTCCTTGAGGCACACACGAAGTAGCCACATATGGTGCTGACTTTACATTATCGGTAAAAACAAAATTGATTCTATCGGATAAATATGAACTTATCCATTGTAAGAAGGTGGAATAAAACCCCCAATGCTGTAGCTTAGCCAATAATACTCGATGAGATACTCTATTAAAAGCTTTGGATAAGTCAGTATATATGCAGTCGACTTGGCAACCATCTGTGAACGCTGAAATGCAGTAATTGGAAAATACTGAGGGATTAGAGATTGGTGCACGTCCTGGAACAAATCCATGATGATATGGGGAGATATACCGCTGAACTAACGACATTAACTTTCTCATAACCACTTTCTTAAATAGTTTCGACATAACGGGCAATTTAGAAATTGGTCGATAATTTGAAACATGACTCTTATTACCATTCTTATGAACTGGTTCTATATAAGTAATTTTCCAATCATCCAAAAAAACGCCTGACTTTAAGGACAAATTAAAAATGTACAACAAGGCCTCCGCAACCGAAACCATACATTTCTTTAGAAAAAAAGATGAAAATTGTTGATAGTCGCACTGCTTTGCGCTCTTGATAGTCTTAATACATATAATAATATCATCTTTGTCAAGAACTAATGTTGGGAAGTTAAGACAAAACGATATGTTATTTAGCATACCACTATTGTCACTCGGAGCGTCACTAAAGTCGAAATTCGCTATGAAAAAATCTGCGAACAAATTTGCCGAGTCATAAGATGATGTTGAATTTATACCTTGGTAAGACACAGACCGCGGAATAGGTGAAGATGATCGCTTAGAACGAATAAAATTCCAAAACGACTTTGGACTGGATTTGATGTTATTCTCGAAGTTATTAATATACTGATTGTATAAGAATTTATCAAGGCAATTGAACTCCTTAACGTACTTTAAGTATTCTTGCTTGTGTTGAAGGGAATTCGATTCCTTAAAAAGCTTATAATATTTATTACGTTGGTTTTTAAGTTTCTTTAGGTTCTTTGTATACCACGGCAACTTATAAACCCTTGCTGGAAGACGAGGAATATTATTTTCTACTATTTCCGATATATTACTTTTAAATAAATTAAAACAGTCCGCAAGACTGCGGTGATAAAAAAGAAGTTGCCAGTCAACATTGGAAATTAAACTATTTATCAATCCAAAATCACACCGACTATTGAAACCAATCTCATTATTAAGTCAACATTTGCAAACTCATAAAACTCAAGCTCTAATATTAATGGTAGTATTTTATCGAGCGAGTTTACAAAGTTATTAATTTGAATTAATTGTAAACTGTAAAAACTATCAACTAAATACATTTCATTAGCATAATTTACATTGGTTGGTATAAGAACATTTTCACCTGGAAGATAACTCCAAATGATCCTATTTAAATTAAAATCACCTAATACACATAACTGCGAATTCAAATCGTCCCTCGAAACATACATAATATTATTAACATGATCTTCATAAAGCTTCTCCAGACTATTTTTGTTTTGTTTTTGTCAATATCTGCGCCGTATTTGGACCGAACTACTGTAGATAATATGTGGTTGAGTTTAATAAAATTAGCCTCCGCGAATTCGAATCTAAAACTAGAGTCGTTTTCCATGGTAGTGCAACTCCGAGAACTTTCTTTCAATTCGTAAACTATTTCCAGCGAAGGATGGTAAGGGTCCTCAGGTGCAGTAAGAGATTCAGCCCTCCTAAGAATGGATTTTGATGTATCATCAACAAATACCAAATCAAGTACCCTCCCGACATGTTTGGAACTATATCAAAGTGTTGCGCGGATACGTCAATCCTAAATGACGGAATACCTCTAGGGTAATTAATATTAAATTTACGAATAGTCACATTTTCAGGTTTAAGTTTACTTATGATGTACGACTTCAGGTCCTCTTCTGTAGTGTCTCTCTCGAATCTGGACAAGAAAATCGAATTTCTAATCGGGACAGTAATCAATCTATTAGCCGGCGGTTCAGATTCCGCAGAGGGGAACTTGGTTTTATCAATTCAATAGTTGGGGTTGAAAGAACTGGAGGTGGAGTAACTTTGTGATCAGCATCCATAGTAGAAACTGGAAGGGAAACATCGATAGGCCTACGATTATTATCCGGAATGTTTACATTTGCGTGTTTGAAAGATTTAAATAAGCTCTCATAATGCTCTCTGCCTATTTCAGAAAACCCATCTCCGGCCTGTTTGAAAACCTTGAAAAGATAAATTTCGGTAGGCCTACATTTCAAACAAGCCCAACGTACTCCCTTATCGTTATCGTCACGTGCGTCAACCACTCGTGCTGACAAACCGGCGCACTTCATATGGGCAGGCCCATAGCAATGCCAGTATGACACGAAGGGATGCGATTCACTTTTAACTAAGAAGTTTGGATATAAACACGACATTCTTAATAAATTTATAGGGGTTGAGGAATAAGATATATATAAATGCTACAGAAAACCGAGAATTAATAAAATAGGAAAAGTATGAATATTAATTGAACGATAACACAACGGGTTATACAGAAAAAATACAAGTTTGAAAGTAGCTGCTAAGAGATACGCTCTATGAGCAGTTTGAGATGCACTGTAATAACACTGAACAAACCGCGCAAACAGCTGTGACACTGAGCACTGAGGAAAGAAAGTGCACGCAAAAAATCAAAAATAAAAACCAAATACACTATTAAAAACTGAAGCCTACCAACAGCAACAAACAACACAATGCAAAAACACTCGGCCATACAACTGCAAGTAAATATGTACATACATATGTGTATATGCAAAATTGATGAAAACTTTAATTTTATAATATTAAAAATTTAAGTAAAAGCAATTGCATTTAAATTTAATTTCTTAATTCAGCATACAAAATTATTGCACTTCAACAACTATGTGAACAATAAATCTATATTTAGTAATATTAAACACTATATTTATTGAAAACACAAGAGCACAGATAAAAAATCAACTACACAGCTTGACGTTTGCGATGGCTTTTGATGATAACTAAAGAGTATAATTTTAAGTATGTAAATTGAACTGGCTAATGCCAACTTTAAGCTGGGTCAATCAATAAATTGGGTCAATAAATAATGTCAATCAATTATGCTAATCAAGCATAGCTATCATAAAAACGCCAATAAATGGTGGTTGCATTCTTAAATACAAATAAATTTAATTCTGGTCAATCAATCATGTCAATCATACCAATCAATCTTCACCATGTAAGTCACATCGGTGATGACTAACAGTACGATTTTAAGTAAAATAAACTGTAATTTAGCTAATGCTTAATTAATTGAGCTAAGTCACTCAATTAATTATGCCAATAAATCATATTAGTCAAACATAGCAAACAAAGTTCAAACTAGCAAATCAAGCTAACCACCATACCTCGCTTCAGTCCTATCTGTGTATGAATTATAAAAAAACTCAAATTACACCAATCAATTATTAATCAAGCATAGCAAAATAAAGTTAAGTTTGGCCAATCAAGCTAATCAGCATTCTTCATTGCAGTCCTACCTGTGTATGAATGATGAGAAAAGTCAAGTAGTCATATTAATAATATTGAAATATACGATAATGTAATTAGACTGAATTTAAATACTGATTTGAAAGAAAACCCCTGAAATAGAAAATATTTGATTTGGTTATATTAATCTTATCAATCATCATTTCATATCCGGACATTCAACTCAATGCATAAATTTCATATACTAAGTAATTTAAATATTAACGATTATATCAATTACATCAATAATATCAATCATATTAGACAAACCAATCATTTAAATCATCGTATTCGACGGTAGAATAATAAACGAACGGATAAACACAATTTCTGACACAATATTCGAGCCTTTAAAACTCGTTTACAAGAAACAAAGTAATCACACAGGTACAACGGACAAACACACAACAACAAATAAACACAAAATGATTCAATTAAGAAAAAATTTATCATAACAATAATAATGATAAAATAATTATTGTAAGGCCTTGAGTTCGATTCAAACCCACGATTAAACAGAAAACCATTAACGCAACAAAACAACAAACCCACAAAGAAGGTCAATCGACTAAAATTACCGATTTTTACCTGCCCCAATCAGCCACACAAATCGATCAGTAAAACTGCCCTCGGTTCTGAATGAACACACAGCACATACACATAACTAAATATAAACAAGCATCATTTTTGGCAATACCTGTTCACGTACCTACGAACTATAAATATACGACAAACGACAACAAGAGATCAGAACGAAAATCGACACTGACGATGGCACAACGCCGAAACCGGTTTGTCTCAAAACCAAATTTGACAGGGGATGACGGAAAATCGTTCCAATATACATTATCGTATTTGTACCAAGATCGTATACCAATAGATCTATCGAATCAATTGCATTCACTCTGCCAAAATACTTAAAACAACGTTATAAGTTCTCTCAATCATATATATAAATCATATCAACATATCCTTGTTTCAGGAATGCAATCATACTGATTGTAACTAAAATAAAATGTATTTAAGTATATTAATTATTATTTCAATATATTGGATCTACTTCACACACTAAATCGTGTCAATCATATCATTTCTGTACAATAAATTTCCGCATAATTAAATGACCATACGAAAACAAAAATTATTTCAATTAGTCCTGTGCAAATTCTCCCCATATTAATCAGATTAATCCATAATAGCTGCGCCGCTTATAAAACCTGATGGAATATTCTCTCCTTCTTATTAACAACAATCACATTAATCTTGTATGTAAAGTAATCAGCAGTCGGTTTAATAAAAACATTTTAACATTTGTTTATCGTTTTTCGTTCAATCATGTAATATTTTCTTTTAAGTTCAATTATAAAACTAAAACAAGTAAGGAAGGCTAAGTTCGGGTGTAACCGAACAGTACATACTCATCTGAGAGCTTTGGAGACAAAATAAAGGAAAATCAACATTTAGCAAAATGAACCTAGGGTAACCCTGGAATGTGTTTGTATGACATGTGTATCAAATGAAAGGTGTTAATGATTATTTAAAACGTAGTGGGCCTTAGTTCTATAGGTGGACGCCTTTTCGAGATATCGCAATAAGGGTGGACCAGGGGTGATCTAGAATGTGTTTGTACGATATGGATATCAAATTAAAAGTATTAATGAGGGTTTTAATAGGGAGTAGCCCTTAGTTGTATATGTGAAGGCATTTTCGATATATCGACCAAAATGTGGACCAGAGTGACCCAGAACATCTTCTGTCGGGTACCGGTAATTTATTTATATATGTCATACCACGAACAGTATTCCTGCCAAGATTCCAAGGGCTCTTGATTTCGCCCTGCAGAACTTTTTCATTTTCTTCTACTTAATATGGTAGGTATCACACCCGTTTTACAAAGTTTTTTCTAAAGTTATATTTTTCGTCAATAAACCAAACGAATTACCATGTTTCATCTCTTTTTTCATATTTGGTACAGAATTATGAGGTTTTTTTTCATTTTTCGTAATTTTCGATATCGGAAAACTGGGCGTGGGCATAGTCGGATTTCGCCCACATTTTTTTTACCAAGATAAAGTGACTTCAGATAAGTACGTGAACTAAGTTTAGTTAAGATATATCGTTTTTTGCGCAAGTTATCGTGTTAACGACCAAGCGGAAGGACAGACGGTCGACTGTGTATAAAAACTGGGCGTTGCTTCAACCGATTTCGCCCATTTTCACAGAAAACAGTTATCGTCCTAGAATATAAGCCTCTACCAAATTTCACAAGGATTGGTAAATTTTTGTTCGACTTATGGCATTAAAATTATTCTAGACGAATTAAATGAAAAAGGGCGGAGTTACGCCCATATCATTACTGGAGTCGAATATTGACATAATTTACTTTTATACTGTAAAGATATTAAATTTGGTGCTAAAATTTGACTTTAAAAAAAAAATTTTTTTTAAAAGTGGGTGTGTTCGTCATCCGACTTCGCTTATTTTTATTTAGCACACATATAGTAATAGGAGTAACGTGCCTACCAAATTTCATGATGACATCTTCAACGACTGCCAAATTACAGCTTGCAAAACTTTTAAATTACCTTCTTTTAAAAGTGGGCGGTGCCACGCCCATTGTCCAACATTTTTCTAATTTTCTATTTTGCGTCATAAGGTCAACGCACCTGCTAAGTTTCATCGCTTTATCCGTCTTTGGTAATGAATTATCGCACTTTTTTGTTTTTCGAAATTTTCGAAAAAGTGGGCGTGGTTGTAGTCCGATTTCGTTAATTTTAAATAGCGATCTGATTTCATCAAGATACCTCAAAATTTACTCAAGTTATCGTGTTAACGGACAGACGGACGGACGGACATGGCTCAATCAAATTTTTTTCGATACTGATGATTTTGATATATGGAAGTCTATATCTATCTCGATTCCTTTATACCTGTACAACCAACCGTTATCCAATCAAAGTTAATATACTCTGTGAGCTCTGCTCAACTGAGTATAACAATTGCATTGTTTTTCCAACTTGTTTGTCTGCCTATTTGTCTATTTGTTTACAAAAACACTTGCGCTTCAACAAAATACCCAGCACCACGCCTCCAGTACATCAAGCAATCGCTTCTATTTTTCTTCAAGCATCTTTGTTTACTTTGCACTTTCCTTCTGCATAACGTCTGCTGCCTTTCTGCTAGACTTGTTTTTGTGCACAAAAACTACATAATCAACAAAATAATTGTTAACTTTTTTCGAATTTGATTTTGTTTTTTTTTTATACATATATTCACTTGAATTTCTTTCTGTTAGCGTGCTTTAATGCACTACACTCCTAAAACTATGCTTCAAGACAAATTGATCTTGCAAACTCACATACATCCAAAGTAGCTTGTTGTTTGCTAGCCATTACCACTTTTCTACAATATGTATGCCCGAACTTCTCTAACATTTCAGAGCAATAGCTGTACGGCTGTTGTTGGTTTTGAATTGTACGAATAGGAAATGCAATAATAACAACAAACAATTCATATGTCCGTTGCAACTGATGGCTGCAATTAATTATCGAAAGTGGGTGCTACTAACACAACAAACGAAATATAAAATACATACGTACATACATACATATCTATGTACATTTGCTAAGACTCACTTGCAAGACGTACTTCAAAGGCAAATGAAATAACTGAATAAGTGGACTGAACTCAAATGAAATGAAATTTAGAACTGGGTTGGTAAGTTTGCTTGTATGTGTGCACATGTTCATATCACGGTGTCCGTTTTAAATTAAAATGTTACGGTCTTTGCCTCCTTGGAGGTATATCGCATCAAATTATAGTTATTGTTATTAATAATTTTTTATGGTCTTGGATTTTATAAGAAAATAAAACAACAACGGAAAAACTGGATTTGGAAACATACAAAGCAACCATAGCCTAGTGGTAGGCCTGTGAGGTTAGAAATCTGATTACTCTATTTAGAACTTTAAGGGGTGCATATAATTTCTAATATAAAAACACAAATTTATCTGAAAAGATCTTCGAAATAATAGATACACATATAATATCAGCCAGCGTGTTTAATCCTTTTCAGTTTTTCCACCATAATAATTTATAATAATTCAATAAACAAATTATTGTGAAAGGCTTCCAATGTGCATTCAATTAATTCTTCATGTCGACTCATAAAAAACTAAATCAGCAATTATAGGTTTGTTGCTTTTTAGTTTTATAAAGTAGCAAAAATAATGTAATAATAAGAGCTGTGCTATATATTGATTGCTCAAGGTTTTGATTAAGCACATTTACATATTCTTAGTCGACTAATTACATTTTCTGTTTAATTAGAAAGTAATCTTCTTCGATTAATCAGGCTCGTGATCATTTTAAAAACAAGTTAATTGATTAGTTAGAAAACAATTCAAAATTTTGATTAATCATACTTAATAGTGTTCAACTAATGAAATAACTTATTCTCGGACTAAGAAAATTTTCCTTAATTGATCAGTGGTTTGACTAGTTCAAGCTAATGTTACTTAATTAATGGATTAATTATATTAAGTGACTAATCAAAAAGAAAGTGAGCTTAATTAATTAGTGTTTGAATTAATCGAAAATTTAATTAGTCGACTTATTATATCTTTTCGATTAATCAAAAAGGAACATGGATTACTTAATCAATGTTTTGATTAATCAAAAAGTAAATAATACTTTAGTTAGTCGACCTCGTTTATTTTTTTGCTTAACCAGTTCGCTTCAAATCAACCGATATAAGTTTGGCTCTATTTAAAATTTATAAAATAACCATAAGTGTGTTATATATTCAAATATGATCAGTTTATTGTTTACTCAAAGTTTTGATTAATCACACTTGATATTAGTCGACAAATCATATTTTAATTATATTTTCTATTTAGAGAAAAAGGCAGTTTCTTCGATAAAAAACATTCTTTATTTATCAAAAAGTAAAGTAAATTGATTGATTTGATAAATAACAAAATAAGATTTATTCAATCACAATTAATATTACTCAATAAATGTATCAATTTCTTTTTCTTATTACTGAAAAAAAAAACAAGAAGTTCAGCCAATTTATCGATGTTTTGATTTATCAAAAAACAGATTTACTGAGCAATTACTTTTTTTGATTTTTTTGATAATGAATTGTGAATTTAGCGATTAATTACATATTGCGCACCTCCCATACCTTAGCTACTCGGACACTTCCTAGCAGTTGAAAAATTATCATTTCTTTACAGCTGAACATAAAAATCTGATCAAAATGAGCATTTTATAATTTTTTAAATTAATCAATTTGCTCAATGAAAGTATTTATTATTAAATTAATGTATAAATTACAGATTTGATTTTTGAAAGGATTAATTGAAAGATTTGATTATTGAAACGATTAATGGCATAAGAGTACAGACCTTATAATCACGAATCTTTACAAAATATGTAAAAACATGCAGAAAATTAAACATACATTTTTTTTTTTTGAATTCCAAGCTTGGGTAATTTTTTTCTACTCTCCTAAGTTTATATAGACTTCTTGTATATTTTGAGGCTTCTCATATTTTTTCTTCTTTGACCGCAACATTTTCAAATTTTAAATATATATGTTTTAAAAGTCGCTAGTGATTCTGGTAAGACTAATTTATGATCATCTTCAGTCTGTGATTTATAAAACGATTTGCAAAATACCGCACAGCCTAATGTATTTAGATATGAATGAAAGGGTAGAGAATGGCTTGCTTGGTGTTATAGTGGCATTGGCAGGCGATCGATTGTGTAGTCCATTTGAGTGTACATACACTTACATACATATATGAGTAGTGAGATGTTGCACAATTACAAAGATTTAGGTGCTGCACTTCTTATTTAACACTGTGGAAAGTAGAAATTTATTTTGTTTTGTCGGTCATTGAAGTAGAATGTAATTGTAGAAAACGCCTGAAGAAAATGGATAACGACACATTTATAGTAAAATAAAACTCGGAACAGAGGTAAAGTGACCGCGGGAACGCGTTAGGGAGAGACGAAAGTAAAATATGCGTACGAACATAAGCAAAGTTCTTAGTTCAATTTGTATACGGCAAAGAGTGAGCAGGTGGATTCAACACTGACGTTTTTGTTGTTGCATGAGAATGCATGAAAAGTAAATACCGATTTTAGGTAATTGATGTCAGGTCATGCAATACCAAATAACACACTCATACATACTATTAAACACAGCTACTACTACAAATTAACAAACACTTTTGAAAAGTGCTATTGCATAAATGAATTTGGCTAGTAACTGTAAATAATTGAAAAATTGTTTACCTGATTGCTTACTAGCAATTAAATTTCTAGCACCTCCTCTCATTCATACATATTTGAGAGTGTTTAGTTTTTATTTTTTTGCTATTAGCAGTCCTTTGTGCAAGTGCATTTCTGTTTAATGAGTATGAATTATTAAAGCATACTTTTAGGCTAATTAAGCAATTTGTAGCAATAAACGGGCGTACTTTTAATTGTGTTTTAGTTGTTTTTATTTTTATTTTTCTAATTGTACTCACAAGTTCATACTAGTGATGTGGTCTTTATTGTTGTTTGAGTTTGGCACTTACCTGCAATAAAGGAGATAAAAATTTAATTATAAGCAAGCTGTTGTAATGTGGGTAGAAAAGTGGTATTTTTGATCGATATGTTCATAATTGCTTGTAATATATTAAATTGATCCAGAAATGCGATTTATACTATAAATTAAGTAAGGATATTAGTAGAGTAAGAAAAAATACTTTATTTGTTCAGCAAAAATTTTGATATTAAAAATAAAATTTGTAGGACCTTAGCAAAAAATACAAAACTTAAATCCAATGTGCATGGTTGAAAAAGAATGTACATCATGAAGTGGATAGGGGAGACGTCAATAGGAAGGAAAAGATCGAGTGAAGATAATAACGTTTGGGCTTGAAAACGGGTGACGGGAGAGGTTGCAAAAGAAAAGAGAGAAAGAAAAGTCAACACTGATTTAGTGTGACTGATATGAGCGGAAACAGAATAAAATATGCATGGCCATGGTGGTATGATGATGGCGCGCTCGCCTACCACACTAAAGGAACTAGGTTAAAATCGCGGGACAAGCAAGAATCAATCAATCTAAAAGAAAATTCTTCTCCTTTGCAGATATCGTTTTGAGTCGGCATAGAACCTGGCAACTTGTATGGCCAATTAAAACGTAGCTCAAGGCAAATTGGAAGAGATGCTCGCCCTTAATATTTGGAGAGGTATATCGCATTTTATTATTATTATTATTTAATTTTTTACTAATTTTATATATCTCTTTTTTAGGCGAGGTCATCTATTATTACAACTACTTATGCAAACTATTATAAGCCCAAAGGGAGTTTTCAATCATGTAAAGAGTTCAATGCTAAATGCAGCTAAGCCAGCAATCTTGAGAAAGTTCAAATGCTGGCCGATGCCATTTTAGTAGTATTGGCATTGCATAGTTTTAGGCGCAAATTATTTTTTAGCAACTTTTAGAAATAGCCGTAAAACTTTGTTATTACTACTACAGAACAACTTAAGCATTAATTTGAAGCTTATTTCGTGGTTAATTTGACATCTATCAGGAATTGGTTTTGAGAACTTTTAGACATTTATTTGGGTTTTTATAGGCTTTCTTTCATATACATTATCATTCGCAGGCAACGTTTGCACAGACCAAAATTGTGAAAGCAGATATGGAGCAGAACCAAATTTCGAAAAACTTTAAAATTACTTATTACTATCGAAAGGAGCTAGATTATGCTGTAGTATTTTCCATCCTGAAAGCACTTGTAATAAATTTTATGGTAAGCATGCTCAAGCAAGCGCTAAACAGTAATAGTGTTTGCTTTCATGCAAATAGTTGGGGTATATGCCCGTTTTTTAAGCTTGGGCTTAGCTTTAACTGGCTATTAAAAAGGGCCTTACTGAATGCTGCCAAGGTATTTGGGGCAAAGCTTAGTGAATAGTAATTATATAGCACCATCTTCCATATGTATAGCGGTTTTGGCGCATATCAAAATAAATTGGACCAACGTGATCATTGAATAACAAAGAATTTTTGATTCAAAATTTTTTTTTTCAAACACTTTTTATTAAAAAATTCATGTTGCTCTTATAAATATATATATTATTTTTGCTTAAACGCTATCTAGATCTTTAAGTGCGATCATAGCGTATCATTGGTTTGCCAATTTCTTTCCGCAAGCTTATTTAAATTTTAGTACCTGCCTAAAAGTATGCAATATATTAAGTTAACGAAGTTTCCATACATTTTTCTACTTTAAAAAAATAGTATGTCATATGTTAACTTGATATTTTATTGCTGACTTTGTGTTATTATAAGAAAGGCATACTTCACAATACATCAGACTTATTTGGAATTATTTTGCCTTTATTATCTTATAATGTTGAAATTAGTAACAACGTGAGTTGCCACTAATATAACAAAACTAACTCAAAGTTAAAATTAATGTTCAAATAATTCCATGAAATCTTTTTTCTTATATTTACATGGAAAACGTACAGTTCATCATACATTAAGGCGAGTTTATGTCTTCATTTGTCACACAATTAGGATGCGCTGAAATATATGCATAATTTTTTCTAAAAGTGTTGTTAAGCTCAACGTGACCACCAAAGGCACGCACGCAATTAATAACAACAAAAGTTAGGCATCTGATTAAGATGAAAATAAGTTTTTCCGCAAAAAATATAAGTTTTATATGAGTAAGTGTATGAAGCACCGAAAATGCCTGGTGGACGAGTGGGCATAAAACCACATAGGGACATGTGGGAATGTATGTGTTAAAGGAAAACAAATTTAATATGCGGCAAGTAGTCTCCACAGAAACAAAAAGAGTACGAGGTTAAGAATATTATAACTTCAATTAATCATCATAATAAATAAAAAGGAAATATATTACGAGAGCACACATTTAGGCGCACACACACATAACTGTTGCTCATCTAATGCCCATGCTTTGACGAAAGCGCCGCGCTGTTGACAGACGTGCAAACAATCAAATATTTGCATAAACATACATCAGATGACTAGCTACCGGAACAGCAATGTGATAGGAAATAAAAATGTCGGATTGTTTTGTTGAGGGGCAAAACAAATTAAAACATTCCGGCGACGTGACTAAACAAATGAAATGATGATGCCATACAAATGCTTGTTGCTTGGTTTTTATTATGTGCACCCCACAGCCGCATGACGATACGTCAAAAATATATATAAAAGAAAAAAATAATATATGTTTGCCAACATTTTTCTTTGGCTTCTTTTTTATGAAGTAAATGTATGCATGATTGTTTGACGCCAATGTAATGCTCGAACGCCAAGACTGAAACGAGCTGCTGTTGCTCCCTTTTGCAAATTTTTGTTCATTTTATATTTTTCTACTGGCTGGCTGCGCAAAATAAAAGCATATTCAACGATGCGCAACAAGCGAGTGAACAAGTGGACGCAAACAAATGGCAAGAGCGTGTAACTATACAATAGTCAAAGTTTGTTGGCATAGCCCATCCGAACATTGTAGCGCTTAATGGGGAAAAAACTGTTGCATACAAACAGGCGGTATACGTTCATTACTAGATTTTTATTTTTTTTCGTTTAAGCCAAAGCAAAGCTGTTGCGCTTTTTGTTTGTTTGTCAAAGCGGTTACTGTGGCGGCATTGCCTGAGTGAATGCCAACAAAGCGTTGAGCAGCAGCAGCAGGGAGAAAATGATTTTGGAAAGGTGTGATGACTGTATAACAAAAAACAAAAGATGAGTGGAAGTGAAATTAAAATTGCACAAAAGTTGTGCAAATATTTGAGAAAATGCGGAAAGTTATGCTCAGAGCCGTGTTAGGTAATGTTGTTGTTACCAAAGTTAAACATATTTAATCGGATTTTAATTGACTTAACCTAACCTTATTCGATCTAAGTAAATTAATTTAATTCAATTCAATTCAATTCAGTTCAATTCAATTCAATTCAATTCCATACAATTCAATTCAATTCAATTTAGTTTAATTTAATTTAATTTGATTTAATTTAATTTAATTTGATTAATCTAGTTTAATGCCCACGACAAGCTACCAAGTTACTTAAAAGTTGGAATAAATTTGGTTTATCTTATCTTATTTATGTCATCAACTTAACTTTAATAATTCATTTCCTAGTTTCGAATTCAGCCCTCCGAACCTAAATAGCAAATTTCATTAAATGCTCATTTGGTAGCACACAACCGCTTAAAAGCAAGCAACAATAAGTCTTCTACTAAAGCCGTTCGTCGAACATGACACATTGTCAGAATTTGGATAAATCACATGTGTCCGCAAGGCAAATTAAATACCTTAGCGAGCTTCTGTTCCGGTAAGACGTCCCACGTATTAAAACAATAACGTGCTGCATACAACAACAAATTCTTTTGACCAAATGTTACATAATTTGCCTTGAGTTGCCAGAAGCTTAACAAGAACACTGTGTAACAAAGAAAAGTATATGAATTTGTGCTACAAGATTTAATCTGGTTTATCTGACTGCTTTCTTAGTTTCCAATTTTCTGTTTTTTATACTCAGCTGAGCAGAGCTCACAGAGTATATTAACTTTGTTCACATAACGGTAATCTGTAATGGCATAAACTAATCGAGATAGATATATACTTCTATATATCAAAATGATCTGGGTGAAAAAAGAAATTCATTTGGCCATGTCTGTCCTTGCGTCCGTCCGTCCGTCCGTAAACACGATAACTTGAGTAAATTTTGAGGTATCTTGATACAATTTGGTATGTAGGTTTCTGGGCACTCATCTCAGATCGCTATTTAAAATGAACGAAATCGGACGTTATCGAAAATTTCGAAAAACCAAAAAAGTGCGATAATTTATTACCAAAGTCGGCTAAAGCGATAAAACTTGGTAGGTGAGTTGAACTTATGACGCAAAATAGAAAACTAGTCAAATTTTTTACAACGGGCATGGCACCGCCCACTTACAAAAGAAGGTAATTTCAAAGTTTTGCAAGCTGTAATTTGACACTCGTTGAAGATATCATGATGAAATTTGGCAGAAACGTTACTCCTATTACTATATGTGTGCTAAGGAAAAATTTGCAAAATCGGATTACGAACACGCCCACTTTTAAAATTTTTTTTTTTAAAAGTCAAATTTTAGCAAAAGATTTAATGTCTTTACAGTATATAAGTAAAATATGTCAACATTCAACTCCAGTAATGATATGGTGCAACAAAATACAAAAATAAAAGAAAATTTCAAAATGGGCGTGGCTCCGCCCTTTTTCATTTAATTAGTCTAGAATACTTTTAATGCCATAAGTCGAACACCAATCCTTGTGAAATTTGGTAGGGGCATAGATTTTATGACGTTAACTGTTTTCTGTAAAAATGGGCGAAATCGGTTGAAGCCACGCCCAGCTTTTATACACAGTCGTCCGTCTGTCCTTCCGCTCGGCCGTCAACACGATAACTTGAGCACAAATCGATATATCTTTACTAAAATTAGTTCACGTACTTATCTGGACTCACTTTATCTTGGTATAAAAAATGGCCGAAATCCGACAATGACCACGCCCACTTTTCGATATCGAAAATTGCGAATTATGAAAAAAATGCCACAATTCTATACCAAATATGAAAAAAGAGATTTGGTATAGAATTATGGAATTTTTTTCATTTTTCGTAACTTTCGATATCGAAAAATTGGGCGTGGTCATAGTCGGATTTCGGCTATTTTTTACACCAATACAAAGTCAGTTCAGATAGGTACATGAACTAAGTTTAGTAAAGATATATCGATTTTTGCTCAAGTTATCGTGTTAACGGCCGAGCGGAAGGACAGACGGTCGACTGTGTATAAAAACTGGGCGTGGCTTCAACCGATTTCGCCCTTTTCACAGAAAACCGCTATCGTCTAGAATCTAATCTCCTACCAAATTTTACAAGGATTGGTAAATTTTTGTTCGACTTATGGCATTAAAAGTATCCTAGACAAACTAAATTAAAAAGGGCGGAGCCACGCCCATTTTGAAATTTTCTTTATTTTTTGTATTTTGTTGCACCATATTATTACTAGAGTGGAATGTTGACATCATTTACTTATATACTGTAAAGATATTAAATTTTTTGTAAAAATTTTACTTTTAAACAAAAATTTTTTTAAAAGTGGGCGTGGTCCTTCTCCGATTTTGCTAATTTTTATTAAGCATACATATAGTAATAGGAGTAACGTTCCTGCCAAATTTCATTATGATATCTTCAACGACTGCCAAATTACAGCTTGAAAAAGTTTTAAAATTACTTGCTTTTAAAAGTGGGCGGTGCCACGCCCATTGTCCAAAATTTTACTAATTTTATATTCTTCGTCATAAGTTCAAAGCACCTACCAAGTTTCATCGCTTTATCCGTCTTTGGTAATGAATTATTGCACTTTTTCAATTTTTCGATATAGAAAAATTGGGCGTGGTTATGGTCCGATATCGTTCATTTTAAATAGCGATCTGAGATGAGTGCCCAGGAACCTACATACCAAATTTCATCAAGATTCCTCAAAATTTACTCAAGGTATCGTGTTAACGGGCGGACGAACGGACGGACGGACATGGCTCAATCAAATTTTTTTTCGATACTGATGATTTTGATATATGGAAGTCTATATCTATCTCGATTCCTTTATACCTGTACAACCAACCGTTATCCAATCAAAGTTAATATACTCTGTGAGCTCTGCTCAACTGAGTATAATAAGGGCTGTTTTGGGCAATACTCAGTATTCTTTGCATGTCGCACATTCTAGGTGCTCCGGTCACCATACTAACCTACCAGCTCCGTGCCCGCAGCCTTTCCCTTAAGGTTACCTAAAACGAGCACTATATAGTATTACAAACTCACCGGCCACATCACAATATTCGTATAAGATACTGTCCTTAAGCTATGCCAAGACCAGTTCATTTGATTGACTAAGAGAATTTCATTATGATAAATTCCAGTAGCTCCTTCAGCTTTGTGTGGTGAGAGTTGTCTGCGCGGTCGCTCCTTTGACTAAAATGAACTGAGGCCACCCACAAAAGGCACGTAAGTAAACGTTTTGCAAAACGGCATTTATGTAAGCTACGTGCAAGCCCAATGGGCTTTGCAATGCACGTTGTTGTTGTTACTGCGCTCATTTTAATGCCTCGTACGTGCCTTGACATATTAGGAAACTTAATAATTTTTAATTGATACATTAAGTGTAAAGCAAATAGACTCAACAATTCTGTGAACATTTACTTGTTGAAGGCAGTTTGCAGATTGGTTGTGTGTATGTAGTAGTAGTGGTTTGCTGTGTATACTACTCGCCTACGGTCGGCCCTTTTTGACATAGCATTTACGAATATATGTACGTATGAATATAGCAGGCTTGTAATGGCTATTTGTGCCTTGTTCCTTTTTGTTCTTTTCTTTCTTTTCTTTTTTTCTGCGTCATTTACAGATTTGCCTTAATTCTCCTTTAGTTTCTTTCTCTTATTTTATTGAGGCCAATCAAATAACTTTCCAATTTATCATTTATTTACATTTTCAATTACGTCGAATATGCTGTTACATACTTTTAGGCATTAGCATGTACATTTTTGTTTTTCCTTTTTTGATTACTGTTTTTGTTGTTTTGCACATATCTTTAGTTGTACATGGCGCTAAATTTATGCGCATCAACGTGCGATTTTGCATTGAGTGCTTTTAAAAAGGATTTCCACTTCAATAATGCGCCAACGCTTTTTATTTATGGAAAACATTTGTTGAGTGTGCAAAAATACAGTAAATAAACACTTAAAGTTTTGCACTTGAAACTGTGTACTCTAACTGAGCAGACAGCTAACTCAGGCAGTATGATTGCATTGATTTCGTATTGCAGGGTTTGAAAAAGAAAACAACTAAGATTCTATGAAATGTCCACAAAGCCTAAAAGTAGGCACTATAAACAATAATAAAGGCGAAAAACTATGATGATTTGGGTTATTAATATAAACAAAGTATTTCAGAAAAATTAGAAATATTGGTTGGAAGGCACTATTCGTGCAAATGATAACCAGTTCCGGTTCTCAGGCGTAGATATGGAAGGGATATACCTACATAGTTTCCAACGTAAAATGAAAGGAGGACTGTCTAGTCAGCAATCGAACACCTAACGGCGCTCGTGAAAAAATCTGCATTATAGTGATAAGACTTATCGTTTTCGCAGCTATGTATCTGCTGAGGAAACGAGATATGTATTAGAGAGTAGTATCGAAAAGAGAAGCTTAAATGATAAAACCGTTCTCCTATATTAAGGTTTTGTTTCCTTTGTTTTCTAAGTCTTTGTTCTCGGAGAGCAAGCTCGCACTTTTCTTTGTCAGTTTCATAGTTCAGGTTCTTGGCTTTCGCCTAATTTTCTTGTACTGTGTTGCCAAACTTTAGGCGGAATCTATGATCATTGAGAGGTATTTAAACTCCAAAGATTCCTCTTCATAAGCGTAGCAATAACCCTTTGTTCTGCATTCCTCGGTAGGCAATCCCAATCACCCAGCCAGCATTAGGCAGCTGCAAAACAAACAAATAATGACGGAGCCCTACTTACCTCCTATAAAGAACTTGATTAAACCGTCAAGTGCATCGACTTAGAAGAGGCCTTAAAATCCATAGCACAGTCGTGTCAAACCTCATAGACTCCGAGATATATCACCAGTTTTACCATTGATTTGTTATAAAAAGAAAAGCGCACCTAGAATTTTACCCGTCTTAAGATTTCAATAACGAGCGAGGAGAAACATAGGGACAGAGATAAAAAAAAGTAGAAGTCGGGAGATGACAAGTAGCTCTTATAAAATAAGAATCTAAGTCAGAAGCGAATAAATTAATAGGGAAGACTTTTCACTCTGATAGTCTCCACCGTCATCCGTAAAGTGGTGCCTGTAGATATTTTCAAGATTCGATGTGGAGATGAATTATGTCAGGCCAAGCCGTAGCAAAAAATCGAAATAAAAACTAAAACCTTTGTAATGGTTTTTAAAGGTGATGCGACTTAAATATAATTTTTTAATGAGACTTCAAGACTTCAAGTTGTTGTTGCTGTTGTAGCGATGAGGCCTTAGGAAGTGTTATAGATGTTGATGGCCCTTTGCCGGATGCAGATCCAGTACGTTCCGGTAACAAGCACCATAAATGTACTAGTCCGACCATCTCGGGAATGATTTGGTATGACCATATGGAACCTTCCAGGCCATACCGCCCTCCCACCCCCTAGATCCACACCGATATTGGGGTGGTCAGAGCCTCAGCTTCTAAAGAAACAGGATTCGCCACGGCTAAGTGAATTTGACATTTTTTATCTTTGCTCACTACTTGAAATAGTCCGCCGGCTTCTCCGGTGTACTTGGTACGAATAGAGAAAATGGTGTATACCTTAACGCGCATAACTTTTGTGAAAGAGTTTTCTAAATTTGTACACACTTCAGCATATCCACGCATGAAATCTCCATTCATGTTATTAAGCATTTTTGATTTTGCTTACTGGGTTGCGAACACATTCTCACCATATCCATTTATTGAAATCCAAGTCAAACTCAATAAGAAATCAGTCACATATACGAACATGCTGTGCCTTAATAGCTGTGGATTCAATAGCAATTAACATAAGCAAATACATATGGGCATGCTAGCTTACACTTAAGCCTTCTTTCACACAATCGCACGAACGTATAAGCTTACCAATAAAAAGGAAAGGGTCCTTACATCCTTGCAGTGCCATACTAAACGGCAGTGGTCGAGACAAAAAGCTGGGCGTGGTAATAATGCTTGATAAAACAAATGAAAGAACAATGTGAGAAGACATGACATAGCAAGCTTTTATGCGCATACGTGCAAAATCATTGTTGGCAGCAGCATGAAAAACAAAAAATGATGAAGCTTTACTCATATGTACGTGGACAGCAGGAGGCGGTGTATATATATAGAAGAATAAGTTGACCAAGGAATAATAGGATAACTTGCAAGACGGCATTACAGCAGCAGTAAAAAGAGGATTTGCGGGATTGTGTGTGAGAATTGGAAAGAAAAGACTATTTGCTTGTGTATGCCTTATATGATGAGACGTGAGTATGCTGCTATGAGAAAAATGGCTCTTTTAATTTAAATGCAAACACCTTTGTGTGTCGTACATACATACACATGCATCCATACAACACACATGTTCACATAATTACTTATCACATAATACTTACATACATATAAACTTCTTATATTGTTTCACAACAGCAACTGAAGCTTAAACTTAAGTGAACATATTTTTGTTTTTGCTTTGGCCATAGCAAGGGATTTATGTGATAATCATTTAAGTGAAAATTTAATTGCATACTTTATGGATGGGTTTTTAAAAGATTTCGCATAGGCTTAGTGCGAACACACAGATGTAAATATATTTCCACAAAGGAGCAAGCAGACATGTTATACAATATATGTGAGTATAAATGGAATGAGAATTTGCACTGAAATAGTATACAAAAGTAACAATGTACTATATTTACAAGTAAAACATGATAAAAGACAACACCGGGTGGCCTGGTAGCTTATAAATGGCAGGCTGCATGTACGTAAAATTTATGTAAAAGTTAAGTAATGGTGTAAGGGGCCAGCTTGCATGACAGCTATAAAGGTGGGCAGTAACTTAAGCTTTTTTTCACTTTTCCATATAGTGATGAGCATAAAAACATTAATTTATGCATATGTACTTATATTTATATGTATAATGCAATTCATACATTTGCCCATAAACAAAATGTCGAGCACGCCTGCAAGTAGGCAATAAATATACCAAACTGACTTGTATGTCGAAAGGTAAGGCAATTTAATACCGATAGATAAATATTGCTTGGGCTTAATATTTTGAAGTATTTATGTTTAAGCGCTTTTTATATAACACCTCTGTATGTGCAGCTGTAAGTATGTATATATTCGCATAGTAAAATAAAATTTATGTTTAATAAAGTATGTTAAACAAAGAGTTTCGATTTACGTGAGAGCTTAAGCAGAATTTGCTTTATTATTGCTTTAATATATATATAGGCTGTATTTAAGTTATACAGGCTATGTTGTTGTTACTGTGGCGATAAGGGCACTCCCCGAAAGCCTTGCGGAGCGTTATCGATTTTGATGGTCCTTTGCTGGATGCAGATCCGGTATGGTCCGGTAACAAGCATCCTAAAGGTACTAGCCCGACCATCTTGGGACCGATTTGGTATGACCACATAACACCTTCTAGGCAATACCGCCAACCCACCCTCTAGATCAATCAGGAGCTCGGGGTCGCCAGAACCTCGGCTGTTAATGAAACAGGATTCGCCACGGGTAGGTGAGGTTGACAATTGGGTTGGAGAAGCTATAGATTGCACTGGCCACCCCTTGAAATAGGTGCGCTACACAACCCCCTTGTCACCTCTTACAACAGGCATACCTAGCGCGGGTATATTGTAAGCCCTCTAACCCGCTGGGGAATTACACAGGCTATCGCAGTTATTTATAAGTAAAGTAATTCGACGTCGAGTAAATCATGTATGCCTATTTGTTACTGAAAAAATTGAAGACGCAAAAAGGTGACGTAGAGGCCTAGCGATATATTTATGGTGCCCAAAATTATGTAATAATTAAACTATTGGGGAATGAACTATGTAAACAAAAAATAATGCAACTCAGTGAGCCTCTTAATATTTATATCCCACAATATCTACTTTACATATTGGTCTCATATAAAGTTTCACAGGAAATTTAAAAAAGTTTTCTACTCAGTGTAGCCAGAAATTATGCAAAGTTTATTTTACGAAAGGATTTATATGGTATTTATTTTCTGTGCATACAAAAGACGTGCATTTATCATATTTTAATTCATATAACCTAAAAGTATGCAATTAATTTTACAAAGAGCGTTATGATTGGAAACAATCATCCATTAAGTTTTAGATGCAAGATACAAGAGATAGGCGGATCAAATGACGAATTTCTTTGGCGATGTTTTAGCTTCTTTTCTGTCTCAGCCGTGGAAATTGCCTGGACATTGATCAGTCATAGCTTCGGCTATTTTAGTTTTCGTTATTACAAGCTATGTGCCATTTTTGCCCGCCATATCTTCGCCTAAAATATCTTTGGAGGCTATGTCTCCTATGGAGGGTGTCTTGCAATTATTTTTTTATATTTTCGCTCGAATGAATTACCATGACGATATTTTTCCCTTATCCGCGAGAATTCTAAAATTTCGATCTTTACGTCTATCTCTTAGACAGCGGCTTACTGTACTTAAGGAAAAGGCGGATGAGGTAATTTTCAATGCCCTAGGCAGTCTAATTTGGAATCTGTGTCAGTTTCCACACAGAGTACCAGTAGCATCCTAAAGTAAATGCTCAGGGCTTGCCAAAACTAGCCTGCAGAAATGCCAAAGGGTAACATTTTGATATAGGCAAAGAGAGTAGTAGTACTATAGAGTCTTTGATATAGGTCGAATACCACTTATATTAGAAATATCATAGAAAAACATCCCAGCAATTTGTTTATGAAGCAATTTCTGGAGAGAGGCTGAGAGTTAATACCGAATAGTTATTTCATGAGGTGAAAACTAAGATAAGGCAAGCCGTTCAATAGTGTAAATTTGAAGAGCTCGAGCATGCTGGTTCATTAAAGGTGAACCATCACTGCCTTCAAAGAACCATCTAATGCCTAGAAGTATGCAATACTATATAAAGGTAAATCTAGGACATCATACTTTTGGATGAATTAATACATTAGCATTCGAACCTGGTTTTGTTTTATTTTAAAAATACAACAAATGAAAAATGTGGATAATTAAATACGAATTTGGTGTACAGGAGATTTCATTTAAAATTGAGACTTAATTCACTAATATTTTTCATAGTAAATGAAAATGTACAATAAAAAGTATCGATATATACTGTCTATATGTAGTCGTAATGGACCGGCCAGTTTAATTAATATGTAGCGTAAACAAAAACGAATCTTCAGACTAAATAAAATTAACTAATGAACGCCTAATTGAAGGCTAAGTTTTTTCGAAATTCACAACTAATTGAAAATATTCTAGTTTCTGTAAATTTTTTGCCTTAGCATGGCTTCATTTATTAATTTGTAAACGCGTTTCATCATTATTTGGAATGTGCGCTTTACGAATTTGTTTTAGTCTTTTAAAATCAAATTTAAAATAACACTTGAATGATTCTCTTTTGAAGAGATAAAATAAACAAGATTTAATATACATCTCAATACTATAATGGCCTATAAAGCTTTAAAATAAACCGCATTACAGCACTAAAATGACTGAAAGTACATCGGTTGCTAGCTAGCTCCTAAAAGTATGCAATAATAATTGTGCAAATATTTATAATTACTTAATATTGTAATAATCTTTTACATTTTGCAGCCAATGGCAAAATATTTAAATGTAAACAATGAACCGAGTAAACGAAGGGCACTGTACAAACTTAATATACACATAGAAAAATGTATACATACACACACAAAACACACAAGTGTGCATACAGTCAGTGTGTTTGTGCAGCGTAATGAAAATTGTTCATTGTATGCTAGTTTAAACAGTTGAGAAAGATTCTACTAAGCAAACAATTGCATGTAAACATATTCATAAAAAGCTCTGAATATATTGAAGTTTCATATTAATATGTGTATAGCCAACATCCGAAAATTATGCTATGTTTTATAAACCTACACATCCGTATACATATCTACGCTCGGTAATTATACATTAGAGGAATTATTGTAAATATCCCTTAGGTTATGCTCTGGTAAAGGACCGAAGTGCTGCTTACATTTTAAGCTGTGCAAATTTGTTGGCGCTTTGTGTGTATGTATGTGCTTGTAAAGTCTACTTTCAGGCGCTTACTACATTATTATTAATATATTATTAACACAATATTTACTTGGGTCAGCAGTGCAGCCATGATTTTTGAAAAGAACACAAATCTTCTAAAATATCATATTTATAAAAAAAAAAATATGAGAAGAAGGATAATAAAAAATACTGCTAAAATCACGAGGAAAAAGAAAATTGAATTAACAAGCTGGAGCATAAGGCAATTGAAGGGTACTGTTACACGTAAATGCTTTTAATCTTTATTGTATGAACAATTTTTAATTAAAATATACATTTACTTTTACATTGCTTACACTAAGGTGGCATGGCAAATTACAAGGATTACAAGCTTTGGCAAAATGCAAATATTTACTATAAAACTTGTGCTTACTGCAGCATGCGAGCGTATTTTTAATAAAGTAATTTGGCAAATTTGGTTGAGCTTGGGATTAGCTTAGCATTTTTGTGTTTGCCGTTTTGCTTCAACGAACGACTAAGAAAACGTGAGCATGTTGGCATGAAATTTTATATCAACATAAATGCTGATGTGCGCTAAAACATAATTACAGGCGCGTAATTAATAAATGGGTGAGTCAAAGTTTTACATGAGAAATTTGGTAAAGCATATGAGTGCTACATAATTCTGTTGCACACTTTTTGTGTGGCATTGACTGCTGTAAGTTTCTGTAATATAAAGTAGCGCTTATTTATAAAGTAGCTACTAGAAAATTACGCAATTAGAGCTAATGCCAAATCGATTTTAGTGCAGATGCCTCAAGTATGGTTTTATGCTGTGCTTGCTTAGTTTCAAAGTTATTGCATAACTTTATTGCTACGTATCGTTTTTTTCTGCTCGTGACCTTGACTTTGAGGGTCATTAAAGTACTTCTGTGCTGCGTATCAAAAGTAAATCTAACTATCGTTGCATAGTTTTGGGAGCCAGTTTACAATTTTAAGAAGGTTTTAAAGTAATTTTGAAATAAGCTATTTCTGAAATGATCTTCAAATATACCTTCAAGGTTCGATTTTCCACAAAAAATATATTTTCAAAAATTTGAGGTGCGTTACGAATAATAATTGAAGATAAGCAGCGGTTCATGATTTCATTTTTTTTGTTGGAATCACAGTAACCTTCGCTTTAAATTTCTCGTAAAATATAATTCAATTAATTTAATAATTTGGGAAAAATTTAAACAACGTGACATCAGGACGGACAAGGCGACAGCTGTTTCGATTATACCTTGTAAATCTCTTCAAAGCCTTTTCTCCCGGGAGTGGGAGTCGAACTCGCACCCCTACGATAGTTGAAATGGTTGTAAACGCATTCAGCTACGTCATGCCTGTTGTGAAGTCTTTTCCCATTAAATAAATTATAAAATTAAAAAATTGCTTCAAATAAAGGTTTTCATACATTTAAAAAAAAAAAGCAATATGGGCAATCCCCGATTATTAAAAATAATTCAATTAAGTTTTTTGATAACTAGCGTTTTCCATAGATTGACTATCACATAATTCAACTACCTTTTAAAAATATAACTAGCACCTAAAAGTATGCAACATATAGAACTAAGAGGCTATCGTGGTTGAAAATTTCCGGCTGACAGGGAGTCATCTATAAATCTTATAAAATAAAGTCGCTAAATGCCATGTATGCACATAACTTCACACAGAATGCTCCGATTTTAAAACGGTGTTTTGCATTTGAAAGCTTAGCTACGTCAGATGGTACAGTTAATATCATTTGAAGATATATATTATAGGGGCGTGGCAAATTGCCAAAATGTAGTAAAAAATCATGAAACTTTTGTTTACACAGCTATAACTCATAAACGGATGGATGGATTTAAAAAATTCTACTTTTCAGTAAAACTTTGAAATATTTACCTTCGATTTGCATCAAAAAAAAAAAAAAAAAATACTTGACTCCTTTCTTATATCAGCCAAATTGTTTAAACAAAAGTAACATTTTTACCAAAAAATTCGTGTGTGTGTGAATGTTCGGTGTCAACTGTTCGCGATAATTGCTTTTGAGTTAGGTATTATGCGACACATACGTACATATGTACATAGCATTCGCTGCGTTATTTAAATTCGGGCGTAGGTTTATAGGCATGTATGAATGTACATATGTATGTATTTTCATATCATATCAGCTTGACATAGGTATATACATACATATTTATGTAACACAAATGGTTAAGAATGCATACATCTATTGAAAAATAATCTTTCGTTAAAAATATTAAACATTTCCTTAAAATTCTTCAAAAAAGTTTTATTTTTTGGATTAAACCTTTAAAACTGCGCAACGGATTTTCATGCGCTTTTTTCTAATAGATAGAGTGATTGAAGTTTGTAGATTGTATAATAACATCCATTAAATAGTGGAGAAATACTGTTATTTATGAAGTTTCTAATGTGATGTATATATGTACATATATAAGAGAAAGTGGTGTTAGTTACACTATTTATAACTCAAGAACGGATGAACAGATTTGGCTGAAAATTGGTGTAGGGGTAGCTTAGAACCAGGAGACATGCATAGATACTTTTTATCCCGTTCTGGATAGGGTATTCAGATCACAACATGGACCTGGGTAATCCTGGGATATGTTTGTAAAATGTGGGCATCAAATGGAAGCTGTTTATGGGAACTTTGATACGGGGTATTTTTCGTACCCGCGGGTGACTAGGGTCTCGAGATATAGGACAAAATGTGTACCCGGGTACCCCTAGAATGTGATTATAGAATATGGATAACAAATGAAAGCTGTTGATGAGTGCTTTAGTACAGGGTAGTATTCATACCTATTGGTGACTAGGGTCTCGAAATTGGGGCCAAAACGTGGACCCTGATACCCCTAGAAAGTGTTTATACAAGAAGGATAACAATGGAAAGCTGTTGATGAGTGCTTTAGTACAGGGTAATTTTCATATCTGTTTGTCACTAGGGTCTTGAGATATAGGCCAAAACGTGGACCCTGATAACCCTAGAAAGTGTTTATACAAGAAGGATAACAATGGAAAGCTGTTGATGAGTGCTTTAGTGCAGGGTAATTTTCATATCTGTTTGTTACTAGGGTCTTGAGATATAGGCCAAAACGTGGACCAGGGTAACACTAAGATGTGTTTTTACATTATGGGTATCAAATTCAAGCTGTTGATGAGTGGTTTAGTGCAGGGTAGTTTTCATACCTATAGGTGACTAGGGTTTCGAGATATAGGCCAAAACCTGGACCCGGATACCCCTAGAATGTGTGTGTAATATGGATATCAAATGGAAACTGTTGCTCAGAGCTTTAAAGTAATTTTCATTGTGATATTCGATTTAGTCGCATCAACCTGGCAAAACTGATAAATATGCATGCGAAGTCGAAAAAAAGCATGAATTGATAATACCCACATACCTATTTACATACGTCCTATTCGATTTGTCTGAAATTTGGTATATAATTTTGTCTATATTAGTATTTACGATCCTTTTTTCGGGGAAGTAGACCAGAGACGGGCTGGGAATGCGATAAGGACTAGGATTGGGACTGAGACCCGGAGTCGGAATGGAACTCGGAATGGGACTGGAACAAAATACATACCACCCTCTGGGACTGACAATAAGGGATGAAGAAGAATGGGAAAAACTTGAGAGAAGAGAACAGAGGGAAGGATAAGGAGATTGAGAAAGAGATAGAGTGAGACGAAAATAGATATAGATGAAGCGAAAAAGACGGAGGGAGGAGTGAATAAAATGATTAAGAAGAAGTGAAGAGGGGAGGGCAGAGTTAGAGAGAAAAAGCTTATTAAAATGTATGCAGGTAGACCAAATTTAGGGCAGAAAAATGTCTGACGGGTCTGCTAGTATATATATAAACAGGATATTGCGTGAGAAAAAATATATAACTATGAGATTAACATGTTAAAACAAGCAAAGATCTTCCAACAGCACTACACGCTTTTCGCTTAGTCATAAAATTTCGAATTTTTAAAATTTCCAAAATTTTTCTTCTACCACAGTTTAAATGCCACTATTAAAAAAAAAAAAATATTCTGGTGGCGCCTAAATGCATTCAAATAAAAAGCACGAAAAATTGGTGCGTTTAACCATATTTCGCTCAGCCCATAAAAGCTCAAGCACATTTGGAGTATATTTTATATTACGACCTGAAGAAAATGGATTTATGTGCTTACTCCTTTCTATAACAAGTCGGATTGCTTAGCAAAAGTTGGCACAACGACAGTCAGGCACATAAACTAAAAGTGAGTATCTAAAGCAGGAGAGAGCCGGGCGAAAGAAACGAATTATAAAACCCGTTCCCACCTTCGGATGGTTTCATTTCAACTGGCAGTTATCCCTGAGCTGTTAGTGAAGTCTCTAGATTAACTAGATTTACAATATTCCATATAGCACCCTGTATAACTGCCGATTTTTTGTAGCGTTTTAAAAATTTTATCAAACAAATTGAAATTTTTGGAGTCCGTGTGTTCAACGTAATAAAATTAAGGACTTAGACATACATATCTCATCGTATCTTATCAAAGTTTTGGACGTTTATTCTTGTGCCAATGTAGTTGAGCGATAAATTTGGGAAAATTCCAGCATAGAGTTATGAAATACTAGTCTTGCTTATAAGCATTTAGTAGCTTGTAGTGCATACTTTTGGGCAGACAAACTTTAAATTTATTAATGGCGAAGTTTTATAACAGGTATTTTATTAGAAACCAAACTACTTGTAGGCTACATATTTTATAGCATAGCACTAAACGATCTTTATACACAATTTGTAGTACACATTTAGGCATATGCCTGAAAATTGTTACTAAAATATGCGAGAATTTAATGCGTCTCCAGCGAGTTAGGCGTTCAGTATATAGTAGGTATGCCTGTCGTAAGAGGCGACTAAAATACCAGATTCAAGGTGCTGTGTAGCGCAACCATTCAGGTTGCCAGCGCAATATATAGCTTCTCCAAACCCAATTGTCAACCTCACCTATCCCCGGCGAATCCCGTTTCACTAACAGACGAGGCTCTGGCGACCCCAAGCTCTTCATGGAACTTGGTGGTGGGGAGGGATCACCTGAAGGTTTAATGTGGCCATATAAATCGTTCCCGAGATGGTCGGGCCAGCACCTTAATTGTGCTGTGTTACCGGAGCGTACCGGATCTGTATCCGGAAAAGAACATCGATAACACTCCCCGAAGTCTTCGGGGAGCAACCTTATCGCTACAACAACAACAACAGAAATTAATGCGCTCTATAAACAGATAGTTTTCCGCAGTTATAAGGGACCATTTTATAATATCTAAAGAGTAAGTATGGAAACGGAGTGTAATAATATCTATTACTATGAACAAATTTTTAATATTTATTTATTTTGTTTATGGTATTTCACGACCCTTGAAGCAGATGAGCAAAAAACTGTACGAAAATAAACTAAAATATAATCGCTTCTATCGATTGCATAAAAACATTGAAATTAAAAGAACCTTTAAAAGTCATTGCATACTTTGAGGCGGATAAAATTTAAATGCACTTCAAAAGCAAACTATTAAACTGTAACATATTATCTCAAGTTTTTATGAATTTTGATATATAATTCGAGAATTCGCGTTAATTAAAGCTATTTTTGCTCCGTCAGCCCATAATTATGCAATACTGATTTTACGTTATTTCAAGGTATCTTTATACCTTTCATGAAAATGAAATGGTATATTAATTTCGTCACGAAACCCAAAATTGTAAGTCCTTAATGGAAAATAGATAGACCCACCATTAAGTATACCGAAATAATCAGGTTGAAGAGCTGAGTTGATTTAGCCATGTCCGTCTGTCCGTCTGTCTTTTCGTAATTACTGCTCTATTTTAAGAGCTAGAGGCTTCAAATTTCAACGAATGCTTACCTATATAGCATATATTGTTGTCTAAAAAATCATACAGATCGGTGGTATATATAGTATATATATGGTGGTATATATAGTATATATATATAGTATATATATACATTTTCGCAATTTCTACCACATTTTAATAGCTATAAGCTTCAAATTTAACCGATTGCTTACGTATATAGTATATATTGTTGTGTCAAAAAATCATAGAGGTCGGTGATATATATAATATATATATGATGGTATATATAGTATATATATATAGTGTATATATATTTTTTTTGCGATTTCGGCTCCATTTTAACAGCTAGAAGCTTCAAATTTCACCAAATGTTTACGTGTATAGCATATATTGTTGTCTGCAAAAATCATAGGGACCGGTGGTATATATAATCTCATACAACCGATTGTTCAGATAAGAAACTTTGCGCAATTCCTTCCCCATTTTAACAGCTAGAAGCTTCAAATTTCACCAAATGCTTACGTATATAGCATATATTGTTGTCTGAAAAAATCATAGAGATCGGTGGTACATATATTATATGCCCCATATAAACTGTATTTATTTGCCCATTTTTTACGGCTAGAAGCTTCAAAATTCATAAAATTTCATCAAACAGTTACGTTTACGTCATATATTGTTGAAATACGTGATTCGTAGTCATAGTTTTTACGCGCAGACCACAAAAAACCTGAAACTTTGCATCCTCACACAAAGCACCTACCTATTTTTTATTTTATATTTATCCTAAAAATCGTTTAGGTATGTAGATCTGTTCACTATATATTTCTTATCTTATACATCCGATTATTCGGAGATTACGAACGGGATAAGATTATTGTTCAGCCCCATTCATGAAAGGTATGAAGTCTTCGGCACAGCCGAAGACAGTCCCGTCCTTAATTGTTTTTCTTTCTTTTTAGTATTTAACTTAAACCGATATACATACATTTCTATTAGCTTTGACAAACAGCTACTAAAAGCAATATTAATTCAAACTAATCCGTTTTGTTTTCGTTTAGCAGCAAAAAAAAAAAACGCTCTTATCCGGTGCTATACAAAATATAGAGTTAGTTAGTTAGTATGTTTTTAGATAAATTTAAGTTGAATGTGCATTAAAAGCAAACTAAATCACAATGCGTTCACAATCAAAAGTTTTTATGAATTTTGATATTTAATGTGAGAATTCATAGTAATAAAAGTTATTTCTGCACAGTCAGCCTATAATTATGCAATTTTTTTTTGTTTGAGCTTCAGGGTATTTCCTTTTTTTTTGTAAGCACTTAGCTTAATACCGATATAAATAAATTTCAATTAGCTTTGCTGACCATAAATTCAAACTAAGCCACATTGCATGCTTTTAGGCGCCACTACAAAAAAATAAATTATTTTATCATAAAATTTATATAGTATATTTAATATCAGGTATACACGCAAATCCCCAATTTTTAGTGACAGCACATGCATTAATGCACTGCCGCGTGAAAAATTTATGTTACACATTTAGGCGCAAAGCTTGGTTAATTCATTGCGTTAATCTAACTATCGGCAGAAAAACAAATGTTACTGCGACAGGTGCAATAAGCGAAAGGAAAATGATCAGCCGCAATGAGCGCTTACTTAATATGTGGTATATATGTGGGAAAAAATGTAGGCTAAAACAAAAAACAAAAAAAAAAAAAAAAAAACAAACAACAAATTACACACAGCATTAACTAAATGTCGTAAAAATGTGAACTAAATTAAAATCAAAAGCTAATCCAGCTGCTTAATTTAATTACGCTAAAATAAAATGTCACTAACTCAATTAAATTTTAATGTGTATAGAACGCCTGTGGTGCACGGCCTTGCTGCACAAGTGTGCGTGGGTGTGTTGGGTGTGTAATGTGATGACAGCTGACACATGTATGTATGTGTAACGGTGTATGGGTATTTGTGTGAACATAAAAAATAAAATGCAATAACAGTAACAGTAAATAAAATAAAGAAAGACAACACAAAAAAAATACTGTTATAAATTTTCATTTACAATTTCAATCAGTGGTTAATCCTAGAAGTGACACAAACATGCGCGCACGCACACACTGATACATATGTTTGTATGTAGGAGACAGAAAAAAATTGTAAAAATAAATAGTGGATAGATAAACAAATACAGCGAGCGGAAATTGTTGTGCATACGCTTTGTCAGGAATAAATTTATACAATATTTTGTTTGCACAGTGTGCAAGAGCGTTTTGTTTTCGTTTTTCCAAAGCCCCGTCTCACCCTACCTTTATCCACAGCTTAAATGAATATTGTAGCCTAGCGGCAAGGCGATTTTTGTACCGGATGTAAGTGTTACAGAAATTTAAGCACGTACAAGGCATTTATTTCGTTAAAGCGCGTCACGAACCAAAGCTTAAGCCGGTACAATGTTGGGAAGAAGCGAAATAGTACGAGGGGTGCTGGAGCTTGTAAGCTTTAGCTATATATTTTTATTATCAAGCGCTCACCACTCCATCTTCCGCTCTCTCTCTCTCACTCTCACTCTCTGTATTCTTGTGTGAACAGCATGTGGTCATTACTAAAGCATTGTTGAAAAAGCATTGCAGGCCAACAAGCGCTTTGTGGCAAAGCTAGCAGGGTCAAATTTGACAATAATTCTCAATTTCAAATTGAATAAATTAACGAATGTGCGCTAGATGGCGCTGTGAGCATACAACTGTAGTATGCGAGTCTATTTGTTTACAAATGGTTCCAAATACGCGTCTAGCGTTTAACAACTTAATTCCAACAATCGCTCACTCTCTGGCTCTTCACACCCTTACTAAATTTTATCGCCAGCTTTAGTCTTGACTACTGCGCGACGCTAAAGCAAACAAACCAAATGTATACCCATGTGATACACGGAACGCACAACATTTTACTGTGTAAACATTTTCAAAGTGAAACCAAAAAATGCTATTAAACCAATATTTGTACGGTGGAAACGACAAATAATACAAGTAAAATAAAAAAAAAAAATATTAGGCACCACAGAAGCAACAGGATTGCAAGCAAATCAAAGAGCTCAAGCTTTGTCTTTGGTTGTGTCCTTTGCCTAAATCCCATGTCGATTAAGTAAAATGCTGTTGCTATTTTGTCTAATTTCCACAAAATGCTTTGTTGAAAAAAAACGTAGCATACACTAAGGCGCATAAACATAGTGACCCTTACTACGTTGCATTCAAAATACACACACACACACACGAATGCGCACACATGACTTCTACTTGTGTATTTTTCTTCTCATCTCTGTTCATTTCATTGTATTTTTGCTTTATCTCCCACTTCCTTGTTGCTGTTTACCACTTAAACTCTGTTCGAGCCTCAGTCCAGCAGCTCATTTTGGCTTAAGAGATTTAAAACTTCTATTCTCCAACAACGCTTTGCTTGATATTTTTCCAATTACTGTCGTATTTGCTGTTAAGTGTTGGAATTGTTTGTGAGATGCTTTAAGCTTGTATTTGGCATTTGTTAAGCTTTTTTTTTTAATTTGTTTGTTGGTCCGATTGGTCAGATAGACCAACGTTAAATGAAACATATTGGATTTGGCTTGTAATATGTGTGAGTAATTTTAATTTTGTGCTGGGTCTGATTGTATTAAGATTTAAGGTACTAACTACTTGTTTTAATTATATGCTAAGACTGCAAAGGTGAAAGAGGTGGATGCTTCCACTTCTACGTCCTACTTACAGCTTTATCAGGTGAGGTATCTATTTTAATAGGGCGAAACGCATGGGCTCAAATTGGGCCGTGCCCTCAAACAGCTTCGCTGAGCGCTTGAAGTAAACAACTGGCAAGCAAAATTCCAAAACGCTGATAATGTTAGCCCAGCGCCTGCTTAGCTAACTCCAAGTCACCTGTTGGGAGCCAGGTAAGAAATGTCCAACGTAATCCAAAAGTTTCCACTGCCAGAAAATTCAGTTTGCTGTGGCATGCCACAGGCTCTGGAAGCGAGATAGTTTTTATCAAAAGGCAAGTCGAGCAATTTTTCACATAATTTTTTTGTCATGGGTAGTGTTATCGGTGTTGATGGTCCTTTGTCGTATATAGATCCGGTATGTTTTGGTAACAAGCACCATTGAGGTACAAGAACGACCATCTCGGGAACGATTAATTTGACCACATTTAACCTTCTAGGTCATCCCGTTCCCTCACCCCAGTTCAAAGAGGAACTTGGGATCGCCAGAGCCGGGCCTGCTAAATATGTGTATGATATAATAATTTTTGTAAGAGAATTCTTCGCACGTAAGTCGTTTTGACAATTAGTTTGGGGCAGCTCTAAAGCTATAAAGCTTTGTATAGCAAATATCAACCCACTAAATCCCACCGTATTCTTTATAGAGGCGAACTGCGCCTTAAAGGCGGTGCACTGAAAGAAGTGTCTATTGCCTCAACGATACCAGAACGCTAATGAAGAAACCACAGGGATCGCCCCAAAAAGTAGCTTTTTGCCACTTTCCAGCAGTAAAAGGCAAGTGAAACCTTCATGTCGTTTTCCTTAAACATGATATATTGTACATACAGCACCAATGCTTTTTCATTATAGAAAGTGATATTAATTCAGAAATAAGCAGAATAGCCCCATTTTATTAGGGCAGACAGTTAATCCGCATGAATAAGACCATCTGTTTACGACTTCTAGGTAAACTCCGTAAAACGGTCGTCAATATATTTTGAAATTTCCGCAAACAAGAATTTCCATATAATCGACCAAGCCACCACCTGGCAGCTCTACTCTGAACCAGATCATTCAAAACCCTGACCCAAAACACGTTCCACATATCCCTCAGCGCTTGTACCCATGCACTTTTATGTTTTGCCATTCAGCAATCTGCTAATGAAATTTGCTAGAATCCATACGACTCCCTATGTTAGGAGCATTATTTCAATGAAAGCTCCTTTGATGTAAAAAAAACGTGGTCACCTCTTCTCACTACTTCTTAATACGGGTGTCGATAGAACTGTAACTTAAAAATAAATTTTACTTCACAATCTTCTGTCATCGGCCAGAGTTTTGTTTTAAATTTCTGCCATTATTTCTATTAAAAAGCAGCTTAAGCTTTCGTCACTCACATCATACTGACTCTATTCTTATTATTTTGTATTAGGCGTTATTCTTCGTTCCTTGCATCACGATATCTTTCCACTACATCGACCGTTCCCACACACATAAGCAGCATGGACTTATAGGCAACGTCCTTGCTTTTCGAGGCGGCACGACATTCCCAATCTTACCAGTTGTTGGTTGGTTGGTTGCTGTGCTGCCCGGCTATGGAGCCGGGCCCAAGTAGTGTTCTAGGCACCATTTTGATGCACGTACCAGTTGTTATTGTAGAATTCTTGGAAACATATGATGTCCGCAGCTGCTATACGTAATGATAGTGAAATGTGGGCACGTGTGAGAGCTCACTGGAGTCATATTCGGCTGGCTGTTTCGCAGTAAGTTTCCCGATGACATTTTTTCCTTATAACTGCGTGCCCTTTCTTCACTACACAGAGGCGTTTGCATAGTTTGCCGCCTAAAAATCTTTCTTCATAATTAGCAATTCACTTATCCTAATAACCTGGTTATTATTATTTTATAACTATTTATATGTCAGTAGTACTAACCTATATTATTAGTGTCTTACATAGCTGATGAGTTTAAAAATTCTCTGTAGCTAAGCAGTTTTACATCGCGATGATTCAAAAATACCTGCTTTTCAACCTGGTACCTTGAATGACCATATTTTGCGCGGTGGCGAAGCTCATCAGGCTTTCCGACTGTAGAACCAAATACATATTCCTCTCCCACCCTGGCACTGAAGTAGGCAAGTATGATTCTTACATTATGGCGGTGGCAGCCGTCGCACGTCTTTTCTAGTCACTTCAGAAATAGTCTCTATCATTATCGGCCGCGTCAACTACGCAACTCCTTTACACCCACTTATACATTGTAGCTTTGTCAGGTACGTGATTGCTTTAATTTTAGTAAATTAGTTTAAAAGGTTAGAATATTTTGTCAGAAATAGTGTTTGTATGTTCCATTCATTGAATCACAAAAAAGTGGTGTGTACAGTTAACTACGCCTATGCATCTATATAAATTGGTTCTTCAATTTTTGTTTGCTTACATATATTTTCTTTAAATACCAAGTACCTGAGACTGGTTAATGCAGAAGGCAAATCATTCTCCTCCTGTTTCTTCTAAAAAAATATATATTTTTAAAAAAATTTAATAAATAAAAAAAAATATCCGGAATAACTGTTCCACTTAAAGCACTTTAGCTATTTTTCCATAAAATTTTCGAAACAACGCATTTTAAACATCAATGTGCCTCGACCATTTCATCCATGTCTTTAGTGCTGCACACCCACGCAACCGGAAGGATGTATCAAGCATAAAATATAAATAAACAAATATTTATATGTAAGTAAGCATATAATTTCTGGTACTTTATAGCAAAAGATCATCATATACAAGACTAGCCGTATTAATAAACACGCACCCTCACACACACGTATGCATAATAAGGGCACTTTTACATGCAGACAATAAAAAGTTTTCCGCACTACACATGAATATATATGAAGGCAAGTATTTTTATCATAGATTTTTGATAGCGCCCGTTGGGCATTAGGAAATTACTTAAATTAGGAATATATTGTGAACTAAAAATATGCTTGTTTGTGTGTGTGTGTATGTGTATATATTTTATTTTAACATTTTCTAAAAAGCTATCAGTGTCTGTCTCAAATGTTAAGCTTAACGCTTGAGGCAGGTTTTTTTTTTTGCTTGCTATGTATTAAATTGAGAGGAAACTTTCATTAAATTTTGTGAAAAATATTTTTGTTGGAATTTGCCTCAGGCACATGCGGCACGTTTATTTAGAAACTAATGCTTTGAAAATGTTAACTAAAAGAAAATATTTTAAGTGGTAAAAAAGGCATTTAATATAAGAACGTTTTGAAAAATATGGCATGCACATTTTTTTTGAACTTTTTTATTTAATTCGTGCTCTTTAATTTATTTTGTAATAAGTTTTTGGTGGAACTTTTAATTTATTGCTTGAAATAATTATAAGCTTTCTGCAAATGCAGTATGCTTGAGAAAATTTTTAAAAGTATGATTTTGCCAAATGTTTAATTTAATTACAAAGTTGCGACTAAGAAAGTATCAAAGAGCAGCATGCTGAGCAGAGTGAGAAACTCGAAAAGTTGCCAGTGCAATAAAGAGCTTCTTCAAACCAATTGTCAAACTCAGCTATCCGCAGCGAGTCGTTTTTATATAGCAGGGAGGCTGAGGCGACCCCATGTTCCACACGGAGGATGTGGGCTGAATGATCTAGAAGGTTAAACATGGACACAGCAAATCGTTACCGAGATAGTCTGGCTTATATTCTAATGACTCTATTTTTCGGAGCGTATTAGATCAATATCAATATCCATCAATCCAAATAATCAATATCCAGCAAAGCACCATCCACATCGATAAAGCTTCTACCCCGAAACCTTCGGGGAGTCTTCTTTTCGCAAGAACAAAAAAAAAAAAAAGAAGGAGATGAAAAGAGAGGCCTTCAAACGCAAATAACTATAACAATATTTTCAATTGCTATCATTATTAACAACATAATGATAATTAATAAAATTACCAAGCCTGGATGAAATATGCTGACTAGAAGGCAGTGCTCTTCAACCGAAGGTGCTTTGCATAAGAAATGTTGACTGGGAACATAAGCTTCTCAACCGAACAGTTGAATAAGATTGCATCAACCAATCTGACATTATAATAGTGTATATGCGGATTGAAAGCCCCTACTTTGCAACAGTCTGAAGCTAAAAAGCAGACAGAAAATTGAATAAATGCAACCACCGGAAGAAGATATCTAAGTGAAAATATTATTCGACACTTAAGCTTATGATGCCAATAAGAACAATGCTTATCCTTCTTGGTGGATTTTAAGGTGAAGGGAGTTTTAGGTTTGTATTGTTCCCCAGTTCAAAATTGATTACAGACGTATTGTGACGCTACCAAAAGGACGTTGAGACTAACGTTCAAACAAATACCCGACGAAATACGTAAGGGTAGTGCCGAGAGAGCGGGCCTCGAACAGTACGTGGTTCAATAGGCTAATGTCAAACACTACTGACTTTGTGGCTTTCGATGCTTCATCGTTGCGATACGAATAACCTCCGACGAGATCAGAGCTATAAAAATACTTATGAAAGCGTTGTCGAAATATTGTAAGACGATGAGGAGTATAGGAAGACATAGTTCCATGAGAAACTTGAGATCGTCAGCCTCGCCTGCTTTCATATTCATAACAGTATTCACCTCATGAGGTTGATGATTTGGTTGGAGTAGCAGTAAAGCTATAACATTTTTTATAACAACCTCTTTAATCCCTGGGATCTTCGTATGGGATAGCACAGTGTACGATGGCCATAACATATTTCACAGGCTCCACATGTCAGTGTAATTTTCAAAGCTTCTTTCCCTTAAAAATAAATGTACGGCGCGATAAGCTCAGAAGAGATTTTACGCAGGGCTTCTCTCCTTTCCTTTAATGGATTAAATAAAATAACATTTGTATAAGAGAAGTAAGCCTGCGATGATATTGCATACAACTCTTTGATAAAACTTTTGATAAGGTCTGGAGCGAACTTCTTTGCTAAGAGGTTCACAAAGTAGTTAAAAAATTTATGTATAGTTTAAACGGTGCATACAAACTGTGCGCCTAAAAGTATGGAAAATAGCGGCAACTTGTCGGGTGAGCATTTGCATCCGTTATAATTCTGAATTGGCACCAGAATGCCGTCGGTTATTTGTGTTGTAACTTATGCTCTCTTGCATCAAATTCAGTTTTGCCAATGTCTCCATATTTCATGTATAAACGCATGATGCCTCGTACTCCACTACACTTCTGATTCACACATGTGTAGTACTTTTAATTCAATATATTTTATCTTTCAAAGTTTCTTCCGCTCAGCCTTCATTTTCCGCTTTATTGGTTGCCATATCCTTTGCACTATCTCAAATCGCCTCGAGCTTGTTTATTATGATAAAAATTCTTAATCTCATTCACATGTCTCGCTATGTTTTGTTATTGTCTCTCTGTGTTGCTCTTAATACCATTACATAAGTATACTCATTCATGTACAGATTGCCCATTTGCCCAACAGCGATAGATTATAATCTACATTTATAATTTTTCGTGATCTTATATTTGCAAGTGATCTATTTATCAGCCGCTTCTATCCGCCACAAATTTGTCGTAGCAAAATATTTATGTGTTAAACTTTTGCTGGCTAAGTGTGCGTGTCCAAACTTGTTTGGATGAATTGTGTTACTTGATTTGGTGATGAGAGGCCTGCATATAACTACCGAAGCTACGCCTGCTGATATTGTCTCCGTCGTAATGGTCTTATGGAACACTACGGACTCATTCAGTCTAAGTGAGGTCCTTATGGACCGGCCACTTCAACCTAATGATCTTGTGCGACGCATTTAATATGGCCAGGATTACTAAAATACTAGTTCTTGGGTCTTGGTACAATACTCACCACTGCTGCGGTGCGGTCACTGAACATACTTTGTGACATTGGCTATCGCTTTTTCACCTACGGATTTACACCGTTCCGCGCCAAACATTAGCCTGCTGTGAAACCTGCGTCGTTCCCTCGAAAGAAAGAGTTATATGGGGCAGTGGATTGGTTAACTGGTTCACGGATGGGTCAAAATTGGACAAGAAAGTTGGACTAGGTATCTTCTGATCTTAAAGTAAGATACAAGTTCAAGCTTTCTTATTACTGCATCGTTTTCTAAGCGAAATTAACTCCTACAGTTAGAGAATTCAATACGTCTTTTGATAGCGGAGCGACTATTAAAGCCCTTAACTCAATCGTAGTGCGATCGAGGGTGGTATGGGAATGTTAGATCTCGCTTGTGGTGCGTCAAAGTGTTTTAAGATTATTATCCTCTGGATGTCAGGACATATCATTTTTACTGAAAAGTGTTACACGGACTTCCTAGCGCGCAACTGAACTGAAGGTTGGTGACTGTAGGGAATACAAATTTTGTCTGGCCACTGGTCGCCAGCTCCTGTATAAATGGGCTGGAAAAACGCTGGGCAGACACCTCCTCTATAGCCAGAGTCCAATGAGAGTTCACGCGATACGTTTCATCCTACTGAAAAACCCCTCCTACTGCAGCTACATGTGGTATGAAAAGATGGAATCATAAAGATATTTCATGATTGACTATCCAGCTTTTGCCAGAACTAGGCGAAATTATTTCGGTCCTGGTGCACTAAGATCTCGGAAGGACTTATCCAAGGTCGTGATTAATCTTATTTGAAACTATATGATTTCCACGCAACGGTTCTTTAAGTACCTGTAGCTTACGTTACCATTATCTTATGCGGTATCACAACGGGCCTTCGTGTTGTCCAAGAGAGCTTCTCCTACCGGGTGGCTATCAATGAACCTAATTCAAACTAATCTAGCTTACGATACGGCATCTCATTACATTTACAAATCAACACGGACAAGATCATTTCTTTGTGCATTTTATTGTATGAATGAATTCAATTCGTTTCGTTGTTGTTTACTGCCTAAATTTAGGCGCAAAAAATCGTTTGCACTCATGTTTACTTTGCAAGATCTTACTTTACCTTAAACTCTAAAGTTTGCTTAATTTTTTATTATATTTTAGTAACTGTTAGTATTTTAGTAATTGAAAAGGGGTACGACCACTTTTGGTATCCAAAAGTTCAATCAAAAAAACTTGTTCTAACCCAACCACTTTATATTGTTTACATATATAATAAACTCAAGTAGACCAAAAACAAACTTCAAAATGCAATATGAACAAATGACTCAGACAATGCCTAATCGACTAATGTCCTTGTACGAAACCTAACCTTAAAACTCAACCCTTTCAAGTTTTACAATAAATTACACAAAACGGATATGGAACTTGGGCAAATATTCATACAGGCATTTATTATTCAATTACAAGCGTTTGATGGTAATATAAATAAGAGAAAAAAAACGAGAATATAAAATAAATAACACAATTTTATATGCTTGCCATATTTACACATGTGCATGTGCCTATATATGTTTGTATGAGTGTATGCAGATAATAAAGACTTTATATAGATATGAACGTACATATTTGTGGAAAAAGTTTTCACATTTTAACGAGAAACGACAAGAACATTAAATGCAACTGCTTACTCATGAAGTTTGTTATGTAGTTAGTTGCTTGATGACTCACCCACACATGCATAGAGTACGTAGTCATATAAACTCAAATACACATTTATGCTCTAATAAACTTGCTAATCACTTTATTTGCGTAAAAAATTTATATATATATGTATGCATATTACAGCAATGCATATATTTTAGAACAAGTATTTGCAAAAAGTTTAGCGAGCATATTGACACCAATACTGCAGCAAACAAATACAAGTACGTGTAACACACGCATTCACTTATATCGCTTAAGTACTTTCAAATAGACAAATGGTCACAGCAGGGCACTAATATTGGTCCAACTAAATTTTGTATGGTCGAACATCATGTGATATCATTGCATTTACATATTTGCATACAAATATATTAATATGCTTGTTCTAGTGTGAAGGTTATGAAATTTCATAATCTGCAGAAAATTTACTCAAATACTTTACTAGAGGCCAAATGTTAGCAATAATAAACTTGGTCAACATTTTTTTTTTTTTGCTAAGGCAAATAATTGGAAACGAGCCTTCCAAATGGATGGAATTTCAGCGTATCGAATATTTTGGGCTGAGAAAAGCTCAATATTTGTTTAAGTTTAAATGTTGAGTTAAAATACTTTATTTTAATTTTTAAAAATTTTACCAGTGTTTCGAGCCCTCTTAAAGCGGTTGCATGAGATTAAAACTGACTAAACTTCGGTGTTAGAAGGATATTTTTGTGTTAATGAAAGATAACAAAGTTAAATCAATGGACTTATGCAAGGACATCGATGAAAAATAAACCAGTAATTGTAATTTGTTTTTTTTTTTTTTGTATACAAAACTGACTCAGTAAAGCTTTTTACTAAATTTTTCAACGATTTGACTGGGCCTTAGCAGTGTCGTTTCACGCCTGGTAAATCTATTATCGATTTGATTTTAATGATATGTAAGATTTTGGAAAATAAACATGATAAGATGATCTGTAGGCTATATTTGAATTTAAGTTTTCTGCAAAACTTATAAGACTTTGCCAAATAACGTAGAGCACCAGCACGAGCTCCAATGAGATTGGGAAGAGCTGTGAGCCTTTTGAATCCAAACCAGTTTTTAAGAAGCAAAAAATTTGCGGGGTTGTTGTAGGATAAAACTTAAACACTGTAAAGGACTTCGTCTATCTGGGGACCAGAGTAAACACAGAAAACAATATCAGCTAAAGAATCAAACGGTCTTCAAGTCGCCGATACGTTTTTAGCCACTTTTTTTAAGCAAATGGAGATATAATTTTGTACTTTTCGTTGCTTATGCCAAGATTTCAATAAGCATAATTAAAATTTTGAACCTCTGACTCGCTTTTCCTAATTAAAAAGCACACATTAATTGCACTGAATAAATAAAAACAAATTCAAAGGCAGGTGGCTTAGAAGCGCGTCCTTTCCAATCTCCCACGCATTGCTATTTGAAAGTGCACATCCATTCCAACAGCATCATTTATAAATAAATGCAAACATAAAAGTGGAATGAGAGATATGCTTTCCATTTCCCCAAAAAAATTGGACTGTATCTCGACCACTCAATTATGATTTTGTTTGCTCAAAATTCCATCTAAGAGGACAATATACTCAGCAATCATTTATATATAAAATTATATTTTCTAGAGCCCGCTTGTAAAGAACTGATCATCGAAAAAACTATTGTACAACTAAATAGTAGGTAAGATTTTATTAATCTGTGGTTTAAAAAAAAATTAATGGATAAGTCTTTAGAACAAGCGCGACTTTGTACGGAGTAAGCAATGCAAAAGTAAAGTCCTTACGGGATGTACAAATATTACATCCTACATCCTCATCGCACCCTGAAGGCTCGGAATCTTAGACGGTATTGAAAGAAGCTGACATGTGCTTTGAAATGTTCGAGATAACTTCTCCAGGAGATGTATGGTTTCGTTCGTGATGTCGACGGCGAGTGTTGGAAAAGGTATAATGATGAGCTCTATGGCCTTTACAGACATATAAAGATACTTCAATCACCTTGTTAGGGAAATGGGGACAGTCAGAAAGACTGGTGCTCATTGGATATACAGCGTGGCAGTTGGTAACCAACCTTGTACTTACTTACTTGTTACTTACTACGACTATTTCTAAAGCACTTTTGACTGAACCAGTTAAGAACGTATTCAGAAGGTTATCAATGGGGCGTAATTTCAATTTTTTAGGACATCAGAATGTAAAAGTGTTAGTTTAAGGCACATATTAAGAAGGTATTTCTATAAAGTCAAGTATTTGGGGGCAGAGGAACGGGAGATCGCTATTGAGTTGAGGGAGGCGGGTGGAAGAATACGAGCTCTCCTTTGGTAAAAGCAAATGGCGTCAGTATTTTGCATATAGGAATAGTTAAAATAATTTGTCTTTGCAGTTAAGCGCCAAATAATGATGATGATATTAGGAACTGAGAATGAAGGTGTAGAAATGGATCATATAATCAAATTTGGGGTCAACTTGTAAATCACAGAAGTGCAGGTTACAATCCAACTCCCTGGTTAAAAGGATTTGAGGAGATTTACGAGGTATAATGAAACTGCTGTCGCCTTGTCCATCGTCATATGTCGGGTTGTTTAAATTTTCTCTTAAATTCTTCATGGTGAAATAGGAAGCATAAAGTAAGGGGATTTTACTCGGCTAGGAAACAAAGCTTTTGTTAAAACGACTGTAGATTCAAAAATGATACAGAAACAATAATGACATATATAGTTTACGAAGAGAATGCCGTTATAAAATATGCACAATAAAAAATAAGCTTTTTCAAAAAAATAAAAGTTTGCTCTGAAACTATCTTACATAAATAAGCATTACGTGTTAGTCGGCTTTTGCAAATTTTTTTCTCGATTGTTGCTGGCAAAGGATTTTTGCGCAGCTAAAGAGTTGAACACTGCAAATTTTTTGTAAGGAAACATTTTTTTTTGAAAGCTTGAAAAAGCCAGAAATACATTGTAGTGCGCATAACAAGCCTTAAAATAAAACTTTTCTGCAAGAAGAAATAATGGTGGTTTTTAATGAAATAGTTTTGGTTTAAGTTAGGGAATTTTCACTGGTTGTTCACTGTTTTAAATTTTTAGGCTCAATATTTTTGGTAACGTTTAAGTAAAGACGTCAGCCTAACAATAACTAGCCTGAAAGTATACCACAGTCTTAAAACCCTTTTCTCTAAGAATAATTATCAGTGATTTCATTTTATATATTAATGATTTGAGCTGGTATTATCCAAGAATGCGTTGTGCACTGTTTTGCATTTTTTAAGCTCTAAATTTTTTCTAACGTTCAAGGAAGCCAGCTTAATAAATCATGGCGCGATAAACGTGCCTCAAAGTTTACCTTAGGCTTGACAAATATTTCCCTAAAAAGATTTATCAATGTCTTTACTAAAAAAAGGAGTTATTCCAGCTGGAATTGTTTAAGAAGCCGTGTATACTGTTTTTAATTTTTATTTATAAATTTTTTTTTTTAAACGTTCTAAAAAGCGAGCTAAATTACATATAGCATGAATAACATGCCTAAAAGTATATATCAGGATTATGAAGCTTTTCTTTCTTAATTATAAGTTTCTCTCTTGAAATAGAAGTCATTTTAGGTAGTGTTGTTCAAGAATATATTGTGCACTGTTTGCAACTTCTAAGTTCTATTTTTTTTTCTATCTTCCAAAGAAGCCAGCTAAATAGATCATAGAAACTGTGCCTTAAAGTATACCTTGGGCTTGTAAAACATTTCCCTTAAAAAAATTATCAGTGTCTTCATTTCAAAAAGGAGTGATTTCAGCAGCAGAAATTTTTAATATTTTTTAGTTAAATGTTTTTTTTTAACGTTTAAAAAAGCAAGTTTAATAACTCGTAGTATGCATAACATGCCTAAAAGTACACATCAGGCTAATGAAATTTTCTTCAAAAAAAATCATAAATTCTCACTTGAAAAAGTAGAGTTTTCACGTTAATTAATCGATAAGTATAATAAAGTTCTTTACTTTATATAAGTTTATAAGTTTCCTCACAAATTAGATCCATATATTGCCTTTTGTTTTCTAGATACAAAATTTCCCAGCTATACAACTAAGCGCTCAGTGCTTGTTACTGTTTTTTTTAAATTTGAATTTGTTTCATACCAGAACTTATGCAATATTTTTTAGACACATTAAAAACTTTGGTAACTAAATTACGTTTATTAAAATTTATTGTATACTTTTAGGCTCCCCAAAAACTTACCAATTCCCATTCATTTACAAAATAATGTAATAAATTTTCCATTTCATCACTTCCTTCAATTGTTACTGGCACATTATTGAAAACAGCAAAAGAACATCGCGCAATGCTACGCAACTAGTAAATTATCAAGTTCAAACTTACGCACTCAACAACAACAAAAACATATGATATAAATCCAATGCTTATTGGCTGGCAGAGTCAACTTTTACGCATACATAATACTCATTTAGTGTTAACAGCATATACTTAGCAAGTTTTGTGCATAAATCAAAATACTTATGAATATTGACTGAAACGGAAGTAAAATATGAAATTTACTTCATAACGAGAGTTTGCAAGTATTTTTTACAACCCCAAAAAATACAAAACTTTTTTATTTGGCTCATGATGACAGGCAGCAGCGTTGAGAAGCGGGAGTTTGTAAGAAATATGCGTATGTTGAGTAAAGTGTGGGTGTGTGCTTAGATTTTTGTATGTTGGCCACTACTACACCGCCTACTTTATTGCCTTGTATTTGGAGTTATGGTTGGTTTTTTTTTCCTTTTGTAGACTTGGCCAACAAAATCTAATTTTGACAAATTCTCTCTTTCTTTTGTTGTGTTGCACATAAATCATTGTGTACATTGTTGCTAAATTAAGTGAAGTCGTGTTTGTAACGTTATTATTACTTGCCGCCGTTTTTTGTTGGTGCAGAATTGAAGACAAATTTCTTTTCTTATCCCTTTAGGCCACTTCCTTTTTTGACTTTATGAATAAAAATAAATGTAAGGCGCGATAACCTCCGAAGAGATCTAAGGCCGAGCTTCTCTTCCAATTTGCGTCGTGCTCTTCTCGATTTTTCCCTACAAATTGGCCGGACGGGACCTACATGTTTTATGCCGACTCCGAACGGCATCTGCAAGGCAGATGAGTTTTCACTGAGAGCTTTTCATGGCAGAAATACAATCGGAGCGCTTGCCAGACACTGCCGAGGGGTGACCCCGCTTAGAAAAATTTTCTTCTAATTGAAAAATCTTATTTCCAAAATTTTGATGTTGCTTTGCCCGGGAGTTGAACCCAGGGCATACGGTGTGATAGGCGGAGCACGCTACCATCACACCACGGAGGCCGCCATTATGGCTGTAGTGAAAATAAGCATTTTCATTGAAACTGTTGAAGAGAAACTTCTATGCTGTCCATGGTTATTATATTAGCTTCACTTCCAGTTTTGTATGTATGTAACTGTTTTATACCAAAAACTACACCTTTTCAAGTTTATGTTCAGAATTTCCAAATTACGTTCAGAAAATTACAATTAAAGTTCAGAAAATTAAAATGCATGATCAGAATTTTTAATTCAAGTTCAGAAAATTCCAATTCAATTTCACAACTTTCATTTCAAGTTCAGAAAATTACAATTAAAGTTGAGAAAATTGCTATTAAAGTTCAGAAAATTGCATTTCAAGTTCAGAAAATTACAATTAAAATTCAGAAAATTATAAGTAGGGTGTTATTTTTCAAAAGTTATTCCAAGCCATACTACGTAATGTAATACTTACATGTTATTAGCGGAAGTGTTGATGCTTCATTGACAATGGTGGCTTGGATAGACTGTACCCGAAGTTTTCTATAAGGCATGTACATCCCGTGCTAAGAACTCAAACGGAGGATAATTCGTTGCAAAAAGTGCATGAGGACGCCCCGGCCATGAAAGTACTTGGAAAGTAAGTGGACGGGGAGATCTCCACAGAATTGCGAGAGGCAGGTGGAGGAATACTTGATCTGTGCACACAGTACTTCTACGTTACTTGCGAGATTGTGGACGCTCCGTTGATTTCATCATCACAGCTATCATACTCAATGCAGATCAATGCTTGTGACCGTTACATATAATATTGCTGGATGTCCTTGTAACTGACCACTTATGAGAGGAGTAAAGCGAAGAGAGGAAACGGTTTTTCTTCGCTATCTCCATCATGTGAGCAAAATTATTTTAAGTGAGCTAAGAAGTCTAACGCTTCCTTAACAGACAGTAGGCCTTCATATCCTTGTATCAGATTATTAGCGCTTACATTTATCATCTTACATACTTTAATTGCCATTGCATGAAAGAAAGAAATTCTGGCAAAATTTCTGAACTTGAATTGTAATTTTCTGAACTTGAATCGCAATTTTCTGAACTTGAGTTAATATTTTCTGAACTTGAAATGTATTTTTCTGAACTTCATTTCTGAAATTGAATTGGAAATTCTGAACTTGAGTTGCAATTTTCTGAGCTTGAACTATAATTTTCTGAATTTAAACTGGAAATGGTGTAGTCAAAATGTTACGTATACGTCACCACATTTTCAGGCGTGGTATGGATATATTTGGATGTGTGTAACGTGCTTATTTCGATCACTGCAAGTTTTCACTCATTTTATCCAGGCTTTAGAAGGCCGATCTTAAGGTTTATTTATTTTGGCTCAATGGTATTAATCACAAGCTCTTATATTAGATTGTACCAATGAGTTTAAGCCCGCCGCTAAAAGTTAAAGAAATGGGAAGCTGCATTGTATGAAGCCTCATGTTGTTGCGAATGGTCTCTCCTAGCTGATATGGTTGCATAACGTGTTTGTCGAATTAAATTCAGACTACCGCAGTACACTAGCATCGATGGCGTACATATTTCAAAGAAGACTGCAGTAATTTGTCTCGGTACTGAAAATATCCGTATTCAGCTAGATCTTCGGTCAATATTCCAATTAAGGAGACTTGTCCGCTTAATTTCCAGCCTCAAGACGGGCAATTTAAACAGCTATCCTTTTTAGATATTCTTGTCACATGAGCGGGCCATTATGGACAGTTTCATATTTTGGGGACTGCACAGCATCACCTTATCATACTAGTTGTTTATCTGGGCTAATTGGAATCGTTTTGTTCAGGCCACCAAGCTAAATTCTATGTTTCGTGTCTTCGCGGACGACCCGCCCAATCTTGAACTCATTTGGGCATATCGCCAGACAGAGCGCGCTATCACCATTTTACCCAAATATTTTTTTATAAAAAGTATTTGGATGCTATAGCAAATGAGGTCATGCAATCAGTCATAGCCCTCGATCCTGCGCTTAACTGGCACTTTGATAACCGCGATCTATTGCATCCCTTGTACAGGCAACCTCCGTCTGGAATAGGCTTCAATGATCGGACAGACTTAAAAAGAATGCTAAAGTGCCCTAATTCACAAGATTATAACCCGCGTTCCGAAGCCGTATTGCCTGCATGCGTTTGTTGCCAGTAAAGGTATCGTACGAAGTGCTCCACCTATTGCAGTCATCGCCAACCGAGGCACTGCTTCCATCCTTTTGGCCGTGGAAGAAATGCCTAGTGTTCCCCACCAGACCGGGACGTCATAGAAGAGAATGTGTTTAACCATTTCGTCATATAGACAATGTACCAACCTTGGAAAGAACCGCCAACATTTGCCAATTACCTTCGACAGCAGTACGAACATAAGTTTTATGAAACTTCTCTTCCACAATATGTTCAGATTATTCCCACTAGCAAACAGTGGAAGGTCATCGGCATAATCCACTACTTTTCGGTACCTCCAGGTCCAGAAACAAGGCTCTCATAACCACGAGTTGGTATAGAACCCTCTTAATGGCCGCTGGTAGGATGTTGTTGAACGCTCTTCCTAGCAGTGCGTTCAAGCGCAGCGTTTCATTGAGCCCCTTTTTTCAATGCTAGATAGGTATGAAATGATAACTGTGAGAAATAGAAGTTTTATAACTGCCCAAGAAAGAGCCTGTTTGTTCATATTACTTATCCCTGGTAAATTTTTTTGTAATCATGCGCGAAGGCGCGCAGAATATTTTTCATAAATATGCTTTTTTCAGCAAAAGCAATAAATTGTATTTTTTCACTTCGCGTTTGTTACGATCTTAACTTTATTGCTTTGAAGATTTTTTTTTTTTGGATTTGCCTTAAAAACGAAAAACCTTTTTCTTGGGTGAGCAGCTTTATTTCCTTTTTCAAATATATATGTTTTTTTCAATGCTATTAAATTTTTGAACGCTCACTTTTCCTTCTTTTCCCCTCCAGTCGTACCCTCAAGTATCCATAATGACATACCCAAATATTTCCGTTAGTCATTATCGTCAAAGTCATTATTTTTACCGCTGTCGCCGTTGTCAACATGAAAATTGAAATCAACATTGAAGTCGCCTCCTCAAATGCAGGCGCCCAATTTCAACTTGTCCCTACTTATGGCTTGTTGTTTTTGTTGTTGACACTAGCTGGGTGGTATGCTAAGCACATCTATTCAAGCATTTGACATAAATACAATTATAGATTTTCGTTACATGCCGAAAATAAAGATGAAGATAATAAAATTGACATCAAATGATGGCAAATCAAGGGAAGGACAATAAAGGACATCTCCATCTTTGCGTTGTATGCGAAGTGAGAGAAGAGCCGCATGCAAGTGAAATAAAGTTATGTTAAGAGAAAAGACAAGAAATTAAGTTGACGCTTTTATTGCTGATGGTTGACAATAGTTTTGTTGTTGTAGCAAAAACTATGCACGATTGCGCAGCATTGCAACGGAAATGGTGCCATTAAGAAGTACGAAAAAGGGCTTTGCTAGTCCGGGTGTGCGGGTGTGGCGTTGACGGAGTATAGAGTTTGTGTAAAAGTAGTAGAGATTCAGCACAAAACTTTTAACTGAGTTGAAGAAATTTGAAAAAAAAAAAAAATCAAAAGGAGAAAAACTAAGAACGAGTAAGAAAATTTTTTAAAGCGCCTTAAAGTATGCAGCAATTGAGACCATTATCCGTACAATAGCGCCGGACTTTTACTGCGCTACGTGAATCGCTTCATAACAAGAAAATTTGTATTATTATTTGAACATTTTTTTTTTTTGGGTTTTTGCTTTTGTTGTAATAATCATATCGATTAAAAAATGCTATAAAAGAAAATACGAATTCGAAAAGCAATAAGAAAACATTTGAAATGCCATACCGGAATTCGTTAATAAAATTTTATTGAACTTGTAGACAAGCGAAAATATTGTTGGCGCAAACATCGTCGGCAAACGAAGGTGACACAACAACAAAGCACATAAAAAAAAAACAAATAGAAAAAGCGTAGCATACTTATCGGCGCGCAAGCGACATTATTGAAAGATCAAGAAAAAATTTACAAAAAAAAAAACGCAAAAATGCTAAAATTGGAAAACCTTGTTTGTTGAAAAGCTGCTAAGTAAACAGAAAAACTTTTTTTGCGCTGCACACGAAGAAAACGAAAATGTGATTGGAGGAAATATGCGCGACACCCTAAAGGTATGCTAAGAATTTGCAGGTTTCTAGTTTCTTTACTTTTTTAGCCGCATATTGAACGCGCAGCGTTTGGCCATTGTGCATGGCGTTGATAAAAATTCTAAAAAAAAAAAAAAATATTTCAACAAAAGCAAAAAGGGAATTGGAATAAATAATTATAAAAAAATTCACGAAAAACGTTGAGTGAATTGTAAGCGCTGTTGGCAACAAGCGTACGCAAAAAAATCGGTAAATTTGATAGGTGGAGGTGGGCGTTGTACACATTTTTACAAACGTAGAATGAAATACGATGAGTATCTCCCATGCATAGTTAGTCTATTGACACTGTGCCACAGTAGTGCGAGTCTTCTTCTTGTGATCATTGTCATCATTGGCACGTAACGATGACACGAACATGCGACGTTATGCGCAGTGGGAATGCGGTGTGTGATTGAATGACAGCTTGTGTTGTGGGGGAGTTTTATGACAATTGGAACTACTATAGAAGATTTGATGAAAAAAGCAACACACAAAAAAAAAAATGTCTTGCGCAGACAATTGAATGCCATTTCTTTAATGGTGTCAAAAAGTGCTGAATATTGTTAAAAGTTTCACTTGTTAGCGTTAAAGTGTTACAGTTGCTAAAGAAAATGTATTATGCGAATGAGGTTATTCATCTCCACGTATATGCATTTCGGAGTAGCATTACTGGAAGAAATTTAATTTAATTAAATGTGTGAAGGTTACTTTCTGATGCATTTTACAGAATTTATTTGCCAGCTAAACGCAAATTTCGTTTCTTAAAACAAAAAAATAAAAATTCAAAAAAAAAAAATTTAAATTTCTTCCAAAAAAACAAAACACACTTGATCTGCCCCAAAAATTACTAACCTTTAATATGAAAATTTTCTTTCTGTTTATGGTCCATCTGAGAAATAAGCAGCGGGATTTTTGGGGTTTATGTTTGTTACCTCTACCAAAACTCTACAAAAACTGCTCACGAATCACATAAAACTGCGAGAAGAACAAAGAACTGAAATGCAAGCGAGAGATGAAAAGGGCGAATAATAGACAGAAGGTGTAACTGAGGGAACATTTTAAAAGTGATCTTTACGATTTATATAGTTATGACCATGAACAAGGCACACCAGTCGCTTTTTCGCTGTGATATATCTGACCCCAATTGGTAATGCCAAGGAAATTAAAATAGTGTTACATCTGGTCCTTCCAGCGGAGTGTGGGCTGCCTTCTTGCACTGCTTCTGTAGGCGGGTTGCAACAAAAATACTTTCTTAGCTGCAGCATCATATTTTACTAGCATAATGTGACCTAGTTCAGCGTAGCCTCTATATTTAAATTCGCTGAACAGAGCTAGGTAAGTTGATAACATTTGGTCACGATCACATTTGGAAAAGTGTTCGTTGTACTATGAAGTAGCCTTCCGTGTGATATGCTTAGTTGTACATCTTAATCAAATTGTTTATATTTCCAATATATGACAACTTGGTAGAAACATCACCAGTTTATATATCTTAAAAGATAAGTTTATTAATCCGTATTTAATGAGATAACTCCACATAGAAAGCAGCGATCTGAAAATGGCATTCAAAAAAGGGGCGTTGAAATTTGCAAAAAATTGTGAAAATGCATACAATTTTTATTTATGTACCTATGAATAGGAATGAGCCAGGCCCATGAAATATTTGTTATTTGCAATCAGATTTTAAAATTTTTAATTTCGTTGTGCAGACATAATCTATCCGCGTGTTTGTTCGCTTTGAACCAAACGTTCTGACAAGCATTCAGCCGAAATATTCCACTTTTTCACGTATATAGCCTTAGAGTAAGTGCAAATGGTGAAGATGATAGCATTTGTTAGCACAATTTCCTGTGTATGTGATTATGTAGGTATGGATTTTCATTGCATTTTATTGTGATTACGGGGTGATTTCGAGTTTAATGCTGATTTGTAAAGACAAATTTAAATATACGTACTCCTATAACATACTATTTTTTTTAGAAATGAGCGAGGTACCAATCAGTTCTAAGCATTTTACTAGTGTGTGACTGCGTTAATTGGTATCTTCTGTAAGGAGCTTGAGACTTGTTTTCGGTTAGTGGACTAGAAACTGAGAATGAGAAAGTGAGATATATGCAGAGAAAGAGACAGTAGGAGATAAAAGAACCCATCTGGAGAAAGAGATGCAGAAAAGGAGAAAGAGAGAGAGGAAATATATCTAAGGAAAGGGAGAAGGGTGAGTGGGGTGTAAGAGATAACGTAGTTTTAAAGGGTATGCAGATAAGCAAAAGTTAGGATAGAACAACGTTGGCGGGGTCTGTTAGTATCTATTAAATTATGTATTTAGAAATATATAATTTTTGTAAGTTGTACTTAGTGATTACACTAAATTTCTAACATGCTCTGTTTGATATGCCAATAGTTTGATCATTGATGTCCCAGCATTAACTTTCTGGACCACCTTAATAAACTTTCACATTTTTCATAGCGTAAAATCCGCAAAATCGCAGCACGTGCATAAACACATAAATGGCTGATAGCGTCACAACTCCCTAATGTAGACTACCTACATATCTCTCAAGATTTGATTTCATGGTGACTTTTGGTAAGTAGAAAAAATAAGCAAATTTCTTTGAAAGAAAAGTAAATGGAGGTGCAGCTCCCTAGCCGCATGCGGTGAGATATCACATTAGCGTGCAACAGCGAAGACAATGCGCATGGCAAATTGACAATAACAACTTTTTATGCTTCACGGTTTGCGTGTGTGTGTGTATAAATATATTTTTGTTTGTGATTGTTGCTTTCGCACTGTTGTTTTTCGACGCTAAAGTTTGTAATGTTTTCTACGTACAACCAAATAACAAAAAAAAAATAATAATAATAAAAAAAGGAAATATTGAGAATACACATGAGATGCTGCAGGCACTAAAAGCTATAGCACTTTTGCTTTGGCACTTTTATGTTTTGCTATATCTTATTTGTTAGTAAAAAGAAAATTTGTAAGAAAAAAAAAAAAAAAAAACAAACAACAAACTAACAGCTCTGGCTTTGGTACTAAAGACAAACGACATTTTTTGTAGCATACTTTAAGGCTAAATAGCTAAAGTCGCTTGGTTTTAGTGCAGTCAAGTTGTTTGCGCTAAAAAGGTATTCGGGTGGCAAATGAAAAATAAGAAAAAACATAGAAGAAGTAAAAAAGGCAAGCAGCTAAGACGAGTCTGAGCAGGTAAATAAGGCGCGCTAAATAGAATATATATGAGCTGAGTTTGAGCGGATGAGTCTAGAATGAATACGAATGAAGTATGTAGCTTGGTATAGTTTGCTTTTTTATTTTTTATACTATATTTTTTATTTGCCACAATTTTTGTTGTTAGTTTGCTGCAAATGTGAGCTTGGCGTCAGTGATTTTTGTTTCGAGTGGTAATAAAAAGGTGAAACGCCTGAAAATAGGCACTTAGTTTGATGTTTATTAGTCGCTTTGCTGGAATGTGCAAATGGATTCTAAAGAAGTGATTCGTTGGAACGTGAGGTGTTAATTTTATGTAGAAAAGGAGTGTTTGCATATATTTTCGTAAGCAGAAGACATGGGGAGTTTTATAAACAAAAAGGCAAACAAACTTAGAAAGTAAAATGTTTTTATTTATAAATATTTACTTAAAATATCTGTAAACACTTCCACCCACGACCAGCACATTGCAAGAATACTACGTTCAAAATAAAATACTTTTTCCGTTGAAAGACTTTTTTTAAATAACTTTATTTAAATTCATTTCTTCCACGCCAACTCTATTTAACTAAAAATTTCACTCGCTTTTACAAAATATGTATTCATAAGTAGCGTAGATAGCAAGACGTTGCAATGCGTTGCATTCATTTTAAATTAAATAAATTTTTTTTTTTTGCATTGCTCCCTTAATTCGTATTTACACTCAGTAGAACGTGCTCATACATACTAAGCAGTTTATTAACAACTTCTCCCGTAAATTCATTTGGCTTAGTGAGTTGCCAAAATTGACAGACATTTTGGCATTGCAACTTTTATTGAGGGAATTTCGTATGCAGGCACAAGGTTCAAGATTTTGCTTACAATTGAATTGTGCATGCGATAAAAGGGCACTGTCAGAAGAATTTTGCGATAATTTTTATAATTATTAAAAAAAAAAAAATTAAATCATGCAGAGTTGTGATTTTGAATGGTATACAATTTCTTGGTAGTTTACGAAAATATAGCGAATGTTGTTGTTGTTGTTGTAGCAGTGCAAAATATAGCTGATCAGTTGTACTCTTTCGTCTGACTTGAGAACGCCACTTCTTTTGCTTTGAGTGATAGCACAAGGCGACCAATTTTAGACCCTAAAATGAGCTTTAACTCAAATAAAGGCCCTCGATGCGTTAAATATGACTCCGGTGTCAGAGCTCAGGTTTCCGGAATATTTGTACCTGAAGGTGCTAAAAATAAGTTTATCGCAATACCCGCTATTTTTTCTCGGAACATTTAAAAACAGCTCGTAAAGCTTTAAAGCCCAAATTTTTCCTTGAAAGCGCAGTTTTAAATTTTGGAAGGCTCACTTCGCGATATTTTCTCCACAAAAAAAAATTATTCCAAAATTTGAAATCTACTTTTAGGCACGTTAGTATTATAAAAACCGCATGTAGCCGGGTTCAGCAAGTCTCCGTATCCGAAATAAAAGTTTATTAAATTAATAACACAAAAAATGTAAGTTCAATGGAACTATATTGACTAATCCATCTTATACACAACTCCAAACGCAAAATATGAAAATCTTCCTAAAAGTATGCAAAACTTATTGCTTTTGTACGCAGCAATCTCAGAACAAGACCATATATACCGAGAAAGTAAAAAATGTGTGAACGCAGCAAAAGCAGTCTCTATTTATAGTACTTACGCTTGTAATACGTTTTGAGACCAACGGAGAAAACAAAATTTAAGCAGCCGGGCGAGAACCCCTAGAGTCTAGACCTATACCGAATTCCCTTTTGGATCAGTTTGGGCTTAGTGACATGATGCTCTCCTTTGCTATCCACACATATGCATGATTTTGATGGTCCATTTTCGTTGAACACCTCACCTTAAAGTGTTTTATATAGATTAGTGAGAGCTAGAGGAAGTCTGTTGTTCGCATCTATGCCGGGCAGCTTGTTTAGTATAACAATACTCTCTAGCACTCCAGCATTTTGTAAGTTTTAGTCTAGCAAAGCAATGCCAGCCTTCTCTATTCCAGTTAATATATTTTCCAGCTTAACCTGTTCTCTATTTCAAAATGAAGGAAGTCAGAATCGATGTCTTACAGAGTACGTGAGCTCCAACGGCGATATTATAAAAAATTCTAAAAATTATACATGAAGAACCAGTTAGTTAGCTAAGAAGGCTCTGGTTAAAAATGTCAATTAACAAGTGACATGACGCTCCAAGCTCGCTTGTTGAAGCGTAATTAGCTTGCTGAATATGGAAGAGCTGATTATATTTTATCAATGAGTCTTCAAGCCTGATTAATTTTCTATCGGACAGACATTTCCGATACGCGAATCAGGTACGGTGTCGAAAAACTGCTAAGAGATCACACGAGGATAGGCTTCTTCATCCTTTTCTGTAATTTGTAGGTCCTTTTTTGAATTTTTTCACTAAAGTATAGTGTTTTAGTGCTACCTAGCAATACTAGCTTAGTATATAAAATGTAAATGTTAAAAAAAGCAAGTAAAGAAGTCTAAGTTCGGGTGAAACCGAACATTACATACCCAGCGGTACACTTGAAATGCTGTTGTTGTTTGCTTTGTGTGCTTAATAGTGTTACAAGGCTGCGCAATAATACATACAAATATGGTTCAATTCCGAAATAATTTTTCTTCGAGTTATAGCTCCCGAAACATAGAAAATTGCTTAGTCATAAAACGGGCGGTGCCACACCAATTTTTTTTAATTTGAAAATTTTCCTATTTATTGCAATAAATCCGCTTGGGAAATGAAATACCATTGATATAAAGCTTTTTTTGCAGAGATGTAGCTTATCTTATTCGTCCACGACCCTTTTACAAATTTTTTATATAAAAGTGAGCGTGGTCCTTGACCGATTTCGTTAAGTTTTCTTCAAAGCTTTCCTTATAGTAAAGGCAACCTCTCTGCCGAATTTTGTTACGATAGGTTTAACGATTTTTGATTTATGATTAATAATATTTGTAAAATTGCTTTTATCACAAGAGGGCGGTACCACGCCCATTTAAATAAAATTATTCAAATTTTTCTCAGGAGTCTCAGTATCAGTCCACACGACAAATTTCAATATTCTAGGTATATTATTTACTAAATAATCAGGTTTTGTGTGTTTTCCAAAATGTTTTATATATAAAAAGTGGGTGCGGTTATCATCCGAATTCGTTCCCTTTCAATACCAATCTATTCTGTGTACAGGTAAGCTCGCGTACCAAATTTGGTGAAAATATCTCTATATTTAGTGAAGTTATCGTGTTAACGGGCACACGGGCGGACGGACAGACGAACGGACGGACATGTCTTAATCAAATTTTTTTTCGACACTGATGATTTTGATATATGGAAGTCTATATCTATCTCGATTCCTTTATACCTGTAAAAATAACCGTTATCCAATCAAAGTTAAAATACCTTTGTACAAATACAGCAGGGTATAAAAAGGACAAGCCAAATTTGACTCAAGCACTCGAGTCCAAGCAAATTCTCTCATCCTATACAGAAGACCCAACACTACGAAAATTTTTTTCTTGCATATAATCACGTTATTTAATAACCTTATTTGTGTATACATTACTTTTATGCTGGGTTCTATAACATTGTCACTCAATTCACAACAAATGTTGTACTTAAATATATACAGTGTTGCCATTGTTGGAAATGTGGGGCATATGTGTTTCCTTGCTTTGATATTGACTTTTTATTGCTTGTACTTAATTTAGTTTCTCATTACATTTTATACTTGCAAGACAACGCTGCCGCCACTGCAACTATTTGTTGCTGTTGTTCTTGTAGCTATACGGTTTTTGTCATTTTAATGACTTGCACAAATGTTATCGTCTTGTGCATGCACTTTAACAGCTGACTACTATTACTACCATTACTATTTTAAACACCCCTACTATTACGTATATAACTTTTACAACAAACTACCGCTCGCACTCATTTTACGTTGCAACTGTTATCTACAGTTTGTCACTTGTTTTGTAGTACCGGAAGTTTTCCACTTTTAACTGCAATGACTTTTTTATGAGTTGCACGAATGAGCCATTCGTGTACGCAAACGCACTCACGCACAAATACTTGCATGTGCAAAATACTCGCTTACTATAGACAGACAGAAAAAACAGAAATTTATTTCCCTTAAGTTCTAGTAAAGCGCGTACTATTTCGCTGTCGTTGTTGCATTTGTACGTGCCACAAACGTTCGTTCTTATAAAATCTTGATGGAATTAATTTTTTTGTTGTATTTTGGACGTAGAGTATGTTTTACTTGGGATGCCTACGTAAGAAACTACAAAGCAATTACTATCCTAAAAACAATGTTGTTAGCAAATTTCATAAGAATTGGCCGAGTTTTGATCGACTTAAGGCATTTCAATACAGAGAATCGCACTTGTTCTGAACTTGGAACATTGGGAGAAGGTAATAGTCGCAATGCTTTCAACTGACACTGTACAAGAATATCTAAAGAAATAGCAATTGCCCCGCTTTGCAGACCTTTTGCACTCGTTCTTAACTGTTTCAGTCGGAGGTGGTTCTGAAATAACCGCCGCCTTTGATTGATTGTTTTGAAAACCATTGCTCAGACTTAAGCACCCTTGGTACACAAATGGCTGCCAATGGACACGCGTTTAATAAACCAAGTTAAACATGTAGTGTGAACCTGTAATTTTACGTGATTGTTACTCATATTCGCTACAGAGAAGCTGGATACCATGTACCTTTGAAATTTTGTTGAAATCAAACCTTTAGAAAACTCTTTTTAAAAAAGTGGGCGTGGTCAACAACCGGGTTTGCTCATATCTGTTTATACTACCAAGAATAATAATTCTACCAAGTTGCAAAATGATATCAACGGTTTTTTATTTACGGCTATTAAAACTATTGAATTTTCTTATACTAGATGTGGGCAGTATCACGCCCATTTCCCAAAGTTTTAACAAATTTCTATTTTGCGTCAAACCACTCATCAATTTTCATCAATTTATTGAATTTTGGCAATGAGTTATCGCATTTTACCAATTTTTCGAAATTTTTGTTGTCGCATTTTTTAAATGCCAATATATTATGGGTTCGTGTCACCGGACCGACGGGCGTGGCTCAATCAACATATTTTTTTTTACCTTGTCAACCATTAGCGGTAGAAAATAAAGGTTAACAACAAACCTCACCACTGTAAAGCGAGTGCAATATACTTTTTCTACTTTCAACTCATTTAGATCAACTCATTTAGACCGAATGGGGTCTATCCATGCCTGCTGCTTAGCTGCATTCCAAACAGGTGAACAGAGGTTAAGGTAGTATTCATGGCAAATACAGGGAAATCCGAGCGGCTGCCCTCATTGTATCGATCAATAACCCTCACTTCGGTTCACTTTAAGGGTACGGAGATTATCTTGGATCAGTACATTATGATGGTTAACTTAAAGGGGCTTCAACTGTGCGAAAATCGATTTGCTTTTGAGCCAAGAAAATCAACGGAAACCCCCACCATTGCATCACGGAAAAAATGAAGAAACTTTCATAATTTAAAATTATAACCCTCTGCGGCATCTCAGAGGCTTTTGATAACACGACACATCAAGCTATCGGACAAGGCCTGGATGCAAATGATATAAGCCCAATGATCACTCGCGCGGCGTTATCTTAGTTGAAAAGAGGAAAAATTAACTGGAGGTAGGAGGTGGAACTTTGGCAAATGTGGCCACTAGCAGACGCCTTTGAGGGGTTGTACTTTCTCCTCTCCAATTGACCCTATAAACTGTGTATACCTGCCTAACTGTCTAACCTTACAAAATTTTCATGGTGCCTTTTACCCGGAGAAGAAAACAATCCATGCCAGAACCATCCGTGGGTGGCGCTGGCCAGAACTGTCAGTTGGAATGCTTATCTTAATTCTATCAAAAACAATGCAGCACGATTTTTTTTCGCCTGCATTCGAGACTATGACAAAACATGGGGGCTATATTATAAAGAAAGTACTAGAAAGTTAATGCTTTTGTGAGGCCAATTGTCACCTATGCTATTTTTTAAATAAATACTTGGCGCAATTGGCGGCCAGCGTGGTGTGATGGTAGCGTGCTCCGCCTACCACACCGTATGCCCTGGGTTCACACCCCGGGCAAAGCAACATCAAAATTTTAGAAATAAGGTTTTTCAATTAGAAGAAGAATTAGAAGAATTTTTCTAAGAGGGGTCGCCCCTCGGAAGGTTTTGGCAAGCGCTCCGGGTGTATTTCTGCCATGAAAAGCTCTCAGTGAAAACTCATCTGCCTTGCAGATGCCGTTCGGAGTCGGCATAAAATAACGTCCGGCCAATTTGCAGGGAAAATCAAGAGGAGCACGATGCAAATTGGAAGAGAAGCTCGGCCTTAGATCTATTCGGAGGTTACCGCGCCTTAAATTTATTTTTTTGTATACTTGGCGCAATTTACTTCCAAGGAGATTTGGGTCGAATTTTTTTCCAATTGTCATCGTTATTCTATTTAATTTTTCCTACGAATTGGCATGTCCTACATGCTTTATGTCGATCCCGGATGGCATCTGCAAGGTAGATGAATCACTCAGAAATTTTCATGGACAATATACCCTCAGAGTACTTGCCAAACCACTACCGAGAGACGATCCGGCATAGAAAAATATTTCTAATTGGAAAAACCTTTTTCTAAATTTTGAATGTTGGTTTGCCCTGGACTTGAACTCAGGATCATTAGTGTGCTAGGCGGCGCAGTAGCGCACACCACGGCGGTCAAAACATATAATCCATAAAACGATAGAAATACCGATAAATATAGAATAAATTTGGCAAAAGCTACCAATGAGATCGCATCGCTTGCCACCTATCTTTACGAGGGCCTACGGAGCATGAATGTCACATGCGCAGCATCTTGTTGACCACTATCACTCGCTTTTGTCCTTTGAACGTCCGCTGACGATTTATTCCTAGTCAAATACGAGAACTATAAGCATACAGCTCAGAAAGTTTTCAAAGGGTTGATTGCGCAATACAAAGCTCTATAGCTTCAGAATTTCCGCAACCGAATTGTCAACCTCACTTATGCAAGGGGAATCCTGTTACAAATATTGATAAATACACGTATTTAGCAGGCAAGACTCTGGCGACCCCAAGTTCTTTATAAAATTTGGAAGTGAAGAGGGGAGGGTGAAAATTTAACATACGATTCAAAAGGCACCCAAAGTAACAGGGGTCATAATTATAAGTTGACTGCCAATTTTATTATAGTACCCGGCAGTTATTGTGAGCAGCGTACGGGGAGCCATATCCTTATATCAGGAACTAGCCGAATAACATGATCTATTCTTCGTCAAAAAAGCACGTCTTCTACGTTTAAGTTTAGCAGCCTTGTCTGCAATTCAGCACGCAAAACATTCTTCATGAAACTAACTACAAGAGCTTGTACCTTTTTTTAGATTTCCGCTTTGCCACTTGGATTTTTATGCATTACTATTACAACATGCGTGCCTTTTCATTCCTCCTTTTAAACCACATACACATACGCACACATACTAAATAAAATCATACAATACAGTACAGTCACTCCACAGCGTACTTCATTGCAATTGTCTTCAGGAAATGTGAGAATTGAGTCGTTTCACATGCGCTTTTACAACATTTTTCCAATGCGTCTGTCATTTATAATGCAGTTTCGCGTAAGTTTTATGATTCTCCTTTTATTAACCTTTTCTTTTTTTTTGAGTTTTGTGTAACATTTACGACTTCAGTTTATATGTGGGTGCTAGATGTTGTATGTCCTTTTAGTTTTATGGCAGTGAGTTGATCGTAAAAAAATGCGCCAAGTCTGTATTTAAAATGAACTTTACACTCACTTTGAGTTATTGCTTACGGAAACTGCCCTAAAAATGCAATAGCATAAGCATTCTATTTTACCTAAGTTTGTAGGATGTTTTTTTGTTATTGTAGAAATGGGGAGGCGTTATATCCAATGCTATTAAAAGTGTTTATTAAGAATAACTTGAAAAAGTTCTTTACTTCAAATTGAAGGATTAAAGTATTTAGAACCCGAAGTTCTTTAAGCTCAATTTTTATCAATATTTTCCTATTTTTAATTTCGTTAAATATAATTTCAACTTACTTTCTTTGTTAGCTTCTCCAAATGTCTCATTAAAAACTTACCTAAAATGAGAAAAGAAAATAATTATAGTTGATAAAATTTATATGTATGTAAACAAATGTGCTTAACTATAAGTTAAAGTAAGTGCGAATTGAACGTGATGCCTAACGAAAATATTTTCAGGTTTTGCAAGATGTGAGTTGCATCATAAAGGCGCCTAATAGTAGGCACCATTCTAATACCAATACGATGGCAGAAATATGAAAAATTCACACAAAAAATAAAAAGTATATACGTACTTATTAAAGTTTTCGCCTACTCTGATGCTAGACATTTAAGGCTGGGCAAAGCCAATAAAAACAGACATTGCCTCTGAAGGTCAGACATCTTCTCTGAGTATAGCTTTAGGCGCCATCTATTTCACAGTCTCCCAAAGAAGATAAATTAGACAAGGTCTGCTTGCATAACACCCTGCAAATGCAACTGGGAAATAGGCTTATTTTTGCTGCAGCTCTATAGAGTGTAACTTTAGGTCAGTGTTTAGAAGCTTGAACCATTCAAAAGCCTCAGTAGGGTTCCTGATGATGAAGAACAAAAAGCAGAAAGGGGGAAAGCTTCGAGAAGCTGTAGACTGGTACAAAGAATTGAATGAATTGAATATTTATTGAATACAACATATATATAAGATCGACAAGTTTTTAAATATAACCCGCGAAGCTACAGTGCTTGTCTGCAGGTTTATATTATAGATTTTATGATTAAAACTAACAATTGCATAATATACAATGTGCACAAATGACATAACAAAATTACAAAAACATTTTTATTTTGTGTATTTTTACAATAAGTTCAATTATGGATAGCGTTACACTCTGATTTACTAAAAAAGCAACTGAATTAAAATAAGGTACGGTTTACAGTAATTGTGCAAGTTTTGCGGTTTGAGAATTCATTTACAATAAACTTTTAATATGATTTTTAATAAAATTTTTTCTTTTGACTGTGTTCGGTAGATTTGTAAGCTCTTTTGGTAGTTCATTGAAAAATGATGGAAGCAGTACAGATAGGGTGTTTTTACCATAATTATTTGAACACTTAGGCACTACGAGGCGATTTTCTAACCGCCTCTCGCGTTCCATGATCGTAGGAGATAGGAATTTTGAATGTGCATTCATCGTAAAACTCGTTGAGTATCGTTAATTTAAAAATGGACTTTACGTCTAGTAATTTTAAGGCTGTATTTATTTCAAGATTTGGGGTATATATATTTTTCTTCTTGGCAAGTATTTTCAAATTATAATATTGACTTTGTTGAAGTATCCTACAATATGTTGACGATCCCCAAGCGGCGATTCCGTGTCTTAAGTAAGACTCCGACAGGGCTAAATATGCCTGGAGCAACACGTCGTAACTCGTACAGAAACTTAGATGGCTTAAGACGTACGACGTCGACCTTAGTTTTCTTTGGAGATGGGAAATGTGTGCATTCCACTTAAAATTTTCATCGAGAATAACACCGAGGTATTTGTATGATGGAACGGTTTCTATATTCTCGTTGCAGTTACAGGATGTCTGATTTTTATGTAAGCAATCATGGTTATGGAATATTAGCCGAATTGTTGATTGGGAAATATGCGGGGGTCTTATGTGCATTAGTTTGGTTTTCGTTACGTTTATTGCCAGACCACTATCGTGCGCCCATTTGGTTACTACATCTAACTTTCTCTGCAGGATGCTTATTGCAGTACAGAGATCCCTGTGTGGCACTACTATAGCTGTGTCATCTGCGTATGCAAAGGCTTCGCAGTTGTTGAGTGCTCTAAGCATGCTATTTGCGTATATTATATACAGAATCGGCCCTAGTTTAGAACCCTGCGGGACTCCGCACGACAAACTTATTTGGTTACTGTATTCATTTTGTATTTTTACACTGTAACTTCGCAATTCTAGGTAGCTTGAAAACGATTTAAGACAATCCCCCCTTATCCCGGCGTTATATAGCGCCTCGAGCAATTTTTCATGTGATAAGGTGTCAAATGCTTTGCTGAAATCTATAAATAGGGCAAGGACGTGATGATTTTTTCCCAAGTTTTCATTGATTTTGGACGAGAATTTACCCAGCAGCTGGTTTATGTTTTTGTTTTTTTGGAAACCGTACTGTCTGGAGTCGATAACTTTATATTTTTCTATAAACTCTATCAACCTATTGACAATAACTTCTTCCATTATTTTCTCAATAACCGGTAATATAGCTATTAGTCGGTAGTTACATATATCAGATTTCACTCCGGCTTTATATATAGGTTTTACCACAGATATCTTTAGAGCTACGGGGACTTCGCATTGGGTTATGCTAAGGTTAATTAGTTTCACTATTATCGGGACTAGAATATGTGATAATTTTTTTATATCTTTTGGTCGAATACCGTCATATCCTGGGCCCTTCCTTTCATCGAGTGTTTTTACAATTGCCAATATCTCGGTATCAGTAATTTCTTTTATAAATATGGAGTTGGGTATCGGACATTGTGGCGCGTTCAAAGACCTGATATCACAGTGATGAATTACCCTTTTTACGCCCTCAGAAAATGTTGTTGCAAAATTATCACAGATAGTTTTTGTGCTAATATTTTTGAAGTTCTTTAAAACGTGCTCATCTGGGCTTACGCTCTTTCGACCAACAATCTCATTAACGAGTTGCCAGGTTTTTCTTTTATCGTGTTTGTACTCAAAAAATTTATTTTGATAGTAACTATTCCGAGTTCTTTGTATTTCTTTATTGACGTAGTTTCTAAATTTTTTATAGTCTACTTCTACTTTTTTATCCCATGGCTTTGCTTTCCACTTTCTATATAAATTATCCCTGCTTTTACACAAAGTTTTTAGGTCATTTGTCATCCAAACATTCGTCTTTCTCGGTGCCGTGATCGTTTTGCTAACATAGGAGTTCTCATAGGTACGTCTAAAATTACAGTGTATCTTATCACACATCTCGTTTGCGCTATTTGACCCAAAAGTATCATCCCAGTCCATCTTCATTATCTCTTCATAAAATTTTTTGTTATCAATAACATTAATAGCTTGTGGTTTTTCTTTCTGGGGCTCATTTCGCTTATTGAAAGACATACCACATATAAGAGAGTAATGATCTGTTATATTCATTTGTATTACCCCTGACATGAATTCAATGTCCCTACTCTTAACGAAAATGTGATCGATGCACGTATGAGTGTCTCTTTTTACATCGACCCGAGTATACTCATTTATTACCTTTTGCATACCATAAGATGAGAGCAAATCAAGGTAGAGATTTTCGCTACTGTCATCAGTATCTAGTATGTTGATGTTGACATCACCTATTATTATTGTGCATTCTCCTTTGCTTTTTCTTTTCAATATGTTGTCAAGCTCTTCGACGAAGGTGCGAACATTGTTTTGCGGAGGTCTGTATATAGCATGGAGAATGCAAGGAACATTGTTATTGTTAATTGTAAACGTGATTTCGATAGTTTCAAAAGAATTTGTGGAATATACAATTCGTTCATAACATATGTTCTCTCTAACGTACACAGCAATGCCTCCCCCGCTCTTATGGCTTCTGTTTAAGAATTCAACATTAAATCCGCTGATACGAAACAGGTTTTGCTCATCATTTTTTATATTCGTTTCAATTAGTACCAATATGTCAATGCTATCGATAAACTCATCAATTTCCACTCGAAACGCGTTAAAGTTTTTTCTCATTGAACGTATGTTTAAGCACGTGTATTTAAAATCATATTTTTTAAAGTTTTTTGTATCAATTTCTGCAAAGGATTTAAATATTTCTGTTGTTGTGTGGTTCATTATAAAAATACTATTATATAAATATAGTGGAGCCAGAGAAAAATAAGAAAAATTGTATAGTTAAGTTAATAAAGTGTGTAGGTGTTTACAGTGATAATACAAATAAAAGGCAATATTAAAATAATACCTTTCTTAATGTTAGGAAGTATTTGAAGTTTTATAGAGGAAGGTAATTCTAAAATTTGACGGAGTATATAAAGTGGTACAGCTGTACTTTATATACTAAAGATTCAGAAAAATAAAAAAGATTTGAGTAATAAGGTGATATAAATATACTTATGTATGTGAAGCTCTTGTTGGCAGTTTAATAAATTAGTTGATGATGTCTATATCTACTTCTGAGTTTATGTAAATAATTTTATTGTTTTCATCCTTCTTTGCTAAAATACGACCCCCCTTTACCCAAACAAATTTCCAGGCCGACGCCTGTGCTTTATTTCTTGCTGTCCATCAAATCTTCATAAACGTATACTCTCTATCCAGTATCTTTGCTAGAAGTTTTGCCTACATCAATTAAGTTGCTTGCATGGAGCTTAACTCCACGTACTTTTTTCAATACCTCTCTCTTTTTGCGAACCGAGGAGATTTTGACTATGATGTTGTCACTTTTTCCCTTCGCACGATATACATCGACCACATCATTCGCATTCACACTAACACCAGCAAAGTGTGCCATACGTTCCACAATATTTTGGAGGTTTTCATTATCTCCTTTGCTAACGTTTTTCACAACAATATTTTTTTCTAACCTATGTTGTTCCATCTCGTTTACTTTTCGCTCTAGTTCTAAAATACGAATGTCTTTTACGTTGCAGTTTTCATGGAGATCAGAAATATTCTGCCCTAATTCGCAAATTTTGGCTTCAAAAAGTGATATGGTATTTTTTATGTCTTCTTTTAGTTCCATACGCAACTGAGTGAAGTTTGTAGTCATTTCTTCAATTAGCAATTTTATGTCTCTGGTATCTGCTCGCAGATCGGATAAGTCGGTTTGTGCATTAATTGCAAGATTTTCATTGCCGTCGGCTATACGTTTTTTAGTTCCCACCAAGACTGCTTCGGCAGGCGAATGAGACGATGGCTTCGGCTTCGAAGATGGCTGCTTAGGAGCATCATCTGATTGTTGGCTTGAAGAGGATTTTGTCCGTTGCCTGCATTTGTGGCATTTCCAATTTCCACGCCGCTCTGCATTCATGGCCATGTAGGTGGCACTAGATATTGTGGTGCATGACATGAAATGATACGCCTTTTTGCAATGCATGCACGTAACATAGTCACCATTGGCGGGCAACGGCTGTGTACATTCGTCGCAAGCAATTGTTGTTGTGTTCATTTTGTTGATTTGGTACGAAATTTTGATTTGTCACAGAAGATTTAGATAATTTAATTTTTGGTTGGTATTTGCAGTTTAATAAACAAACCCACACGTGTTTTACTGACTTGATTAGTTTATAAGCTGATGTAAATTAATACTTATTTTCGGTTTTTTTATAATTTAAGTTTTATGTTTGTACGAGCTTGATCAAAACACGTCCACTTGCTGTCACTCGCGCACATCACAATTTATATATATACATATATGGATGTTCTTATACTTTCCCTGAGCCAGTCTGATCAACTGTAACTGATTGTAGGGTAAGTTACAATCACAATTACCAAATGATTCGTAGACGTATGACGATTTTAGCTCCAGCTAAAAAACCTCCTCTAGCCCCCATATAAAGTTTGGCCACTTGGCGACGGAACACTTGATAGTACTGGTGGCACGAGTACTGGGACGGTAGGAGGCATGGTTGGTTGGTTGATATGCTGCTTGGCTGGAGAGACCGGTCAAAAGCAGCGCCAAATACATCGTTTTGGTACACATTATCCTGGAACCAATTACCATGATGTCCTCCGGGTGTGTATACTATTAGATCAATTAGACTACTTATATCCATTTTGTAGCATTAGAGACGGGGTTACTCTACTTTGGCCAGCACTTAGCTGTCTGAAGTTCGGGACTTTATGTTCCAGCTGGTAACTCACATATGAAATGAGGTACGATCTCCTGACAACCGTCCTCACTGCAGCTCCTGCACCTGTCCTTGAAGGTTTAGTACGTTCATAACTCTGTTCTGACTTTGAAGATTTCGATGCTGCTACTACTCAAAATAAAGTAGAGCTACAAGATTCTGATAACAATGTTTGAAGCCAGGATAGTGTAACCGAATTAGTGTAGAAACGTATATTTCGACAGCAGTTTCACAAAATTTGCCTTACTTACTAAAAGCGGAAGTAAACTCAAAATCAGCATGATTATCGATATTTACCACAAAAAACTACAACTACCGTAAAAGGTCCTGGAAAATAATAAATTAAACGAACGAGTAAAGCCGTATACGTTTTTAAAAGAGGGAACCGGCAATAACGACTTATTCTCATTAGTAGGCGCTTTCCCTTTTTTTTGTGATATTTTGGCAGCTGCGTAGCGCGAAGAAGTCATCTCTTTTTAGCGCCTCATGACAGAAGCTGTTAACACAAATGTAGGTATAGTGTTAACTGCTTTGTACTCTTTACTTTAATTTTTAAAATAATTTTAATTGAGTTTTCGTGTTAACTTAAAATTTTGAATCACTTCAAAAAAAGAAAATTCTAATTAGTTGGAAAATATCTAAACTCAAAAATAAACAAAAATAAATAAAATCAAAAAAAAAAAAAAAAAAAAAAAAAACCAATATATCAACATTCAAGTTGATATTTAAAAAATCTTTTATTTTGATTTTAAGTATAAAAATTTATTTTTGTTTATTTTTGAGTTTAGATATTTTCCAACTAATTAGAATTTTCTTTTTTTGAAGTTATTCAAAATTTTAAGTTAACACGAAAACTCAATTAAAATTATTTTAAAAATTAAAGTAAAGAGTACAAAGTAGTTAACACTATAGTAGGTAATGTTTTCCTCATCGCTTTTTCAATCTCAGTAGAAGTACCTTTACCTTTGCTGCCGTAAGTAAGGATAGAAATACCTTCAGGATAGTATCGTATTTACTCATTTTCCACCTTCAACCAGATAGTTGTTCTTAGGTCCGTGAAAGAATATTTGTTTTCTGACCTAAAAAATGCATTTTATACGGAATCGAAAACATTTTTGCTAGTATAGAAAGTAGAAGTAGCGTGTCACTGCAACTTAGCAAGGACACGTTATCCACTACAAGGAAATACAGATCTTCTTATATAAAGTCAACTGCCTGTTATCAAACTCATACAAAGTCGTTTACAGTACAGAGATAGGCAGCCGGCGATCAATTAGATTACCAATGAGAAATAACTAGGGGGCAGATGTAATCGGAGTCCAGCTGATAGCAGAAGAGTAACAGCTTTTCCTAATTGAAATATAGCGCAAGACTCGGTCTAAGGACCCTTCCATGCAATATAATCTCAGAAAGTAAAATCGTGGATGGCATTTAATTTGCAGATGCGCCATAAAAGTATACCAACATAAATAAATACAAACCAGACTCCACGAAGAAGATGCGAAAGCATCGAAACGCATAGGAAAGAAAAAAATTAAGTGTTGCCATATAAATACCGGCCGTGAAGCTCCAACTGAGAATATGGGAAGTAATAAAGTTATAAAGTTGACTATACTAATGGTCAGCATCAAAGAGCCAACAACGAAACACCTTGCAAACCGCACAGCAGGTTTCACCTATTGCATGGTATTAAATAGCAGGTTTATAAAGTTTTATTATTTCCATTGATCCACTGTTGCCAGAAGGATACGCTTTAAAATGACATACTAAAAAAATAAGGAAGGTTTGTTCTAGGATGTGGCACAAGCGGTGGAAATGTGATTTAATGGGGTTAGCCGCGGTAGTAATATTATTTTCACACAGACGGCTTATTGAATAATAAAGGCAATTTTCTACATTAAGACGCTTATTGAGCTCAATCTTCCCTACAAAATTCGAATCTGTTATTATTTCGTTAGTAGCTAATCGAATACCTAATAAAGTCAAAAGCTCTGTTGGCAGCGTTCCGCTTCCGTTTCCGCTTCTTAGTTTTTGGTGTGTTTGGTGCTTAAAAAGGTCATTTGTCAAAGCAAATGTCATTGTCTGCATGGCGGAACGATACAAGGTGGCCGCATCGAACAGCTGATTATAACCTTTTTTTATTTGATTTGATACATCAACTACCGGCGCAGTACGATTTTGACATTTGACCATCGAATTTACAAGTACATGGAATTTTTTTTGTTTGTAGGTATGTCACCATGCTCCCACCTTGTATCGTTCCGCCATGATTGTCTGTCTCATCCTTCATACTAATCGAGCAGTTACTTCTGTGTGAAAGCAAAAAATTTACGATTTCATTAGCAGGTGAAATGAGATCATTAAGTTTCTGTGTGAAAACAGTATAAAGATGTGAAGCAATCAAAAATTTTGACGTTTTCCAACACCTTCTGCTGATGCGAGTTATCTATACTCAAAAAAATGCCTCCTGTACAGATATGGACAGACACATACCTTTAGGCGAAATTATTTCTGTAAAAAAGAGTAAGAAGTAGCAGTAATGGCATGATACTAAATTGTGCATATTTCTAGGCGGAATGAAAAATTATCGGCTTAATAAACGCAAAATTTTTTCATATACATATCTATCTACCCGCTTCCAATTCGATTTGTAAAAAGGGATCTAAATATTTAGAGGTTAAAATATTTATTACCTTCTTTACGCACACTTATTAAATTCTCTTTACTCCCTTACGCCCTTTCATATTATAAATACTTTTAAACAAATACGAATACCTGCTGCTATGCCAAGCTATTATTAAGCTAATCTCAAGCGCGTAAATCACCTTAATTTCCAACAGTAAATATTGATTTGTGTTGATTTTTATGGTTGGAGAAAAGCAATTGAAGTTGAACCCGCAAGTGAAATTTATAAGCCTCACGCGCATATATACAAACATATACAAGCACATATACAAAGTATAAACGCCTAGAGGTATGCAATATTATAGCATGCCAATTGTAAGCAGTACACACATCTGTAACATACGTTTGAGTTAGTGTATGACTGGCTGTTGAAACAGCGAAATGAATTACCTTAACCAGCCAAAAACCAATTCCTCGCGAGACGTGACTGCAATTTCAATCTGACTGAAGTTGAATTAGTGTAGCATACATTAAGGCGCGCACACAGCAAGAATCGCGCACATTTATATTTCAACTGGTTGTTATATGTGCTTGCATGAGTGGAAAATCTCTTATTTTATTTTACTTATTGTAAACCTTAAAGTTTTGCACCTTTGATCATTGCGCTCATAGCCAACATAATTATCATTACAGACAGCGCAGCTAGCTGCGAACAGGTCGAACGGCATCGACATTACATCGGCGTTACCATCATTATCGATAGCATCACGTTCAGCACCTTTAACTTGGCAGTTGGATTGGCATTTAGTGTTTGAATATCATTGGCTTCATCATCATCGTCATCTTGATTATTATTATGCTTTCATTTTAACTGCTTTCATAGACACACGAATACGCTTGAATATACCACATATAAACATTGTTATTATGTCTGTTTGGGCATTCTTGATGGTGATAATGCCGAAGTCTGTTGCCTTTGTGCTTCATATGGGGTGATGTGTCTTTTGTATATAAATCTTCAGCAATGTGTTTGGCTAAAGAATTCGTGCCAATTTCACTGTCAAGGTATTACGAAAATTAGTTTACCAGATTTAAGATTAGAAACGAAAATTGCGTATGTCATTTTATTTGAAATCATACCATGAGGAAAATTGAAATTGGTGTTTGTGTCTCATATGAGTTTTTCTTACGTACTTACAAGACGCTCTTGCTAGATATGTAAGGTGACTGAACGCTTGAATATGGCTGGCTTAAGAGTATAAAGCCAAAAAGTATGCAATATAATTGAAAGTAAGAAGTTTTAACATATGCAGATACAAGCAGATGTTAACTGATTTTTGAAGATTAAAGTAAAGGTGACTCAACAATTCCAATGCTGAAATTGATTATTATTAAGGCTATGCAAAGCGCTTGTTGGGAGGCGGGTTAATTAAAATTGAATAACGTTTGCCTCCCACTCCCTTTGTTGGTCTTGATTTATGTATATATTCTAAAGCCTAAAAGTATGCAAACAAGTTCTTTTGCTACACTTTAAAAAAATAACAATTATGGGGATATATGATGAACGATTCCAGTACAGATTTAAATATAAATCTCACATCAAAGAGTATGCTTTAAACTATGCTACAATTCCCTTAAAGTATGTGAGCATTTTCATTATTTCCTTCCAAAAAAAAAGAAAACATCATTCCAAATATGGTCGCGCAACACAGCGCACAGATTCCACTTCACTTCATTATGCAACCAAAATAATGCCGAACATATGTCGAGTTACCCATGCACATGACAATAAGAAATTGGGTATGCGAAGAATGTCAGGCGCGCCTGAATGTACACCATATACAAGTGGCAAGAGGTGCAAGCAAATCAACGAAGCGTATGAAAAAATTTAAATTTCAAATTAATTTCAACATGAGCTGCCATTGTTGCTGCTACTGCTGCTGGCCCCTGTTGCTGTTATTCTTGCCACAATTTTGATCATGAAAAAAGTTTCAACTTCAAAAAAAATAAACGTTAGCCAACTGTTTCAAATAAGATGCGTTAAAGGTTGGAGCAGTGTTTCAGGTTTTTTTTTGGTTTTTAGTATATTCACACGCAACACTGACATATATGCACTTAAAAAGTGATTCAATCTGACAGTTTGCGACGCTACAGTAAAAAGTTGGTTCAAATCACGTCCCCCACAATCCTTGACTGCATGTGTTAAGCTAACAATTGATATAAATTAAAGATGATTTAAATAGGGGAAAGCTTAAAATATATGTGTTAAAGCTGTAGTGAGTATTATTCTCAGAATTTCATGAAAAAGATGATACAAATGAGATACTGTAACTTAAAGATATTTCATTAATTGCGATCAACAATTTTTTTGGATTAAAAGCTGCTTTATACAAAAGCAAGTCGGTCGAATAAAGTAGAATTTGTCTAAATGTGCTATACCTGGCGGCAAGGGATTTTATTTAAATTTGTATTTGTAAGTAGTATTAAAATTTCTTGTACTAGGCACAGTTCAAAACTGTTGCGTAAGAAGCCTTGAACTACTCATTTTGCTATTAAATTGAGGGCGTTAAAACAAATTGAATAGTCCTAGCTAAAAAAAGTATAATGGGAACACTTTTCAATATCTGGGAACAGTTTTATTTACACAAAAAACAGTTTTGGACTTCTAAGCATGCCTATCATTATTGAATGTTTGCAATAAACGAGTGGAAAAATGAGTTTTAAAAAGTGATATTGCTGATCACGTTATCTGGGAAAAGCTGTTTTCGAGCCAAAATTCGACTTTCATAAAATACAGATTGAACAGTTCATCTTTGAGTAAGGAACCGATTTTGTGCACTATAAACTATTGAGGAACAGAAAAAAACTGTTTTTGAACAAAACGGTAATAGTTTTTTTGTATTTAAAATGAATAATGTGCGGGCGAAATAACAGAGCTATATAAATATAATTAAATTTGTATTCATAAGTAAAACTAAAAAGTCGCGTAGGTGTTATTACGAAACTTTCTCGCTGGGAACAGTTAAAAACTGCGGTGTAAGAGATTGTGAAACTGGGGCTGATCAATATAGTTGCATAGTATCTAATAGTGAAAAAATTATGATACTTTTCAATAGCTGGGAACAGATGTTTTGTATTTAAAAATAGTTCACGGCAAGCTTAAAAAGGTCTTTTTTTGAACGTTTGCATGAAATGAGCAAAAAAACTCGTTGAAAAATGATATATTGATAATTTTCATTTTCTTGGAACAGTTGTTTTTCTAATGCAAAAGTTGTTTCCATAAAAACAGTGAAATACTACATTCGAATTCATGCAAAAGAAAGAATATAACAAATTTTAAAATGGGCACAGTTTTTTTAGCTGGGAACGGATTTTTTTACTAAAAAGATACAACCAATAAGGTTGGGCCAGCCTTAATTAGCCGTGTGGGTTCCTTAATCCAAAGAAATGTAAACATGCTGCAAAATTGGAAACCCCTATATTCGCTTTTTGGAATAAGTTGTTTTGAAGAAGAACGTAAACAGCTTCCTTTGGAACCGGGAACATATCTTTGTGACGAATAGATACCATTTTTGGGAGTGATTTTGCAAATGTTTATAATTATTTTTTCAGATTTAAAAAGCTGAAACACACAAAGTGAAAGCTCATATTTTTTGATGCACTATCTAGTTTTTCTCATGCTTTGGCGATTTAAAATCTTCAGCGATGGAACGGGAAGTAGGTTGGGACGAATAACACATTTTTAAATTATAGTTCAGAAAATAACTGCTCAAAAAATTTCATTTGAAGCTCAGAATTTATATTTCGTCTGCTGAGTAGAATATCACCCTATCTCGGCCGTCGTTTCGAAAATGCCCTATTTCAGAAAACGTTTTAATAATGTCAAAATGTATTGAATTTGGACTCAGGAGGGCGTTTGAAATAAATTCTGAGATAGGGCGTTTTGAAACGGCAGCCGAGATAGGATGATATTCCAGTCGCAAATCGATTTGTAATTCTGGATTGAAAATAATTAACAAAAATTGTAATTTTCCAAACTTCAGTTGTAACTTTCTGAACTTAATCTAAAAAAGGTGAGAGGGATTGGGAAATATCTAGATTATTTTAGATAAGTCATATCAAGTCATTCCCGAAATAGCCGAGCTAATACCTTAAAGTACTACATACGGACCGTAACTTGTAAAGTTATATTCTCTAAAGTTCAAAGCTTCTGAAGTTAAGAACTTATGCCTCTCCTTGAGAGCAAAGAAGCTTTATAACCATTAATGGGACCACTTTTCTTCTGACCTGGGAGCGGTTGCCGAATACCCTTTCAAAAGTAAAAAAAAAATATATATTTTTAAAAGTTAAAAAAAAGCAACACAAACATTTGTAAGAATATTTGATTGCAAAAAAAAATTCAATCAATTTCTCCATGCGCATTTCTTACGATTTGCCACAATAGATTTACATCAATAATAAAAGAGACATCAAAAATCACTCCTGCGCCATCAAAAGTAAATGTTTTTTCCAAATTAAACCCATTCCAAAAAAAATGCATGGAAAAAACTAACACATCATAAATAAAAAACCAAACGCAATTTAATTTATGATTTACAGATGTTCGACTTATATTCCCACAATAAAAATGGACTGTTCCCAACAAAATCGTAGTAAGTAAGCACATGAATATGCTATTAGAGAAGGTGAGAAAAAATAACAGAAAATACGAAGCTACAATAACTAAAGCGAAAACATTAAAAGAAGCTGCAGTTATGGCAATGACAACAATCAGGCGACAAGTGTGAATAAAAGGGGCAAAAAAAAAAAAAATATAAACAAAATAAACGAAAATTACAAAAAAAGGCTATGAAAACAAAAGCTCTTTGTTTTTATTGTAATCATAAAAAGCAAAAATACAAACAAATTTGCACGGAGATTTTCCATAACAGTTCACTTCAAATGCATGCATAAGTACACATACACACACACTTTAACACACATACACCCAAACAATTTCCTGCTCTTATATGTGCCGCCATATATTCAACCAAAAGCAAAATACAATCACCGACACCATCAACGCGCTATTGTGTACACCTGGTGCTATGCCATACCATCGTACCACCGACCAAAGCACATAACAAAAGGATCTCATTCGATTTTGTTGTTTAGAAAGAGGAGGCGTAGGGAGATGAGTATTTCAATGTCATATAAGACTTTACAAGTATACCGTTTATGATATATATAAAATATATATGTGTATGTATATATGTACAAGGCGAGAAGTCGTGCATTTTCCACAGCTTGCATACCAATAATAAAAATAACAATAACAACAACACACACATGATAGATAAAAGCCAAATAAAATAAGTCAACAAATACAGACAATTGCATAAATTAAACTAGAAAAAAAGTAAGTGGGTGTATATGTGTCGTTAGGGTACCCTGCCGGTAGGTTTGGCAAATTTACATATTCACAACTACTTAAAGCAACCTCACCTAAAATTAGAGGGTACGTTGAAATTCTGAAAATAATCTGTATGTACGGGCGTTTTGTTTCTCACCTAAACACCAAGCGATGATGGGTGAAGAAGAGCTTATAATTACCCTGCATTTAATGAAACCTCGAAAAGCCTCATGGTTCGACGAAATACCCGCAGAAATAGACGACGTGGGAGGATTGTTCGCCGTTAGCATGGTTTCCAAAAGGAAAGCGAAATAGGCAGTCAAGTAAGCTGAGTCAGCGTGTCTCACAGCAAGACCTGGTCACGATGGATGTCTTAAATGCTTTTAACACAGCTACATAGTTGAGATGACATGTTTTGAAGCACTTGTACGTTCTTTCAAGACATAGAAACATATGCTAGAAATCTTAAGGGCTCACCTCATAGACCAGTAGGCGGAGCAGCCCAGCATTCGGCGCAACGTCCTGATACTTCGTCGACTTCGCACACGACGTGGCATGATGTTACTGCACACCGCTAGGTCATGTAAATAGATGGATGGCTGATCACGATCTTCATCATTTGCGTTAAGAGGGTTCCAATTATCGGGAATAACCCTTCGGGATATATTCGGAACTGTTTGGGAATTATTTAAAAATCTTTTCGGGAACTCTGTAGTATCATATATTCAAGAATTTTTTTGTCATCATTGGGCTACCTCCGGATCATTATAAGATTACTTTGGGGACTTTTTCGAGACTATTTCAGGATAATTTTAAGCGCCAGAGAAGATTTACCTAATAGATCCTTCTTAATTTTTGCCAATTATTAAGAAATTAATTTAGCCGTTCTGGTGTGATTGAGTCATAAAGACACTATCTGGTTATCTCGACATTGGAACATCGTGATATCCAAGCATCCCAACTTTAATATAGATTTTGGCCTAATTTTTTTTGAAAAGTGGCCAGTTCTCGGAATGTTTATAGGATAATTTGGGGAATATTCCGGAACCAGTTTCAGATTGTTTTTAGGCTATACGCAGATCATTTTAGGACTTTCTTTTGTCGTCTCTGAGTTGCTTTGGGGCTTTTTTTTGGATTTATACCTATACATTTTAGACCATTTTGGAACTATTTTTGGAATGTTTTTGGAATCATATCAGGTCCACTTTGGGATCATTTAGGGGTATTTCGAGATATTTTTCTGAATGATTTCGGACCTATTTGAGCAAGTTCGAGTCTCTGTTCGTTTATATTCTTGACTCCTTTGTTTAGTAGCGCGTCGCTGATGATGGACAGCAGGTCTGTCCGAAATGCATTTGTTGTGCCAAATAAAAAATATATGTTGTTAGTGTATCAGTGTGTTTTTTATTTGACAAACTTATTTTGTAGTCAATAAAGGAAATTGGAGAAAAATCATTTTACTTGTTGTCAGACTACAAACCTTAGGTTCGGCTATTTTAATAAATAAATAGTTCTCACACAGTTTACGTTTCGAGAGTGTTTTAGGAACTTTTCGGGGCTATTTAAAGAGATTTTAAGACTATTTTTGGAACGCTTAAGGATCGAGCTCTTTACGGACTGTTGCGAACAAGTTTCTTGTTTTTTTTTTTTGCAAAAATAGCGCCGAGTCCATTCCTTGACTGTTTTAAAGACTTTTTTGGGGCTACTTCAAGAATTTTAGGACTCCTTTGGGATCACTAAGGAAGTTTGATAGAGATCTTCACCGGGCTGTTTTGATTCAGTTTCATGTTTATTTTCGTAAACATATCCTGGAGAACATTTCCTGACAATTTTGAGATTATGAGCCAGTTCGGGGCTGTTTGAGAATCTTATCGGAAGTTTTGCTAAGGGAAATTTTTTGATTATCTTCGCATAATTTCAAGATTGTTTTTGGAGCTATTTCAAGATCATTAAGGGACGATATCAAATAGTAGTAGAAATAGAGAGTATTATATGTTTTGCTGATTTTCCTAGGGGAAGTTTTTCTTTTTCTCATTGAGAAAAAAATTATTTCTTCGAAATAAGCTTTGAATGCGGTTAAATATGTTCGAAGTTGTATTATTTATTTACGCACGTAAAAAGACAAAACCACATAAATACATGAATTGAGTATTTGAATAAAAACACTAACGGTGATTACTTGTCACAGCTGGCCCGTAATGCACACAAACGACGCGCTACAAAATTTCGTGGTACATATAGAAGAAAATTGAAGCTATTGTGGTTCGAAATAATTCGAAATACAGTCAACACCTTGACGAACATCTTTGTTCGGTTTTAGCTAAGAAAACAGCTTTATACATGATAAGAGAAAGTACAAATTTAGGGGTAGTAAAAGCATAAGATATTTTTTTTAAGTTTCAAAAGTAATTTTCAACAAGCTGTTGCCATATTTAGTACATAAAGTAGATAAGTGTATAAATTTGTGATTTCACTGAGTGCTTGTTTGTACAAAGTTTTTCGAAGTTGATGTTTGCTTACAACTGTCGTGTATGTTTTATCGTGATTGTGCATAATTTGGCACGTAGGAATTGAAAAATTTCTATGCCTAGGGTAGGTCGTTTGCATAACGGTGAACGGAAAAGTTATTTGGTATGATGTTTTTTAAAATAATTTTAAGAATGGGTTTGCCCGAAAATAGTTTTGTAAGCCTTATGCTCAATTTATGTTGCTAACAGATTTTTCAACTAAATAAATACTTACAACAGCGAAAAAGAAAATAGCAGTGGCAATTTTTATTAAACTTTATCAATTAAACTCTTTGTTTTTTTTTTTTCATTTCAATTTCAGTAAATTCTGTAAATGAAACTAGGCAAACGAAATTCAAAAACGTTTTCGAAAAAATTCGAAATTAAAACATAACTTTACGAAAATCTCGAATTTCTGATTTAGAACTTTCTGAATTGTTTTGAGTACGTAGTTTTGTGACTTAATCATTTAAAAAATAAATAAATGTAAGGCGCGATAACCTCCGAAGGGATCTAAGGCCGAGCTTCTCTTCCAATTTGCGTCGTGCTCCTCTCGATTTTCCCTACAAATTTGCCGGACGAGACCTACATGTTTTATGCCGACTCCGAACGGCTTTTGCAAGACAGATGAGTTTTCACTGAGAGCTTTTCATGGCAGAAATATACCCGGAGCGCTTGCCAAACACTACCGAGGGGCGACCCCGCTTAGAAAAATTTTCTTCTAATTGAAAAACCTTATTTCTAAAATTTTGATGTTGCTTTGTCCGGGTATGAACCCAGGGCATACGGTGTGGTAGGCGGAGCACGCTACCATCACACCACGGTGGCCGTCATTTACGTCCAACAAAACACAAATTACAAATCACTCGAAATTTATGTTGATTTAAAAAAATTTTTTTTGAAGAGTGCTTTATATATGTATTTTTTCATACGGATAGCTTTATGTTTTATATGAAGGAAGATGTTTCAGATCAGATCGCTGAGAAAAAATTTTCAAAAATTATAACTTTTATAATTTTTCAAAAATTTGACTAATAAAAAGCCAGAAGACTCTAAACAGAAAGTTCGAAATTTCTGTAAATTATTTGAATTTTTTCGAAAATATGTTTGAGATTGGTTTAAAATTTCGAAATAATTTTTAAAATTTTTTCGAACACGTTTTTGAGATAGGTTTGCATAGTTTCAGAGACAAAAATTATAAATGTTGTTTCTTTAATTATCGAAAATAAAAAATAGAAGATTTCGTAGACGACATTTGATAAAAGACGCCACTGCTGTTTTTGTGTCCGCTGCTGCAAATTTCCTAAATTTTTTCTCCTTTTTCAATCAACGTTTTTTTTTATTATCTACCTCAATCCACAAATGGACGCATACCCTGCAAAAATCGTTGGATCATGTGGTTCACTGTAGTACTTACCATTATACTCCACTGTAATGCAGCAATGGACCAACTCATGTTTCTTCGTCGAACATATTGTAAGCCGATCATTCTCGTTTTTAACCATTGGAATCACTACACGATGTTTATTGGACTGTGGGTACTCCATGGATTACTCTGATGTAATGCGGAGCTGGAGTATGCGGTCCAGTCTTAGGACATCGCAATTTTTGCAGGGTATTGTGAAGACAATCCCCTGCCATGTACAACTTTGGCTATTAATTTAAACACCAACTCAATTTTATATTTTTTGTTGCCTAGTTTCAGGCGTGTAATTAATAAAACAAAGAGAATATAAAATTGAAACAGAAAAAACGAGGAAATCATAATAAAAAAGCGCTAGTTTTAATGTAACAAACATAAATGTTAAAAAAAAAAATTTAACTACAATATGCTTAATATAAAAAATATAAAAAAACCGGTGTGAAAAAATAGTAACAAAGTAATTTGAAAGCGCCTGCAGCACATAAAAGCTGCAAACAACAAAAAATTGTACAGCATATAATCGCAATAAAAGAAACACAATCACCTGTCAAGTGTTGCTACGAAATGCTAGTCTGCCACACCCATTTATAGAGAGCGCATAGTAAAAAAAGCGATTTATACAAAAAAATTCCCTGAAATGCAAGATATTTCATAAAAATTGTAATTTTTCAGCGCCTTGCAGCGCCAAAGTTGCATGCCCTAACTGCGCTGTAATTTGAACCCACTGCTTCGCCGGTTCTTAAGGCCAACAAAATTTGCAAACAAAGTGTTAAGCTACTTCATGTACATGCCCCGCACACCACCAAATCTTTTCATTCAACTAACTGTAAAGTGTGTGCGTGTGTAGTAGTGCAGCAAAGTAGCGGCGTTAGCAGATGACAGCGTCGTTTGCAGCAACACTAATTACCTACGAGTGTTGCACGTTCAGTAACGAGATGCTTAATTCTTGTATATAAATTTGGTTCTTGCATTTTTTATGCGCTCTACTGCCTCTGCTTACACACTCATCAAGGCAAGCGGGGTAATAGCTCTTTGCTCATTATGGCTTAATAGTTAGTTTTTTGCTGATAAAATTTTATTTTTTGTAGGTTGAGCAATCTGACTACTCATGTTGCAAAGAAGTTTACCTGATGTTACCTTCCTTGCATCTAACAATGCAGCACACCTACCGCTCAAGCAAAAACTTTCTACTTTCTATTAATTCCCGGGAACGAAAATATTTGTTATTTTTGTTGTTTTGGAGATAAGGACACTCCGCGTAGGTCTTGGAGAGTGTTGCTGATGTCCATGGTCCTTTGCCGGATATACATAGATGCGGTACATTTCAGTAACAAGCACCATTAAGGTACTCGCCGTCCATGTAGGGAACGATTTATTATGAGCACAATGAACTTTCTAGGCCATCCCGCCCCATCTATGTTTATATTTGGTCGAAAATAAAAAAATGTTTAGCAGATGATAAATCTTTACTAAATTAATAATAATCAATGATACCTTGTTCCTGATTAACATTTTCTTCACTTAACAAAATTTCAAAACAAATAACAGTATAAATCTTGTTTGAACTTATAATAATCAATAATATTTTTTTATGACAATTTTTTTCTTCACACTATTAAAATATTTGCCAATTTTTGTTTTGATCGAAACTTAGAAATCTTTAAGCGACGAATAATCTTGAATAAATTTATAATAATCAAAAATTTTTCTTTCTAATTAATCTTTTCTTCACACTATGACAAAAATAGCCACTTTTGTGTTTCATTTGATGATCAAAGGATAACATAGAATTCAGAATAATTATTTAATCAAAAACCTTAACAAAATTTGATTTCGAATAAAATAAAAAAAATATTAAAAATTAAATATAGATAATTTACAATAACTATTTGACTGAATAAATCTTAGTCAATGATTAAACTTGATTTAATAAAAAATTATAAAAAAAATCGAATAATCAATGATCGATCATTTTGCTCCGAAATATGAAAATTAAAAATGACTAAAAACGAAACAAATTTTGAAATAACCATAACCAAAGAAGCTTGGTTAAGAAAAAGTTAAAATAGAGATTTTGGTTTGGAAAATAGAAACTTTTGTGATTTCTAGCGTTGGTGTGGTAGCGAAAGATTTGAGTTCGGAATAACCAAAAATTAGCTTGAACGAAAATTGTACCACGCAATCAAATGATTTAGCGGGCATTGTTGAAGACATGATCCAATTTTCGAACAAAGTCCACCCCCTTCGTTTGGCAACACCCGATCAATGCTGCCAAGCGCAAATGTGTTTAATTGAAAATTAAAAGTTATTAGTAAATGATAATAATTAATTAATTTTTGTAATATTAATTTTAATTGTTCAGAGAAATAAGCAATTGAGATCACACTAGTTTACAGTCAAAATGCACCAGAGACGCTATTATGAAATTCCTATGTAAAATCATCATCACAAATCATTCATTCCGAAAATCAGGGTTATTTTTTAATCGTATGGTAATGTTTTTGAGATATTTACGAATAACCGGTTTTTCAAAAAAAAAAAAAATTGGGTCCACTTAATCATATATATCTCAAGAACGAATTGAGCAATTCCAAAACGGCTTTTAAAAGGTAATAAAATTTGCAATAAACTGTGCATACAACACTTTTTGCTAGGGCCTGCAGATTCAAAGATAACGAACAATCATTATGGATTTTTTCCATTTTTTTTATAAAAATATAAAAAAAATGTGTACTTTGCGAGGAAGGATCACGAAAACTTTTTATTTTTTTGCAGATTTTTTTTCTCTCTAAGCCCTGTTTTATTACAGAAAAAAAATAAGAAATCATTCAACAAAATCGATGGGCTGATACAAAAGTTATAAGCATTCAAATAAATATATCCATATAGTAAAAGTTAAGTACCTTACAAATAATAGCATATGTACATATGATTCTGTTTTAACTCTATGATCGTATTTTATAATTGAAAAAGTTATGTGTCTTGTTTTGACGCTTATTTATATTAGGATTGGTTTCTCTTATGAGAAACCAACAGTAGTCACCCATCATTGTGACATCCCAGAATCCTTGATACCGTCTTTCAATCATTTTCATTTGCTGGTGAAACCTTTCGCCATGTTCGTCACTTTCGCCGCCAAGATTTTGCGGGAAAAAATTTAAATAGGAGTGTAGAAAATGAATTTTTAAAGACATATTTACTCCTGAAAGAAAATAAAAAAGTATATTAGAAAAATACATAAGTGACACATTAGTATATAATTTTCTTAGGCTGGATTTATCTTTCAATTCAGAACAAATTTTTTGTTTACATTTTTCTCGTTCTTGTTTGTTCGGAACTGGACGATGAATCCAGATTTAGGGCTATATATTTTCATGTAAATTTAAAACTTTTCATACACATTTTTTATTTATTGGGCAGATAGCTTTTAAAGTTAACTGAGAAAACAGTCTTAAATATGTTTTTTTATTTACCCATTCCCGCATAGTTTTTGATAAAGTCGTTCACTATCATCTGGTAGGACATTTGTGTTTGCTTAAAAAAGAAGTAACGATCTTTTCAAAAGAACCCCACGCTGCTGCCTCCACTGGTGACAATAGATCTTTGAAATGGTTATTGGTCATAATTTTCCTTATTTGCGGTCCCACAAAAATCTCTTCCTTTATTTTTGCTTCTGAAATCTCTGGAAAGATTGTCTTCAAATGATGAAAAGCTTCACCTTCTTTGTCCAAAGCCTTGACAACGTTTTTGATAAGGCCGAGCTTGATGTGGAGCAGAGGTGGAATTATTCTTTATAAGTGGGCAGTATTTTATGTTATCCACCCAAACTTGAAACTCGATTCGTTCTGGCCAATCCTTTATGATGTAGTGGTCTTGACAAACTCGGCTATCCCATTTGCATAGAAAGCAACAGTATTTTGTGTATCCACTTTGTAGACCACATAGCATTCCAATGACTTCGTATTTATTGCATGATTGATCGGGATAAATGGCTTTCGGTTGCCAATATGCAATAATACGGCATCTAAACTTAATTTATTGCCGACTATGAACAATCGCCACTCTTTTGAATCATATGGTTCACCAAACTCTTTGAATAGACCAGCAATGCCTCTGCAGTAACAAACACTGTCCTCCTTCGTATAGTACTTGGAAAATTGTTCGTGACGAGTTCTCTAATATGTTACCTTAACATCGCATGAAACAAATTTAAATTGTTGCATACGAGAGTACACGGCCTTTTCCTTTGACAATTCCAAATCCCTTATCCAATCATTGAGTTGTGCTTGTGACAAATAGTTTCTTTCGTTTTCCGTTCGAAATCCAGTACAACATGATGCCGTGTAATCAGATACTGCTGTTGACAATGAAAGTGGAGCCGGCACTAAATTTAAATTTGATGCTGGCAATGTAGCGTTGAATTTAGTTATGGTAATGACACTGTAGATACGCTCGCATAGATTACTTTTCTTGACTTTCCAACCCCAAGTACTTTTGTGGTACAAATATAGCAGTGCGTTGAATGGCAAGTTGATTCCCTCCACTTCATTGGTGTAATAAATTTCATATGTCGCCTAAATAGATAGTTTCAGAAATTAGTCAGCTATGCATTAAAAGGGAGCAAATTACTAATTTTTACAACGCATATTTTTGTTCCGGTTACCGAAAAAATCAATTCGACTCGATATCTGGTGCAAACAGTATTCAGTGTCCATGCTTTTAGGCTCAATTCCAAAGTACTTATACTATGTAACTTTCAAAGGATTTGAAAACACACGTCGCATCCTTTTAACGATAAATTGACTGCAAAGGACAGAACATATCTGGATCATTTGTACACTCAAACTCTAGCGCCCTTTTATTCATATTATATTTTTAAGTAAATGACGGGTTATAAACTGCAATTATAAAGTGAATAGTATCCGGCGAGCTTTGCAGATATTATGAAAGAACAAGGCGCATGTACTATTATTTATACTTAGATCAAGTAAAATTTCCAGCCTACCTAGACAAAAGGGTTCCCTAGTTCTACAAATAAAACACTACCTACCTTAAAAATATGCTCTTGCTTGAAATGCACCTGGGTTTGAGAAAACGACACTAAGAGTTTAGAGAGAAAAAAATCTGCAAAAAAATAAAAAGTTTTCGAGATCCTTCCCCGGCAAAGTACACATTTTTTTGTATTAATACAAAAAAAATTGAAAAAATCCGTAATGATTGTTATCTTTGAATCTGCATAGCCTAGCAAAAAGTATTGTATGCGCAGTTTTTAGCAAGTTTTATTACCTTTTAAAAACTTCAAACCGCTTTGGAATTGCTCAATTCGTTCATTATATATAAAAAAAAAAAAAAATCGCGAGTACTCCATGCATGCATGTATGGAGTACTCGCTATGGACCAACCGAGTATTCCAAAATTAACCACAATTCATACAAAAGTTATGGTTCAATTAACATTGCGATGTCCTGGGACTGTACCATATACTCCAGCTTCGCATTACATCAGAGTAATCCATGGAGTACCCACAGTCCAATAAACATCGTGTAGTGATTACAATCGTTAAAAACTAGCAATGGTCGGCTTGCAATGTGTTCGTGTAGAAACATGAGTTGGTCCATTGCTGCATTACAGTGGAGTATAATGGTAAGTACTCCAGTGGACCACATGATCCAACGATTTTTGCAGGGTATATGATTAAGTGGACCCAATTTTTTTTTTTTTTTTTTTTTTTTTTTAAACGGTAATTCGTAAATATCTCAAAAACGTTACCATAGAATTAAAAATAAGCTTAGTTTTTGGAATCAGGTAGTGATTTTACATAGGAATTTTATAATGGCGTCTCTGGTGCAGAAAAAAAAAATGGGAGTTCGTGATCCAGTGTTATTATAACCTATAATTTTAAAATAACGTCTTAAATCTGATTTATTTTTTTTCTAATCTTAATTGTATTGACCCATAGAAGTAAGAAATTCAGATTTAAAGAAGCTATACTCCCTAAAAAATTACATATCTTGATTCAAAATTTATAACTTAAATCCTTTCAAATAAAAATTTTATAGTCATAATATGACAGTTATATTTTTATATTTTTTTCTAGAAGACTTTAGTCTTAAATCTTTTTTGAATAAACCCATGAGTAAATAAATTATTTTAGTCAATAATTAGTTATTTTGATCGGAAAAATAAATTAGATTAGTCGAAAAATTTTATGTCAAAAGGAATGGTCATTTTAGTCCAAAAGGTGATTAGGAGATTTCGACAAAAATTAACTCAATAAATAATCTAAAATATTGATCACTTTTAATCAGAAAATAAAAAATCAATTAAAAGAGTAAAAACTGAGAAAAAACTGTACAAAGGTTATTGAAAACTGAAAGCCTGAACTAAAATCATAAATTAAGATTACTTTTAATCAGAGAATTTAATATTAAGTCAAAACTAAGATTAATTGACAAAAACGCTCTATAAAGAATAAGTTCTTAGCTTATCTGAACCGCATTTAGAACGTATGCTTTTTAAAAATTACACTTCAAAATAGTGATTATATAAAAATTATATTACAACAATCTTAATAATTATGCATTATTTTACATAATGCGATTATAAATAAATACAATAACAAAATGAATTCGAATTTCGATACTAGACTATTTTGATTAAAAAAAAATAAAAATCGTTAATGCTGCATGTTTGGGATCCAAAACTAAATGTCACAAAATTTCGTTATAGTTATAACTTTGTTATTGAAATCCTAAGTCAACCAGAAACAAAGCTTATATTTATTTAAATTATGATCTAAATATTGCTTAGCTCCTTTTTTAATCTTTATCGCTGATTACACATACTTTTGATAGACAAAAGCTTAAACGAAAATAATGGCATATTTTAAACGAAAAATTAAGTACATGAACTATTGATTGCATAAATTTTGATTGATTGAATTGAATGAGTTAAGGAGTTTAAATCTGGAAATGCAGGTTACAATTAATCCTCAAATTTTAAATCAAAATTAAAAACCTATAAGGGAGAAAAAAATTTAAAGGAGCGATTAAATACCCATATCTCAGCCTTTTTATCGAGTATACTTATAATTACTACGATCCCTGTTTTTTCTTTACTTTCTTTAGCCTACACATAAGCGCGTTACGGCGCAGTAACGGCAATGTAGCCATTGAAACGCTTAATTTTCTACATTCGCTCTCGCGTAATGAATGAACACACAAGCAAAGCATAATAGGGAAATTTAAAACTAAAAAAAAAAGTAAGGAAGGCTAAGTTCGGGTGTAACCGAACATTACATACTCAGCTGAGAGCTACGGAGACAAAATCAGGGAAAACCACCATGTAGGAAAATGAACCTAGGGTAACCCTGGACTGTGTCTGTATGACATGTGTATCAAATGGAAGGTATTAAAGATTATTTTAAGAGGGAGTGGGCCATAGTTCTATAGGTGGACGCCATTTAGGGATATCGCCATAAAGTTGGACCAGGGCTGACTCTAGAATTTGTTTGTACGATATGGGTATCAAATTAAAGGTATTAGTGATGGCTTTAAAAGGGAGTGGTGGTACTTGTATATGTGAAGGCGGTTTCGAGATATCGACCAAAATGTGGACCAGGGTGACCCAGAACATCATCTGTCGGGTAACGCTAATTTATTTATATATGTAATACCACGAACAGTATTCCTGCCATGATTCCAAGAGCTTTTGATTTCGCCTTGCAGAACTTTCTTATTTTCTTCTACTTAATATGGTAGGTTTCACACAATTTTACAAAATTTTTTTCTAAAGTTATATTTTGCGTCAATAAACCTATCCAATTACCACGTTTCATCCCTTTTTTCGTATTTGGTATAGAATTATGGCATTTTTTTTCGTAATTTTCGAAATCGAAAAAGTGGGCGTAGTCATAGTCGGATTTCGTCCATTTTTTACACCAATACAAAGTGAGTTCAGATAATTACGTGAACTGAATTTAGTAAAGATATGTGGATTTTTGGTCAAGTTATCGTGTTAATGGTCGAGCGGAAGGACAGACGGTCGACTGTGTATAAAAACTGGGCGTGGCTTCGACCGATTCCGCCCTTTTTCACAGAAAACAGTTATCGTCTTAGAATCTAAGCCCCTACCAAATTTCACAAGAATTGGTAAATTTGTTTTTCGACTTATGGAATTAGAGTATCCTAGACGAATTAAATGAAAAAGGGCGGAGCCACGCCCATTTTGAAATTTTCTTTTATTTTTGTATTTTGTTGCACCATATCATTACTGGAGTTGAATGTTGACATAATTTATTTATATACTGTAAAGATTTTAACTTTTTGTTAAAATTTGACTTTAAAACAAATTTTTTTTTAAGTGGTCGTGGTCGTTCTCTGATTTTACTAATTTTTGTTAAGCATACATATAGTAATAGGAGTAACGTTCCTGCCAAATTTCATAATGATATCTTCAACGACTGCCAAATTAAATTAAAAAAAATGTAAGACGCGATAACCTCTGAAGAGGCCTAAGGCCGAGCTTCTCTTCCAATTTGCGTCGTGCTCCTCTTGATTTTCCCTACAAATTGGACGGACGGGACCTACATGTTTTATGCCGACTCCAAACGGCATCTGCAAGGCAGATGAGTTTTCACTGAGAGGTTTTCATGGCGGAAATACACCCGGAGCGCTTGCCAAACACTGCCGAGGGGCGACCCCGCTTAGAAAAATTGTCTTCTAATTTAAAACCTTATTTCTAAAATTTTGATGTAGCTTTGCCCGGCGTGCGAACCCAGGGCATACGGTGTGCTAGGCGGAGCACGCTACCAACACACCACGGTGGCCACCAACGACTGCCAAATTACAACTTGCAAAACTTTTAAATTACCTTATTTTAAAAGTGGGCGGTGCCACGCCAATTGTCCAAAATTTTACTAATTTTCTGTTCTGCGTCATAAGTTCAACTCGCCTACCAAGTTTCATCGCTTTATCCGTCTTTGGTAATGAATTATCACACTTTTTGTGTTTTTCGAAATTTTCGATATCGAAAAAGTGGGCGTGGTTATAGTCCGATTTCGTTCGTGTTAAGTAGCAATCTGAGATGAGTCCCCAGGAACCTACATACCAAATTTCATCAAGATACCTCAAAATTTACTCAAGTTATCGTGTTAACGGACGGACGGACATGGCTCAATCAAATTTTTTTTTCGATCCTGATCTCGATTCCTTTATACCTGTACAACCAACCGTTATCCAACCAAAGTTATTGTACTCTGTGAGCTCTGCTCAGCTGAGTATAAAAATGTAAAACAAAAACCAGAGAAATTAAAAGTAGTATGCATTGCCAGTTGTAATAAATATATACGCAAAGAAATAAAAAATGATGAAAAATTAAAGCTTGCGCTGGCCGATATGAGCCCAAGAGATGCGACGCGCGGTATACATGCTCGAATGCTACATAGCTTGTCTTGGAAAATTACCCAGGTGAAAAATTGCAGCTGTCGTATGAAGCAAAATTCATAAAACAAAATATACAAAGCTTGTTGGTAGCTGTAGAAATAGCAACAGAGCTCCCTAAAGCATAAAGTAGTTATGGTGGATGAGCGTGCAGAATGGTAAATTCTAAGAAATTAGGATGTTGCCTAGATTGAAATAGGCAGTGGGCACAAAGGTAAAAAATGTATATATGTAGTACGTGACTGGCTGTGGGCTTTAAAATTACAAGTCGTTTTCATTTTTTTTTTTTTTATTAAACGTGGTTGTATAGATTGTATGAGTTCTGCGTATGTGCTGGTGTAAGTGTGTTTGAATGCTTCTGTTTTTCTAGACTTGTTAGGTAGGCACCTCGTAAAATGAGAAGCCGGTTCTTGTATACCAGGCAACGCAGGTGCTTTGGTAATTACTATAGAAAGGTGACTGCCATTGAAGTCGTCGTTGCGCTTGCCTTTATCATTACGACATTACACCATCTGTTTTAATCAATGTGTTTTTTTTTTTTCATTTTATTTTTATATGTTTTTATTATTTTTTTTTTTTTTGTTAAGCGCATTCTGTTTGTACTAAATATTTAGGTTTTGGATGCAAGTTATCGACAAGGCGCTTAATCTGGAGACCTTCTATTTATGGTCTACTTAATATAATCATCGGCCTCCCATAGTCAGAACATCATGATTTTGCAAAAATACACTTTCGGCTTTATTTTACTGCGAAATATAGTTAAAGCCAATTTTTTTCAAAACCCAGGTGATCCTTCATTTGGGTCCAGTAAATCGGTATTGTGCAAAAGTTAAAATTAAACAGAAACTTAATAAAGTATGAGGAAATAAACTTCAATTACGCTAAAGGGGATAAGAGTGTGGAAAAAGTATTCGAAAGTTTATACAGATGCAGTGTGAATGTTAAGACCTCTCAAATATAGGAGTTTTAGTGGCGTTGTTGAGCAAGGCTTTGAAATGTATGAATGTGAGTATGAGAGTTGAGTGCGAAGAGCTGATGATGCTTGATGGGCAAATGAACTATTTGCTTTTGAATAGCCAAAGCCATAAACTCCAAATGTAACCGTAACTGGTTTATTCGGTAAGATAGCTTTCGCACTACCGAAGACGAAATTGAAGTGGACGTCAGGAAGCAGTTACGAGATGCCCAGTTGTACAATATATAGAGTAGATAAATAGGATCCATGAATAAAATGCGATCTGCCCAGGACTGGGCAGCTTCGATAGAGAATTTTTAATAATGTATGAATGTATATCTGGGTAAGTCTGTGTGCGTGCGAACTTGTCTCGCATATAGTGACCAAGTCGTCGCTGACTACTTGTGATTCGTGTATATGTATACGAGAAAGCGCCTGGACAGAGAACACTGCCAAGCCCTAAGCTAGTTTACGATGAATCCGGGATGAGTCGAAAAGTCCTTTTTTTTTAAACATGTCCTATGGAGAGACTAATTGTACCTGTTTGTATGTGAATGGTTACTGTCGAACTAGTCCTATTTGTTTGCCCATAGGTACTGTCGGAGTGGTCATCTTTCTAGCTGTAGGGTTAAGCCCTTAAGACTAAGTACTCAACTAATCTCACTAGGTGAACAAGTTATTCATATTCTGAAACCGGCATTCAAGGACCCAAACGAGCTGCTTAATATAGCGGAGGCAGAGATACTAAAACAAACTATTAGGATCAGGAGAGAAGCTCGGCCTAAAATCTCTTCGGAGGTTATCGCGCCTTACATTTATTTATTTTTTATTAGGTTCAGAAAAGTAAAATCAAATATCATACAAGTGTTGAGCCTGGCCATAAGGCCTCTCAATAATCCCATTTACTGGATCCACTGGCATAGAAATGTTGAAGGAAATAAATTGGCTGATTAGATGGTTATGTTGATCTTTGTCAGCCAATAGCTGTGCACTCCCGCTTCAAAGCGAACTCTGCGAAAAATTGAGGTATACACCACTAGAGCACTAACTTGCCCAATCTGCAAGATTGTTAGGTTCTGAGCTACTTACGGTCCTGTTAGGATGGAAACGAACATTCATCGTGTTTAAACTAAATAAATCCACAGCAAACGTCATTACGGGCATCAACACATTGTATTGTGCTCCTACATCAATGCTTCGAAGATGGTACATGCTATCAAGCACACTCTGTAGAAGCAATAAGACTAAGGAGGAAAAGGAGGAGTTTTCTATAGTTTGGCTAAGGTAAAGAGGGAATATCAGTCGCACCGGCTTAAGCTCATAAAAAAATGCTGGTATTGAAGACTTAAAAAGAAGTATTTGGTTCGAAGCGGTACTTACCGAAGGCTTCCCAAATAGACAAAATGTCTTTTTGAGAGTAAAAATTAGTTGTAGTTTGCTGTCATTGCCTAAACTTTCCATAAATGCTTTACTCAATATTTATCTGACACAATTTTCAGAGCATCTAAGATGGAGTAATAACCTGTTGTTGTGGGTTAGTCGAGATATGTCTAACCTGCACTTAATACGTGGGATAGTTTTCCGCTGTGTAGTTTTTGATAAAAGCAAGTAAATGGACTTAGAATATTTCCGTGGTATGCAGCTAGTATCGCAGAATCTATGTTTCGAGGGGTCTACAAAGCCATTTAAGACTCAATTGGTCTTGTTTTGGTTTGCCTGTTGTTTTTTGTAAATGCATTTCTCAATATCTCGCTGACTCAATTTTCGTCAGAACACCTCAGATGGAGTCACAAACTAGTTATGAGATATACGGAAGAGGTATACACTGTGTTTGAAAGATGGAATAGTTCTCACCGTAGTATTTGAAACAAGCGCGCGAATAGGCTTAGAATGTCTCGTGGTGTGCAGCCTGTCCTAAGAGGCACCTTAAACTCACAATATCGATGGTTCAAGGGGTCAGCAAAGCCCTTAAAGGGTGAAGCGCTCTTGTACCGGAGTGTACGAGACTCAATCTAGCAAAGGAGCTCGTAACACTCCCTAAAGCATCGTGAAAAGAATTTGCAGTGAACACAACAACATCGACAGTGTCATTAAAACAATTATAATCTAAATTTCAATCAAACTTGCTCCACTTTGAATTTTTATACTCAGTTGAGCAAAGCTCACAGAGTATATTAAGTTTGATTGGATAACGGTTGGTTGTACATATATAAAGGAATCGAGATAGATATAGACTTTCATATATCAAAATAATCAGGATCCAAAAAAAAATTTGATTGAGCCATGTCCGTCCGTCCGTCCGTCCGTCCGTTAACACGATAACTTGAGTAAATTTTGAGGTATCTTGATGAAATTTGGTGTGTAGGTTCCTGAGCACTCATCTCAGATCGCTATTTAAAATGAACGATATCGGACTATAACCACGCCCAATTTTCGATATCGAAAATTTCGAAAAACCGAAAAAATGCGATAATTCATTGCCAAAGGCGGTTAAAGCGATGAAGCTTGGTAGATGTGTTGACGTTATGACGCAGAATAGAAAATTAGTAAGATTTTGGACAATGGGCGTGGCACCGCCCACTTTTACGAGAAGGTAATTTAAAAGTTTTGCAAGCTGTGATTTGGCAGTCGTTAAAGATATCATGATGAAATTTGGCAGGAACGTTACTACTATTACTATATATGTGCTAAATAAAAATTAGCAAAATTGGATGAAGAACACGCCCACTTTTTAAAAAAAATTTTTTTTAAATTCAAATTTTAACAAAAAATGTAATATCTTTACTGTATATAAGTAAATTAAGTCAAAATTCAACTCCAGTAATGATATGATGCACCAAAATACAAAAATAGAAGAAAATTTCAAAATGGGCGTGGCTCCGCCCATTTTCATTTAGTGTGTCTAGAATACTTTTAATGCCATAAATCGAACAAAAATTTACCAATCCTTTTGAAATTTGGTAGGAGCATAGATTCTATGACGTTAACTGTTCTCTGTGAAAATGGGTGAAATCGGTGGAAGCCACGCCCAGTTTTTATACACAGTCCACCGTCTGTCCTTCCGCTCGGCCGTTAACACAATCATTTGAGCAAAAACCGATATATCTTTACTAAACTTAGCCCACGTACTTATGTGAACTCACTTTATCTTGGTATAAAAAATGGCCGAAATCCCACCATAACCACGCCCACTTTATCGATATCGAAAATTACGAAAAATTAAAAAAATGCCATAATTCTATACCAAATAGGAAAAAAGGGATGAAACATGGTAACTGGATTGGTTTATTGACGCAAAATATAACTTTGGAAAAAACTTTGTAAAATGGGTGTGACACCTACCATATTAAGTAGAAGAAAATGAAAAAGTTCTACAAGGCGAAATCAACAGCCCTTGGAATCTTGGCAGGAATACTGTTAGTGTTATTGAATATATAAATAAATTAGCAGTACCCGACAGATGATTTTCGGGATCACCTGATCCACATTTGGTCGATATCGCGAGAACGCCTTCACATATACATCTAAGGGCCACTCGCTTTTAAAACCCTCATTAACACCTTTAATTTGATATCCATATCGTACAAACACATTCTAGAGTCAATCCTGGCCCACCCTAATGGCGATATCTCGAAAAGGCGTGCACCTATAGACCTAATGCCCACTCCCTCTTAAAATGCTCAGTAACACCTTTCGTTTGATACCCATATCGTAAAAACATTCTAGAGTCACCCCTGGCCCACCCTAATGGCGATATCTCGAAAAGGCGTCCACCTATAGACCTAATGTCCACTCCCTCTTAAAATGCTCAGTAACACCTTTCCTTTGATACACATATCGTACAAACATTCTAGAGTCACCCCTGGCCCACCCTAATGGCGATATCTCGAAAAGGCGTCCACCTATAGACCTAATGCCCACTCCCTCTTAAAATGCTCAGTAACACCTTTCGTTTGATACCCATATCGTACAAACATTCTAGAGTCACCCCTGGCCCACCCTAATGGCGATATCTCGAAAAGGCGTCCACCTATAGACCTAATGCCCACTCCCTCTTAAAATGCTCAGTAACACCTTTCGTTTGATACCCATATCGTACAAACATTCTAGAGTCACCCTTGGTCAACCTTTATGGCGATATCTCGAAAAGGCGTCCACCTATAGAACTGAGGATTACTCCCTTTTAAAATACTCATTACCACCTTTCATTTGGTACCCATATCGTACAAACACATTCTAGAGTCACCCTGGCCCACCCTAATGGCGATATCTCGAAAAGGCGCCCACCTATAGACCTAATGCCCACTTTCTCTTAAAATGCTCAGTAACACCTTTCGTTTGATACCCATATCGTACAAACATTCTAGAGTCACCCCTGGCCCACCCTAATGGCGATATCTCGAAAAGGCGTCCACCTATAGACCTAGTGCCCACTCCCTCTTAAAATGCTCAGTAACACCTTTCGTTTGATACCCATATCGTACAAACATTCTAGAGTCACCCTTGGTCCACCTTTATGGCGATATCTCGAAAAGGCGTCCACCTATAGAACTAATGATTGCTCCCTTTTAAAATACTCATTACCACCTCTCATTTGATACCCATATCGTACAAACACATTCCAGAGTCACCCCTGGCCCACCCTAATGGCGATATCTCGAAAAGGCGTCCACCTATGGACCTAGTGCCCACTCCCTCTTAAAATGCTCAGTAACACCTTTCGTTTGATACCCATATCGTACAAACACATTCTAGAGTCACCCCTGGCCCACCCTAATGGCGACATTTCGAAAAGGCGTCCAGCTATAGACCTAATGCCCACTCCCTCTTAAAACGCTCAGTAACACCTTTCGTTTGATTCCCATATAGTACAACTAGAGACACCCCTGGTCCACCTTTATGGCGATATCTTGAAACGGCGTCCACCTAGGGAACTAAGGATCATTCCTTTTCAAAATACTCATTAACAGCTTTCATTTGATACCCATATCGTACAAACATATTCTAGAGTCACCCCTGGTCCACCTTTATGGGCATTTCTCGAAAAGGCGTTCACCTATAGAACTAAAGCCCATTCCCTTTTAAAATACTCATTATCACCTTTCATTTGGTACCCATATCGTACAAACACATTCTAGAGTCACCCTGGCCCACCCTAATGGCGATATCTCGAAAAGGCGCCCACCTATAGACCTAATGCCCACTTTCTCTTAAAATGCTCAGTAACACCTTTCGTTTGATACCCATATCGTACAAACATTCTAGAGTCACCCCTGGCCCACCCTAATGGCGATATCTCGAAAAGGCGTCCACCTATAGACCTAGTGCCCACTCCCTCTTAAAATGCTCAGTAACACCTTTCGTTTGATACCCATATCGTACAAACACATTCTAGAGTCACCCCTGGGCCACCCTAATGGCGACATTTCGAAAAGGCGTCCAGCTATAGACCTAATGCCCACTCCCTCTTAAAACGCTCAGTAACACCTTTCGTTTGATTCCCATATCGTACAACTAGAGACACCCCTGGTCCACCTTTATGGCGATATCTTGAAACGGCGTCCACCTAGGGAACTAAGGATCATTCCTTTTCAAAATACTCATTAACAGCTTTCATTTGATACCCATATCGTACAAACACATTCTAGAGTCAGCCTTGGTCCACCTTTATGGCGATATCCCTAAATGGCGTCCATCCATAGAACTATGGCCTACTCTCTCTTAAAATACTCTTTAATACCTTCCATTTGATACACATGTCATACAACCACATTCCAGGGTTACCCTAGGTTCATTTTCCTACATGGTGATTTTCCTTATTTTGTCTCCATAGCTCTCAACTGAGTATGTAATGTTCGGTTACACCCGAACTTAGCCTTCCTTACTTGTTTTTATATAAAATCTCTTATGCGTTTTTTTTATTCGTGGGTGCTTTTGTGGCATTTTATATCAAGTAAAACTCACACATAAGCTGCTTAAATACATTTTTTTTCACGCTCGTCAAAGAGCGACTTAACTCGATTGCGTTGGCTAGGAAGGGAAATCAAATGGACGTTTCAATAAGCGAGAGAAATAGAAAAAGTAAAATACTAAGCCAACGCGACTCATTAAAAAGGAATTTACTAGCATTTTTTTATGAAAGTTTTGGGCATTCACACATACACGCATACTTACATACATATGGTAGCCATATTTTATATGCAAATTGAAATACACCACCCAGTAGTATGTTCTAGCTGAAAGGTGGACGCAAACGCGCTCGTAGATGTATCTATGTGACTTAATCTAGATTTTTTTGTTGGTTGCTGCAGGTGGGCTGTAAATGTTTTCTATTTTGTTTGCACATAGAGTCTTGCCTCACGGGAGTTGGTTATTTGAAGATTTTTATGTAAAATTCACTGTTAATCTCTTAGCACTCAACATGTTATAATTCCCTATAGTTTTTTTTTGTTCAACATTTTTTCGATTCCAGTACCTTTCAGCAGCCTGGCGGCAACAGGAAAGCATGGGTTGTTGATGCTGTAGATAAAGTGCTGACCGGCCAGCCGTGTTTGCCTTTGGTCATGTGTAAACAAGTAGTAGCATGAAAAAAAAGCAAAGGCGGATTAGACAAAAAGCAGGAAAAGTAGAAAATAGCTGTGGTAAAGGAGGTTCGTATTCGAACTAAAACCACAGAAAGGCAAAAAAGTTAGATTGGATAGCAGATGCGATGGCCACTAACACATACGAAAAAAGCCACAGTGTTTATTTATGTTTTGATTTTTGTACGAGCTGCTCTTTTTCAACTTTTTTTTAAGTTTTATTGTTGTAAACATTAATTTCGTATTCACTTAACATTTTGTTAATTTGCATTCGAGCAAGATCGAAAAAACAAAAAAAAATTCTGTTATAAAAATATAAGAAAAGCAGCAAAAATCCACAGCAAAAGCACTTAAACGTTAAAGCGCCTAAAATCGTACAACATTACTACACACCACATATCTACAATCAGTTTGGGCAGCGTTGAAAGGCTGGCTTAAATATTTTAAGCTGCAAATGAATTTATTTGCTTGCCAGCCAACCAACGAACTGTTAGATGTTGATCTTTGTGTTATGCTTCAGCTGTTGTGTTTTGTGTTTTGCATTGCTACATTCTTTTATTTAAATTTTGTTTATTTTTATAAATATTTTTTGCGATTCGTATATACATCCTTGCTTGCGCTAACGCGTTTTCTACATGCCGCTTAAGTAACGCTAACTCAAAGCCAACCAACAGTTTTTGGCATTTTTTAATTAAGATGCAAAAGTTGCAAAAATAATTGACGTATACACTTTTAGGCGGTTGTTTGTAGGTTGCATATATACACAGTAAAATATAAATAAGTGTAACATTAATTGTTGTTCACAATTAAATATATGCTCGGTTGGGTTTTGTTGGCGGATGGAGCTGCATGCAGGTGGTGTTACAAATACAAAATTTTTTATTGCATACTTTTCGGCGCTGTTTTTTATATATTTTTTGAGGTATTGCGTTGTAAAAATTTTCCATATTTTTTGCTGTGTTACGTTATTAAATATTGCTTTTGCTTGATAGTGGTTAGGTTGGATTAAGAGGGCGTGCGTGGGTATTATCCACACTTTCACTCGGATACATTTTTATCCATAGTGATCGCCCTCAGGGTTCCCTGATGAACCCAAGTAGGAGCGAGACGTCCACCTTCCCAACCTCTGGCAGGGTGTCGAAGAACCGTGCAACCAGAAATCAGAGCCTTCTTCTTTGTAGCACCGGACATCGGCAGAGAAAGTGGTAGATTGACTCCTCTTTCTCCTCATCCTGACAGCTTCTACAGAGGGAGCTTGCTGATATTCGCTACCGTGATGACACCCGTAAGTACCCTCACCGCGGATTTGTTCGGTTTGAGTAGGAAGCTTGTGCCTTTCCTATGCAAGCATGGCCATAAAGACCTTGAGACTTCGCAGTCAACCCAGTTGGTCCATAGCAAGTCGGTTGCCCTGCATATTCCTCAATTCTCCCCACCAGATAACCCAGCGGTAGTCGGTCGGAGCAGTCTAAATTATCTGAAATTTGCTTGATAATGGTTTAAAATATTTTTTTATTATTAAACTTCAGCTGGTGGTTGAAAAAAGAAAAAAAAAAACCTTTACATAATTTTAGGGGTATCAAAATTTTTCTTTTGCTTAATTGCTTAAACGAGCTGCTTTATTACTTTTTCTTAACTCTGGGATTCTTAATTAATCTAGTTAGTTCCTCTACGCAGCCCGAATTTAGTATGGAACCCCTAAAAGTATGCAACATCAAATTCTTATTTTGATATCACTGTGTAATCTAAAGAGCTGTTTAGAGGAAAGTTAAGAGCACAATCAAAAGTATTCCTAGTTATTATTTTTTGTAAAAAAGTCGCCTTCTCATTTAAATTTTTGTAATCTTCACACACTTTTAGGAGAATTTGCGAAAACTCACTTTCAATTGAATTAACATGCTGTTTTCATACTGGTTTCTGAAAGAACTTAGGTAAGAAACTAACTGTATTTTATTGTTGATAAGTATCCTCAAGCTGGAATTTGATCCCTAAATAAAGTCACTGCTAAAATACAATTTTTTTATAAATGTGAAAATCTAGCCTAATTGAAGATATACAACCAGTTTTTCAATTGAAAAACTTTAAAAGCACGAAACATAAATCTTTAACTCCAACTTGGTGAGCTTGAATATGATGGTTTAATTATCTAAACATCTAAAGTAGTTCCTATAATAAAATTATACTCAATACCGATAATAATACTTACAGTAATCCCGAAAACAACAAATTTGAAGCAAAGAATGAAAACAGTCGGTAGTATAAAAATGAAAACAAAAAAACCATAATAGTTCACTAAGGTTCTCTTTAGGGTTACGAAAATATCAAAGTACATTAAAAGACTTGTAAAAATTAAACCCCAACTGAACTGACAACATTATAGGAAAAATATATAAAAATAAGCAAATATACCTTTCATACCATGATTTTAAATAAGGCACAGGGTGTATAATATAAGGATATTAGCGGGTTGAACTGTGTTTGCATACTTTTTGGAGCTCAGAAAATTCTAGTAGAAAATATTTCAATGGGGATACTTTTTGGAAATACATTAATACGTTATTACAGCAGAGGGTGACACGTTTTTTGAAACTTTTCTAAAAAACGCGTTAATTGAACCTTTCTAAAGAAAAATTCATAACTGACCACTATAAAAGGAATTGTACATCAGTCATGACAGAGTGTGTTAAAAGCGCTTAAAATACTTGGTAATTTGATTTAATAAATACTTCACCTCTTTGAAAAGAAAATTCTTTATAGCACCGACCAAGTATTTTATGTATCAAGTTTTGTTAATAGTACAGGGTGACGTCGACAAATGCTGTAAGCGAGTTGAACCTAGCATACTTTTTGGAACACTTGGAAATTTATCTTCACCTCTTTTTTCTTGTTTTATGGAAACTTATTATAAATAAAAAATAATTGTAAGGCGCTATAACCTCCGACTATACTTGTGGTCAAGCTTCTCTACCAATTTGCGTCGTGCTCCATTAATTGTTTTCTAAAAGTTGGCGGGACGGGACCTACTTGTTTTATGCCGACATCAAATGGCATCTGTAAGGGAGATGAGTTTTCCCTGAGAGCTTTTCGTGGCAGAAATACACTCGGAGTGCTTGCCAAACACTGTCGAAAGGCGACCCCTCATAGAAAAAATTTTTTCTAATTGAAAAGCCTTGTTTCTAAAATGTTTAAGTGTTTGGGCGTTTACTCAGGATCTTCGTTGTGGTTACCGAAGCACGCTACCATCACACCACGGCGATCGCCTAGCAAAATTTAAGATCGACCAATACTAAACCAATATTTGCCACCTTTGTCTATTTTGCTAAGAATCCGAAACCCATTGCATTATTTTAGGTGGTTTATTGTCTATGCGCTCGAACATTACAAAATCATGTATTTCTATTCTTCATTTAATTTCTTAAATTTTAAAATTTTTCTCATTTTCCTGAATAATAATTAAAATTCCATGTCCCCTTGCAGCATTTTACTTTCCCATTATCTAAGTCTTAATGCCAATCATGTTGCCATTCAACACAAAGACTTAACTCTCATTCAACGCTCTAATTAGTAACATTTGTCACTTTCACACGTTCATTGCACTCCACACAAAATGTTAGCCCCGAAGTGCTGTATTCGGGTATTAAAGCAAAATAGTGGGTACAAAGTGGCGAAAGACAAAAAGGGGGAGGTGGATGCTACTGCCAACGTTAAAGTATTATTCAACCATTGAAGCGTAACAACAACTGACATCATTGTCTGACAGAAATATTTTCAAGTGCTAACATACGAGGGAGGCTTACATATATGAATGTGAGGTACGATAGCAACCACTAAAGGTGGCCCCAAGCGCTATGCGACGCTCATCAACGATACGAAAATGTCAACGTCATTTGCCTAATTTGTAGGACTCAAAATAGCTGTAGTAAAGGAATGTGGATGTACTTGATTATGCAGTAAAATGATTAAATGAATGTGGGTGAGAAGGTAGAGAACGATTGCACAAATGAGTATTTTTTAGAGCAGAGGGCATGAACAAGCAAAAGCGTTTTGTAAATGTTCATTTACCCCTTGCGGTGCCGGCTTGTTTCATGCAGCGCTACGTTAAGCATCAATACAATGTTATTAGAATACAAATTAAGTAATTAAAAAGCTGATAAGCAAATGAATGAAAATATATGTAATCCTTTATCAAAATACTGGGGTTTTGTAGTGTACATATTCACAAGCTTATACCGTAGAGAGAGAGGAAAGGGGAAGGTTGATAGACAAAAGCATAAATTAAAGAAAAGGGATGAATCAGTGAACTCATTTAAAAAATTTTGTTTGCTAAGTTTTATGCTTACGTTTTGTTGTTTGACATAAGTATGTTTATATATCTTTAATATATTAAAAACACGTGTCACAACATTTTCGGGCGCGATGGACTCCTAAACCACTGAACCGATTTTGAATTTGTTTTGCATTCCGTGTGTAGTTTGATCTAACTTGAGAGATAGGATAGGTTATATCTCAGTTTATAGTCGCAATATTATTTTATTGCACATTTTTTTATTTGTTTATACGTAATAATAAAACGTTACGTATACGCAGTGGCACTCATATTTTCAGGTGTTGCGGATATACTTCCGTGTAATCGCTTGGTTGTTAATTAAACAACCTGCTTATCAATAAAAAATATTACATCGAATGATATCAAGTAAAGCACATCATCAGGCCCGCCGAGTGGGTGGGGGTTTCTGAGGGGCCTGCGATTTAGAGGTACTATGACATTTTTTTTAAATTCAGGAGTGTCTTTAGTTGTGCATAGGGTAATTTTCATACCCCTGGGTGACTAGAGTCTCGAGATATAGGCCAAAACGTGGGCCAGTGAATGCCTAGACAGTGTTTATACAATATGGATATCAAATGAAAGCTGTTGATGAGTGCTTTAGTACAGAGTAATATATTATCCAGAGACGGACTGGGACTGGGATTAGGACTAGGACTGGGACTGAGACTCGGAGTGGGACTGGAATAAAATACATACCACCCTCTGGGACAGGCAATAAGGGATGCAGAAAAATGAGAAGAAATTGAGAGAAGAGAAAAGAGAGAAGGAGATTGAGAAAGAGATAGAATGAAACGAAGATGGAGATAGATGAAGCGAAAAAGACGGAGGGAGGAGTGAATAAAAGGATTTGGAAAAAGTGAAGAGGGGGGAGGGCAGAGTCAGATGGAAAAAGCTTATTAAAATGTATGCTGATAGGCCAAATTTAGGGCAGAACAACGTCTGCCGGGTTTTCTAGTATGCATATATAATTTAAATAATGCCTTAAGGAATGCTAGAATTTTTAAAATTTTCGTTGAGTGTGCTGTAAAATTTTATGTCAATCAAATTTTGAAACAACGAAAGTTTTTATTTACTTAGCTGAGTGAAAAGTTGGTTGAAAAATCGCAAAAAAAAATTGCTGCCATAACAATTGAGAAAAATATGAAAGCGTTAAAAGAAATTGCATACTTTTAGGTGTTTGTGCTTACCAGTGCTAGAAAAGTAAACGAACTGCGTATTTTTTCAATTTTTAAATTGTCTATGCACTTTCTATTTGCAATTCAGTTCTTTTACAACTTGAACTTATCTATCATACTTTTTCAGGGTTATATCTGTTTCTTTTGGCGCTGATGCTGCTGCTTTTCAATTTCGCTTAACGCTTTGTATTTCCATTTTCTGAATTTCTACATTTTTCATTTGTTATTATCATAGATTTTTTGAAGCAGCTCAATCTTTTTTCCAACTCTTTCATCTCCTCTATTTATGTTTATTTTTTTTATACACACCGCGGAAATACTTTAGGCACTTTTGCTCATAACTTTTTCACTCTTTTATTCTATCTGCGCTGCGTTGTTTCCGTTTCACTGCCTTTTCTGCGTTTGATTTCTTTGCGAACAGCTTTTTTTATGTAACACAAATTTGTGCTGCCTTTCAATTGGCGGTAAGTGGGATTTACATTTTGTTTATATTTGTAACTGTTTCACTGCTTTCTTTCTTGTTCAAGTTGCCTATTTTACAATGCTTTTGATTACATTCAACTTTTTCTTGAGTTGCAAAAGAATTGGTTGATGATGGGTTAACTTCCGTTTATTTCCGGTTTATGTTTGAAAATTGCTTGAGTTGCTCAAGTTTATTACTTTTATTGTGAAGGGTAGGAGTTTTGTATATTTTATAGCTATTTGTTGTACTTTTAATATTTGCTGAATATGCTTTTAGGCGCAATTGAAAAAAAGGCTAAATGAAAAACGGGTAATTGCAAAAAAGGGTAATGGAAGAAAGGTTAATGAAAAAAGTATAGAATTGTAAATTTCAAATATAAAATTGGTAATTGAATGTTTTAGTATACTTTTAGGCACAAATTCTTTAATTTAAATTTAGTTTTAACAGCCCCAGTTTTAAAGCATCATTTCTCTACGTCACAATTATTTTAAAGTGGAAATTTTTTGTTAGGCTGGAATACTGAATTTTTCAGTACATTCCTATTGCGAATGCAAGTGTCAATCTCTCTTCTGAGTAAATCATATTAATTAGGTTAGTCGTTACATCCAATCAGGGCCGTAAAATACTGGATTATAATAGCCCTCTACTATGTATAAAAAGAGTAGTTCTGGTACATAGTCAGATTATTACTCTGGGTGTAGTTTGGCCTTGCATGCAGTTATTTATAAGCAAAATAAAGTTTTTTATAAAATACTGAATTTCCAGACTTTCCCTAAGAAAGTTTTATTTATATTTTATGTGAGTAAAATTATGCTATATGTACTTTTACAAGTAAACTTTTTAACTGGGTACATTTTTACAACCGGTTTTTCAAATCCAGGCACTTTTTCTACAGCGGATAACGTTTAAAGAACCCGTTTTTTTTGAACCGGGTACTTTTTTCATACCGAATACTTTTTTTTTTTGGAACCGGGTACTTATTGCAGAACCAGCCACTTTTTCAGAAATATTACAGAAATATTTTAGGCCAAAATTAAATTTAATTTTTTCCGAATGGAATCGTAATAGTCTCAAAATAACCCCATATTTTCCAACAAAACCCGAATTGAGCGTCCAAAGTTTGGGCACTACCGTCTTAATGAACACTTTGTCCCGAGATAACCCAGAAAGGCTTCGGAAGTATAGGCTGCTATGTGGAATATCACAATATCTCCGCTGTCAGGTTTGGGTATATCTTGTAAAGTTTCGGGGGCGAATTGTGGTGCTGGGACGAGATATTCAGCAACTTATCATTTATTTGCATAAACTAGACCCTGTTGTTCTAGCTCTGGCAAGAAAACTAGTGCAACAAGCATTTTCTCATGGCTAAATTGCCATGCCCATTATCAAGTCTCTTCGGACGATGTTTCTCAAGGAATTTTCACAATGTGGGGGATGCTGCGTCTGCAGCTTGTGGCAGGACGCCCTAGCTGTATGTGTAAGGGTCTCATATTTCTCAAGGCTTTTAATATATAATTATAAGAATTATACTCAGTGGCAGATCTGCAGAACAGGGGATAATTACGTATACAATGTAAAAACTCCGCACAATTGTCTCCAGATAGTCATTTGCTAAAAATTAAAACGTTTTAGTCAATTCAAACATTTCTTATTCGTACTTAAACTTTGAAATACCTTCTTAAGTTTTGCATTATGAAAGAGAATTCCTACTTTAACATAACTAAAATTATTTGAACTAAAAAGAATAATTCAAAAAAAGATGCTTGCGTGTTTGATCGCTGTGAATCAAACGCGTTTTCAGTGAAAGCTATTCACTTCATAACACTCGTGTTGAATAAAAGCTTAACATCAAATTGGTAGAAAGGCAAGCAAGTCAGTATGTATTATGTGGTATGCATTTTCTTTTATATTCATGCACGCATGCATTGAGCTTAAATAAACAAAACCAACTAAGAACAATTTTTTTCAACGTGTTGTAGTGTTAAAACATATTTGTATATACCTATCTTTTCACTATCTACATACATATTTGTCCCGGCTATGAAATCCGAAAATACGCAGCCTCTTTTGTTACAAATTTCTGGACAGCTTTATGAAAGCTCAAAGATTCTTCCTATCAAGCTTACTTCAGGTAAGTGGACCAGCGAATTGGTTTGCTTGAAAGTTGGTACTTAACTAAGTTCCTGCGTGGATTATTCTTTCGAAGACTGAATGAAAGATAGCCTCGTCCTGGTTGCCACTTCGAAAAACCATATTTTTGCAAAACTTTTGAAAACCTCTTTACGTAAGACTTTCTTTCAAGAATGTCCTAGCCCAGAGTTTTTTTTTCATAAACGAACTATTTCAGACTTTATTTAACACAGTACTATCCGCCCTGTAATTTGGTTAAAAAACGCCTCACTTCAGAAAAAGCCCCTTATTCAAGGTTATGCCGTTAATAGAAAATAGCTCTCTTTTTGAAACATATTCTTAGAGAGCATGTTCTATAATCCAATACCGTGGCAGGGAGTGAAAAAGTTAGAGAGAGAGAGGAAAAGAAAAGGTGGGATGGAAGCAAAGGGATGGAGTAACTAGAGTGGAGCCCTTGGGGAAAGAGAACAGCGTGATGGAGAAAGAGGGGGAGTGAACGAGATAGTGGTTAAGAAGCACATAGGGAGGGATACGGAGAGTGTGAGGTGGAATAAAAAGAAAACTGAGGTATAGAAATGTGGAGGAAGAGGAAGAAGGATAGGGATGGGATGAAATGGAGGAGAATATGGGAAGAGAGGGCAAAGGGAGTCGGGGCGAGATTTTGAATAGAGAGGGAACGAGGGAGTAAGAAATGAGAACTTTTTGAAAGTTGGTTTAAACTTTTAAATGCAATTTCTGTTACTAAAGCTTTATTTAATATTTTTTCGAAAAATATTTCCCGTTATAAAGAAACTTTTTTACGTATATAAATCATTTATTTATTCCAAACTTTGTGAGAATATTTTGATTAATTTCACAGCACAACAAAACTAGAAACTTGTCTTGCAACAGAGCAAACTTGGTATTGTTCATAAAGCCGACTTTACACAGCTCATCGTTGTTGAACAGTCTAGCACGTTGGTCTGGTTTAAATCTGACATTTCAAGGTGTCAGATGAGGTCTATGTTCAAGTTGCAACAAATCTGGGGGAGTTACAACTTTTGCGTACTAAAAAATATTGCTCCTTTTACAAAGCTTAACATTTCAACTCTCCAGGATTTGTCCTTCAATACTTTTTTTTAACACCGAAATGAGTAAATATTTAGCAACATGTTGCATCAACACTTTGCAACTACCTCGAGCTTTCAAGAAAAATTCGAAAAAGTGGTGGAAGGAGAAATCATGGAGCTTTCAAGTGTTAGCATGAAATGTTACTTATTTTATAAGTGCTAATGTTCCTTAGGAGCCAAAACTTAAACATTTTAGAACTCCGCCCAAAAGGCCAAAAACAAGTTTAAATATAAATTAAAAATTAAACCATTAATTAATTAATACCATGTTTTTTTATGCAAAATTTCTGCTTTACAGTGTAATTATAAGCTTGCCAAAGGCATTACAGAAAATAAACTTAATTAGTTTCAAGCACAACTTTTTTTACAACCCAAAATTTTCAGCTTGCAAGTTTTTGTTGGCTTTATTCCATACCTATTGTGGAAAAATGTTACCTTTAGCTATTTGAATTTAAAATTTTACAAAAAGGAAACCTTCTTAAAATTATGCTACGAAAATAAGCCCAAAAATAGCAGCAAAAAAATCGCTATTCCGAATTTAATTACAGCTGTCACTAGCACACGCATACCCAAAAGTAAATCTCAATTTCCGCTCAGAGCTGCGGCGTTCTAGTAGTCACGAACAGACCAAAGCGGCTATTTGTTTAACATAGGCTGCCTGGGTTGTTGTGGGGCTTGTAAGCGTAAATCCTCGAGGTAACTCAACCAGCATAACAAACAACAATTTTCAGGTTTTTCAACAATTAAACGATTTTCGCATAGTTAAGTGTAATGAATGCGAACACCTAGAACCAAAAACATTACAACAAAAATTTTACAAAGAAAATTGCTTTAAAGGGAAAGGGCAGAAAATAATTTGAAAGCCAAATTACTTGTAGTACAACTCATTATGAGCAAAATAAAGCAAAACGTGGGAAAGCCAGAGCAAAATTAAGTGATAGAGTCAAAAAAGTTAGAAGGGCGGGTTGAAAAAAAATCTAGGATTTCCACCACAACGCGCAATTCAATAAGCGACCTGGGAATGTAAAAATTTTTTTTGTGCCAAACAAAATAAATAATAATAGCTAGCGTTGTTGAGAGCTTAACATGCACAAAAACAAAAGCAACAACAAGCAAGTGAAAATATCTGTTAGCATAATGAGCACCGTAGCGTTTTTGGCGCGTTAACAGCAGGACAAACAGATTTGTGAAATTAAAGTGAGCGCGCAAGGGAGCGCAGACAGCAAATTGTGCTATGAACGGAAAAATAAGCAAACAACCAAATTAAATTGAAATTTGCAAAACAAAAATTAACGCTCACAACAACAACAACAAAAGCATTTATATGACACTAACTACAATAATACAAATGACAAGCACACAAAAACAAACAAATAACAACAATCAACGCTTCAAGAGGCAAAGCAGTGTAACGAACAACAGCAATTGACAATAAGAGTGCAAGAAATTGAGTATGAACATTGAAGGGGGTATAATGAAGGGAGTGATGTAGTAGGTACAATTTTCAACAAATTCAACAACTTGTCGGCAAATGCAATTAGATTTTATTTTTCCGCAAGTATTCAATTTTCTCTGCCTTTCTTCTCAAATTCTTCACAAGCTTCCCTGTTCACTCTTTGTGGGTGCAGTTCATTATTTAATGTGTTGTACTTGTAGGGCGAGATTTTCTTTGCTTGACAGCATTCAAAAATATATTCCACAATTTCAATTTCACCAATTTTATTTACGTTCTTTTTATTGTTTTTTTTTTGTTATTTTTCTTGTTATAGCTACAAAATTTCCATCAAGTGCCAAAATAATGAAATTTGCATGACACTTGAATTATTTTGCACGTAAATTGCTTCTTTTGATAATCTCAAATCGAGGCGATATTCAAAATGTGTGGGTTATGTGAAAATGTGTGAATTTGTGCACATATGTATGTATTGTGACGAATATTAGTGACACTAAGTGATACTCACATCACTAGTCTGATGCTGAGTAAATGAAGTCACAACAACAATAAAGCAGACAGTCACTTGTATCTACATAAACGAATCAATCATTATGTCTACACATATGTACATACACGCAGCGGAGAAGCTACGCACAACCTCATGCATAAATCTGAGATACTCCCAAAAGTATGTCATTATAATTGTGTTCACACATACACGCGCATATGAGAAGCTACAAACGTAGTAATTTTATAGCTGATAACCAACTAGTTAATTCTAGAAATGGAAGCGCCTGGAAGATGCGAACGAGAAATCACAGAGTATAAAAGGCAGCAACAGTAGAGGAACGACACTCAGTTTTTATTAAACAAGCTATTGGTTGTGAAGTATCAGTGTTATAGTGAAGTACTTAGTAAAGGCCGTTTTGCATTATTGAATATTGGAGTCATTTTTTCAACAGTCTAGCGATACGAACGTTAGTAGAAGGTTGAAAATAAGAGGAATTGAAGTAAATTCGTTTCAGTATGTAGTTAAAAAGGATTCATGTCGAATTTTTTGAATACGCGTGTATGTCTTTTTGCAGCTTAATTTTCTGCAGACGTGTTGAAAAATTTCAATGAGCATCTTAATCATTTTTCTAATGAAGTCTCTACAGACTCCACAGACAGCGTAACAACTACCAAACACAACTAGACAAGACTGACTTAGTTATTATCGAAATCGTTTGCCCTACTATGGACTTATTTAGTCTATGTGAGGTCCTTACGGACCAGACAGTACAAACTAAATCGATTATGCCACGAAGAATCTTCCCAAATGAAGAGTGCAAGTACTTGCTCAGCATTACGGACAGGACCATAAATCTTCCGGATAACCTCTTTCTCGAACACTCAAAGAGCCATTTCATCTTTTCTCGATACCATCCATTATTCCGAGCCATAAATCAGGAGAGGTATGATGAGTGACTTGTAGAGCGTCTTTCTTCGTATTTTCAATTGCCTAATCAGTCCAAAGTAGCACTTGTTGTCAAGACTTATTCTTCCATACTTTTTCCTCTGACTTGTCCTTTCTGCTACTATCGTACTTTGTTTCTATTTCTCTCTGCCTCATCTTTAGATTATTCACCCCCGCCATCCTCTCTTATTCTACTCTACCTCATAACAGAATCACAACACCACGTATTGAATATCGATTGAAGGGTGGAATATCACCTTATCTCTGCTGCCAGTGCGAAAATGCTCTATATCAGAATATTTTTGAAAATGCCATATATTAAAATTTGTTACGAAAACGCCCGATCTCAGAATTTCGTTGAAAAATACTCTCCCTCAGATTTTATTCATAAATGCCTTATCCAACTTAAAAATGTATGCCCCTTTGTCCTTTTTGAAATAAATGCTGTGTTAAAGTGATTTTCAACCAAGTATTGAGACAGGTAGTTTTTGAAACCAATAAGTAGGACGCTTTAAAAAAACTGAAATGGAGCTTTTTTCAAAAGTTTTCTGAGTTAGGGCGTTTTTGGAAACGGCAGCCGAAACAGGGTGATATTCCACTCAGAAGACGATATATACTTGAAATACTTCCGAAGATTTAGCGAGTTCAAACTTTTTCTGAAAAAGGCGTGGCACCACACACTTTCTCAAAATTTTTAATTATTTTAAACTTCAGTTTTCAGTTAACATGCCATATTCCTTTATTCTGGATATCTGCTTAAAATGGCTTCCGTGATGACTTTCTTCCCGGAAGGGGTGTGGCATAACCTAGATTTCCAAAGTTGCATATTATTTGATCTATTAGGCATACACACACGAAAAGTCGTTAGTAGAAACGTAATAAAAGTTGTAAGGAATTAAAATCATTTTTTGTCTGAGGGCGTGACACTGCCTACCATGATTGTGGTGAAAGGTGAGTAAGCTATTTGAAATTTCAGGCGTATTACAACACTAGTCTCTTTATTTCCAATGTTTTCGTAGCTCACTTTTCAAAACTTGGATGTTCTACGATATCAACTTTTGCGCAGTTGAATTCTTGTAGGATCTGCAGACAATGAATCTAAGTATAGAATCATTTTCGTTGTGTTTGTGAAAAGACTATAGTATAAGGTTCAACGACATGACTCTGCTTGACTCATGATAAGCGAAATTAGTTGAATATTTACAGTGAGTCATCCCGTACATGGATTACTTGCGAGACAGAGTCACCATGGGGGTGTACCTATTTAAGTGTAGGTTGTACCTATTTCAGTTTCAATCAACTTACCACTTTTTAAATATTCGCGTATGATTTGATATTTTTCTAATATATAGAGACATTGAAAACTTCAATTAAATTCCTTATTCTATATAACTCACATCAGCCAAATATATATTCTTACTCACCGGCATAGTCTGACTTCCGTGTAAATTGGTTATGGCCGACTGGGCCTCCTGTTGGGAACTAAATTTGACGAAAGCACAACCTGCAATAGAGAAAAAATATACAAATTTTAGTACTACGTTTTATTGTCTTTTTGATGAACATTTAATTGGAAATTGATACAATCCGTATTAAAAAAAAATCAAAAAAGTGCGTTTTTCATGCGCTTTAATATTTTATATTATTTCGAGGTTGAGTGATCAACCGTGGCGGCGCAATTGCGCAGCAGTGTGAAGGGCAATTAAAATATTTAATATAGTTGACCCGGCCTATGAAAAGGTGGCTTATGACTCAAAAAAAGAAACAGCTGTTTTAGATAAACAATGCATTTCTTCAGTTTCTTAGTATTTTTTCTTTTGCATTATTTTTTTTGAGTCATAAGCCACCTTTTCATAGGCCGCGTCACATATACATATGTACATATGTAAATGCGTTTTCTCTCTGAGTTCTCAATATCAATTTAAATGCTTAAATAGCTTTTAAATATTTGTTCAATTTTTTATTATAGCCGCGCAATGATTTAAAAATCGCATGCCATGAGCCGCATTAAAAAATTGTATTTTTACTGCGCTGCCATTGCATTGTCTCTTGCTAATTATTTTGTAATTTGCTATCGAGCAGTAAATCACAAAAAATATCAAACCAAAAAAAAAAAAAACAAAAATTGCTGAAATTAAAAATAAATTTCCCATAGCAGATATTCATTTTGGTAATGCTTTAATAACCAGCACACGCAACCATGCACAAACTCTTCTACCACTAACGCGCGTAATGTGTTCATATGTATGTGCGCTTGTGTGCACATATGACACAAACACTCGGTTCTGTGTACGCGCTCGCCGCACACGTCGTGTTGTGGCTACAGCTTTTGTATGTGCATATGAAAGTTTGATTGGTGCAATGCAATTGGCAGTTGGCTTTGACGCTTTTCCATTTTAATTTCCATCGTAATAAAACCTTGGCGGTGAATACAACAAAAGCAAATAAACAAAAACGAAAAATAAAATAACTCAGCAACTAAAGCGGCGGCTGCTAGTAACCACAATCATACCTAAAGGTAGCTGCAGCTAATGATGTTGGTGGCTTAGTTGAAGTGTGGGTGTATAGTGTGTGTTAGTGTGTGTGCTTTTGAGTGTTATAAGTGACATTGTTGCCACGGTTACGGCGTTTGCTAAGAACCACAAGCCACTGCATCCGCTGCATATATGTTGCAGTTTCGTGGAAGTCAATTGCAGTCGCATTTCATGGTTATGTAGCAACTGCAAGCGAAGGTGCTCATCTGTGCGGTTTTGTGGTTTTGTGGTGTTTACCGGTTTGCTTCCTTATTTTTGCCAAACACCTCCTATTCTTTGCATACAGTTCAACGCTTGTGGTTTTTTCCGGAAGGCTGCACTTTCAATAAGAGTGATGCAGGGTGTGTTTGCTCATGTGAATATGTTGCAACTCCTACTGCTTATAGTCATGTTTCTTTAAAGGTAATTGGGTATTTTGATATCTCCTACCTAGATTAATAAGGAGCTAAAAAAGTCTGTAAATTTGAATTATGAGATATTCCTTGCTTATTATCTAGAACGGACTATAATCTTCGAGTTATCGGCTTGTTATTGCCAAATTTATCTGCTTATAAGTTTCTAATCTGCTTCTTATCGACGGATTACAGATGTGTCACCGATTCACTGAAAAGCTGTTTTACATAACTAAAATGACATCTACCTAAAGTCATGCTATGAAGTCAGAATTTTACAAACAGGCATTTAACAAGGTCTTCTATTCGTCTTATACTATCTACAAACACGCAAACAAAATAGGCAATTTATACCATTTGGGCAATTTATTACGCAATTTATCATATTGTAACGAATTTATTGCAATTCCCCTTATTTGCAATCTTCTGCTAACGTTCGAATCACTAAGCTGTTGAATAAATAACTCTAATATTGAATAATGGAAAAATGGCCTTTATTAAAGTACTTCACAATAAATAACTCTACTATTGCCCGACAGATAGCGTGCTTAATCAAAACTGCTTCTAGCGCCTCTGTTGTTGAAACCTTTTATACTCTTTGATTTCTTCGTTGCATCTTTTAGAAGCTACTAGTTGGTTATCTGTTATAATTATAACTACAGATGTACGTGTATAGCTCTCATATGCGCGTGTGTTTGTGACCGACACGTCCAAAATTATAATTGCATATCTCAGATAAGATATTTGCATGTGATTGTACGTTGCTTCTCTGCTGCGTGTACGTATAAAAAAAAAAATTGAATTATTGATGTGCATTCATGTCACTGCTTAACTTCGGCTTAGAGATGGCAGTACCACTTAGTGTTGCTAATATTCGTAACACTGCCCTCCACCTAAGTCTGATTGTCCCGATCAGACAAATCTCTCATCTAAACTCTGCTAGCATCTCCAAATGAAACACCCTTCTACTTCGTGGTGTCCCAATTGTTTGTATGCGGTAGATGACATCACTGATCCTCTTCACAACTCTGTACGGGCCTTCCCAACTGCACCGATATTTGGATGGAACACCTTTCCGCCGGTGAGGGTTGTATAGCAGTACCAAATCTCCCTCCAAGAAACCTTTCGAATTAAAGTTCTTGTCATCTCGTGTTTCATCTTACTTCTCATTACCGTGGGCCGTTCGCTCACACTCTGTTGCTTGGCCAATGAAGAACTACTTCGCAGAGATTGATCTTGACGGATTGACTTTGCATCATCAGTATCGTCTTGTCGTTTCACAACAGTAGTGCGCGCTGGCTTGAAACCACCCTTGCATTCTTTTTGGAAAATTCTTTCAGTCGTTTTAGTGCGTCCATTAGGGTTTGTCAATGCCAGTGTTTTTCTCGCAGGTACCTTTGGTTTTGATTTATTTGGCCCATTCGATCCATCAATCTTTACCTTTGACTTTCGTGGCCTTTGTCGAGTCTTCTCCACCAGTACTCGATTACTACTGAACCCTTTTTCCAAACTGAAGTTAAGTGGCACATCCTGGTTCTCATAATGCATCACCCTTCTCTGTATATCGATCTTTATGTAATGGTCAACAAAGAACTCCACTCCCAATATGACTCTCAATGAATTTGTGTGGAACCATGATCTTTCCAATTGATACCTCATATACCACTTCTCCTTGGACTTGATTATACTCGCCAGTGACCGTACGCAGCCTTGCTCCAGGTAACAGTTTTACTCTCCTGTTGACCAAGTCAGATCGGATTAAGGAATGAGATGCGCCCGTATCTACAGTCAGTACAAGCTCCTTGCTATCCAGCTTTCCTTCGACGGCAAGACTTCTCGATTTTCTTCCAATTTGCGACACAGATATCACAGGACATTCAATAGCTGGGGCAAGTTTTCGTTCTTTACATATGACACGCTCTTGCTCATCTCCTCCAACTTTGCGTTTACGGCCACCCACATTGTTGGAACTATTAGGACCAAGATCGCAATGGCGTACAATGTGACCGAGCTTTCCGCATTCGAAGCATTTGATAACTCCTTCACTCCAATTTTGCGATCCTTGCAGCGCCTCCAATATTGTGTCTACCCACTCTGGCCTTTATACTTCCACACGGCGTGCTTTGAAAACTGGCTTACACAGAAGCGACGCTGTTCCCTGAATCAGAGCTTGTGACGCCGTTTCTGCGAATGTTGGCTTTGGGTTTGCGTATGTAGCTCCCTTTGTTTTGACGTTCCGTATGCCATTTATAAAGCTGTGAATCTTTACCTTTTCAGTGTATTCCACGGGTACGTGCGCATTCGATAAATGTGCCAGCCTTTCAACATCCGACGCAAACTCTTGCACTGTTTCACCAGGTCTCTGGAAGCGGTTCAGTAACTCCATTTGGTATATCTGTCTCCTATGATAAGTTCCGTATCGTCTCTCTAGAGTACCCATCAATGCTTCATAACAGTTCCGCTCGTCCTCTGGAATGGTTTGTAAAATCTCAGCTGCAGGCCTTTACATTGCCATGAACAGTGCAGCAACTTTATCTTCAGCTTTCCAGTTGTTCACTCTTGTGGTATTCTCGAATTGTAGCTTAAAGACCTGGAAAGGAACAGACCCGTCAAAGGATGGTGTTTTTACCTTTGGATTACTCGTTGAAACTGATGGGCGATTTAGTTGCAACTCCTGTATACGATCTTTCAAAGCATCCATCTCGGCCTACACTTTATCTTTTCTTCACTAAAAGCCTCCAGCTGCGATGACACTTTTGTTTCCTGTGCCTCCAGCTTCGTTGAGATAAGCTCTTCCTGGGCTTCGAGTTGTAATGTTATGCGTGCCTCTTGCTCTTTTAATTGTTCTGCAGTTTGTGACGCCATGTGTGTTTTCTGTTCATCCAATTGTGCTTCAATCTTCGCTGTTATACGTTTCTCTTGCGATTCCAGCTGAGATGACATTTGCGACAACATTTCGGATATACGTGTCTCCTGTGCTTCTATCTTGGATGTTATACGGTTCTCCTGGGACTCTAGTTGGGATGCCATATTTGTGGATATTTGTGATGACATTTCTGTTATGCGTGTTTCCTGGGTTTCCATTTTTGCTGATATCTGTGATAACAAAGCCAATGTCGCATTATTCTCGCCACTTGCGACTCCATTACCTCTCGCAGCCGTGCTTGAAGTTCGATCTTATTGCCGGTTGTATTCAATCCTCGGCTCTCCAACTCCTTCTTCAGTTGCTGGATCCTCAACTCACTCAACTTTGCCAAGTCCAAGTTGTATTCGCAATCTTCGGAATTTATTAAGCAATTCCTCTTCCGACACCAATTGTAACGAATTTACTACAATTCCCCTTATTTGCAATCTTCTGCTAACGTTCGAAACTGTTGAATAAATAACTCCAATATTGAATATTGGAAAAATAGCCTTTATTAAAGTACTTCACAATAAATAACTCTACTATTGCCCGACAGATTGCGTGCTTAATCAAACCTGCTTCTAGCGCCTCTATTGTTGAGGCCTTTTATACTCTTTGATTTCTTCGGTTCATATTTTGGCGCTTCTGTTTATTTTTCTGTTTAAACATAGTATTATGTGCTATATTTGGAGCAAATTATATATTGGGAACTCTGGCAACACCTAAAAGCTTACAAATTTACAATTTTTGTAAGATTGCGGGTTCGAATTGAGCTCAAGGCCTACCAAATCAATTGGCAAGAAAGAGGATAGACGCAGAAGTAATGAAGATAGTGTGGTTGCTGAATAGTTGTAGCAGCGGCGCCTGAACGTTGCCGATGAAGGACTTTAGCAGTTCCCGAAATGTATCTATACAACAAGCTTTGTCAGCTGTCTAAATTTTTTCTTTCTTGTATTCTAATTTAGAAATTTTTTTTAATTTAAGACAAAATGTATCATAACAATAATAAGGTAAAATAATCATTGTTAGGCCTTGAGCTCGATTCGAACCCGTGATCTTAATGAAATTGAGATGAATGTGTTATGACAAATTCATTGAAATTTTTTTTATAAAATTCCATTTATATAAAAAAGCAAAAATTTAAAAAATTTACATTAAATTGTGCATGTACTACAACCAATTAAACAACTATTTTATATTAATTAACTTTTTTAAATGCAAAATGAATAATGTAGTATTTAACTTCATATCAACAGAAACTACAAAACAAAAAATACTTGTTATATATTTGTTAAACAACATCACCACTGTCAATATCATGATTGCAAGCACCAAAAAAAAAAAATAGCAACCATTGAAATGTAAAAATTATGTAGCAGAAACTTTACAACGTGGCGCATAAAATAGATAAATAAAATTCTAATTAATAAATTTAATTGCGAGGAACTTATGAAAAAATGTATGCGCGTATTGAACATGAAATTTGATTCAAATATGTATGTTTATTTATTTACTTACCAACTAGTGATTTTACAAAATTTGGTTAAATCGCAAAAATTACTTTCATAAATAGATTATTAAAACAAGTAAGGAAGGCTAAGTTCGGGTGTAACCGAACATTACATACTCAGCTGAGAGCTTTGGAGACAAAATAAGGGAAAATCACCATTTAACAAAATTAACCTAGGGTAACCCTGGAATGTGTTTGTATGACATGGGTTTCAAATGGAAGGTATTAAAGAGCATTTTAAAAGGGAGTGGGCCTTAGTGCTATAGGTGGACGCCTTTTCGAGATATCGCGATAAAGGTTCACCAGGGGTGACTCTAGAATATGTTTGTATGATATGGGTATCAAATTAAAGGTATTAATGAGGGTTTTAAAAGGGAGCGACCCTTAGTTGTATATGTGAAGGCATTTTCGATATATCGACCAAAATGTGGACCAGGGTGACCTAGAATATCATCAGTCGGGTACCGCTAATTTATTTATATATGTAATACCAGGAACAGTATTCCTGCCAAGATTCAATTTTACAAAGTTTTTTCTAAAGTTCAATTTTGCGTCAATAAACTAAGTCAATTACCATGTTTCATCCCTTTTTTCGAATTTGGTATAGAATTATGGCATTTTTTTTTTAATTTTTCGTAATTTTCGAAATTGAAAAAGTGGGCGTGGTCATAGTCGGATTTCGGCCATTTTTTACACCAATACAAAGTGAGTTCAGATAAGTACGTGAACTGAGTTTAGTAAAGATATGTCGATTTTTGCTCAAGTTATCGTGTTAACGGCCGAGCGGAAGGACAGACGGACGACTGTGTATAAAAACTGGGCGTTGCTCCAACCGATTTGGCCCATTTTCACAGAAATAAATAAATAAAATAAATAAATAAACAGTTAACGTCATGAAATCTATGCCCCTACCAAATTTCGAAAGGATTGGTAAATTTTTGTTCGATTTATGGCATTAAAAGTATTCTAGGCGAATTAAATGAAAAAGGGCGGAGCCACGCCCATTTTGAAATTTTCTTTTAGTTTTGTATTTTGTTGCACCATATCATTACTGGAGTTGAATGTTGACATAATATAATTGTATACTGTAAAGATATTAAATTTTTTGTTTAAATTTGACTTAAAAATTTTTTTTTTAAAGTGGGCGTGTTCGTGATCCGATTTTAGTAATTTTTCTGTAGCACACATATAGTAATAGGAGTAACGTTCCTGCCAAATTTCATCATGATAGCTTCAACGACTGCCAAATTACAGTTTGCTAAACTTTGAAATTACCTTCTTTTAAAAGTGGGCGGTGCCACGCCTCTTGTCCAAAATTTACTAATTTTCTATTCTGTGTCATAAGCTCAACCCACCCACCAAGTTTCATCGCTTTAGCCGTCTTTGGTAATGAATTATCGCACTTTTTCGGTTTTTTGAAATTTTCGACGTCAAAAAAGTGGGCGTGGTTATGGTCCGATTTCGTTTGTTTTAAATAGCGATCTGAGATGGGTGTCGAGGAACCCACGTACCAAATTTTACGAAGATAGTTCAAAATTTACTCAAGTTATCGTGTTTACGGACGGACGGACGGACGGACATGGTTAAATGAATTTCTTTTTTCGCCCAGATCATTTTGATATATAGAAGTGTACATATATCTCGATTAGTTTATGCCGTTACGGATAACCGTTATGCGAACAAAGTTAATATACCCTGTGAGCTCTGCTCAGCTGAGTATAATAAAAATGGTATAGCTGTGATTGAGTTGTATTTTACTAGTGAATATTAAATGTGTGTAAGTGTAGCATAACTTGTAACATGAAAGCTGAAATATATGTAAATCAAAGTGGTTTCGAATTGGTTAAAACAATTTAATATTTTTTTATAAATTTTTCTTTTAACTTTATCCTTATGTCCATTGTCTGTAGTTATATGTTCGTTTCGTGTTTCGTTCTTCATTAAAACAAGTTTTGACTAATTGAAATTTAATACTTTTGACATACAAAAACCACATAGCATTAATGACATAAACGTAAATCAACAATTAATACACCACTGACATACTACAAATAAGCATATGTACATATTTATGTAGTAAGTTAGGCAAATATGGTAGATTATGTATTTGATAACTTTACTGCTGTCAAACCAAGTGTGTAATCGGATACTGCACCAAATATAAAATGGACCACCAGCCCATATAGTCAGGTAATTTAAGTTTTTTTATACCCTATTTTTCTAATGGAAAATACTAGGTCATGGGCAATAATATAGATATCACTCAACACTTCTATAAAGTACTTTGAAATGAAAGTATATATCTAAAGTTCCATTTCCAAGTCTAGGTACTCCCATATTTATTTCTAAATACCATTTATTGGTTGAGCTGTAAATGTCTTTGATGATGGCCTAGAAGCAACGTACCGGAACTGTATCCAGCAAAGGGCCATGAACATCGATAATATTACCCAAAGTCTTCGGGAGTGTTGCTACAACAACAACAACAACGGCTCAACTTTATGCAATAATTTATTAAGTATTTACCTTTAAAATCTTCCTTGTTCGAAAATTCTCCTGCTACTAGGGACGGCAGAGTTGTTAGATCCTAGAAAACTTCTAGTATTTGTTAAGAAACCATAGTCATTTTAAACATAATACTTGGAATCTTAATGGGTTTTTTCCGTTAGCTCGTCAAGCAAGTTCTGGTGACAATATGAACACATTTGTCTAGTTGAGGTTTTCATTGACCTTCCAGTTCAACCTAACCTTGTTCTAAATTTGACAACTCACTTTAAAAAATTAGAATATGACGACGTCTAGACGACTAAGTGCCAATCAAGAAAAGTGATTGGTCGCATACAAAAATAATATAGTATTTTGATAAACTAATTTCAAAACAACAGAAGCATAAAAATGTTTTGTGCTAATAAAGTAGTGAAACGAAAAACAGGTAATAACAAAAATTGAAAATGTTTGCTAAATCAAGTAAACATCAACTAAATTTCCCTTGAGGTACATTTTCATATCATAGCTAGTGCATCCCCAGCTGTTGCTTAGCCTATTTGAATTTAAATTATATGCCATTCGTGATTTTAATCTCACGATAACATTGACAGTCCACTCAAAATACAACTACAACTAGATGTGAGTGATTACCTTCTGCTAACTTCAATTTATTTGGCTAGCCTGCTGTGCATGAATTTTGATCCCCTTGTTTGGTTTTAGTTACATGAAACGCCATGAAAGCAACGTATTCCCCCCTCCTATAACTCATCGTGCAATTGTCTTTTGTAGCTATTTTGATTTTTTATAGGTATAATTTTGTACAATCAGCCGAAACATTCCTTGCCTCTCTTGTTGCTAAGTAAAAAAGTGATTTTAAAGTTTATTTAACTAAATACATTTTTTTTGTTTGAAAGTAACTGACTGTTGCTTCCAGCAATGTAATTTAAACTGTAAAGAGATTTCGGCAAAGGTGGAAACGATTTTGCTTAGAAAAAAGCTTTTCAGCCTAAAATTATGTTGTGCACTTATTACTTAAAAAAGAAGTATACATTAAAGCTTTATAAAAAATTGTTTCAGTGAAATTTCATGTTCATTTTTTTAATATTAAAAAACAAAAAAGAGATTGAATGCAAAAGAAGCCAAGTTTTTAAGAGCAAAATATGATGGTTGAGCGATTACTAATGATAGGAATTATTCAAGTAGAAAATAGCTGTGGAAAATTTACTTTTCTAAATTTTGATGTTTTGCTAAGTAAAAAGCATGCTAAAGAAAATATTCAATCTAAGTGCCTATTATTTTTTCGGTAGTAAAACAAAAAATGGATTTCAACAGAAATAGCATAGTACATTTGTATGTAATTTGGAATGTTGGAATTACATTCACCCATATGACATATCTCTTCGTAATATCAGTTTTTTTTTTTCTCTGGAATTTTAGAGATCACAAGATATTTATTCGCAATGTTATTTGGAAATAAGCTTAAGCAGACGTACGATAAACTGCTAACGAAGAAACAATATAATAGTCCTAAAAGTAGGCCATAATCCTATATTTTTTCGCTACAATACCTTAATATTGCTAGCATTAGATTTAAATTTATAAGTTTTAGTAAAATGTGTACTCCTGGACCTCCTGCAAGTTAGCCTATATGTGAATTCGTGCCACCTAATAGCAAAGCTCTTATTTTGCCAAAAATCTACCCATGCGCCCCCTATTTAATAATTCCTTTAAAAATCATCTAAATACTTAATTAATTGCTGGTTTGTCGCTTACAAGATTTTGCTGTACAACTTCGCCCCAATTTTCACTTTGTTCGGCTTATTGCTGTTAACTGGTAACACCAAGGGACTTTAAATCGTTTTCCGTCAGACCCTTTCATACGAGTGTGGGACGCCCTCCTCCAGCTTGTGCAGCACGTTAAAGTTTCTATACAAAACTTGTTTCGCTCTAAGGCTTCTGAGAATCTCCATCAAAAAATGTTATCCAAATCTTTACAATCTAACGCCTTGAATTGGCCAGTATAATTTCTATGCTGCATACTTTTAGGCTTCCCTTTTATTTTATGGGCTATATATAGACATCGAGTGTTAGCGAAAGCAAATTTTTAGATGCAATAACAGCGGGAACCATCCTGTCTTTTTAATTTCTATATATTAAATCTCTTCCCACACCAGAAGGAGTCACTATATAATTTCCACTTCTGACGACTGTGCAACAATGGCAACAGAACCTAGCCGTCCAAGAAAATAATGAGTTTCTTTAATAAATATGTATCTCTTTAGTCTCTCTGGTTTTTAATCTCGAGCGAGCTGTCACCGACAAAACCGCGGCCACGACATGAAGTGAGTAGATGACGCATATATTGGATGTTCACGTCGAGTTGATGCTTAATAATCGCAAACCAAAACACTTAAGCAAGCAACGACTTGATCTATCCACACCTATCAGGCGGATTAGGAGACAGCTTCGTAAAGACTGCGACAAGCTTAGGCATTTTCCAACAAACCTCTTCAATCGGAACACAAACGAAGAGTTCCTAAATCAAAACTGCACAGAGTTGGTAAACACATTTGCCAGGTCACATTCTGTGGACCCCGCTATAAATATACTTTGCGCATATCTTCAGGAATATGAAAGTAAACTTACCAAGCAATCTATTGTTTGTTTAACTCGACTGCCCACTCATGACAAATCTCGTTCTTTTTAGCAGACGAGGCCCTGGCGATCCCAAGTTACTAACGAAAGGGCTACCAACATGTATAAAACTCCCCAGTAAACTTCACTTGTTACTATAGGCAGGGGAAGAAAAACCTGGAAGACAAAAATCGGATTCGCTCTAGATATTATGAGAAGATAAACTGCTACCTATACAGACCAAATCCCGACTTATGTAATGAATGCCCGCGTGCGACATGTTCCCACATACTACCAAACATGTTTTTAGCTGTATTGTGGAACCAACGCTTCTAACGCTAATGTCTTTATGTTCCAAGTCTGATGTATCTAAGAGCTTTCTAAGACTGCCATTAGAGAACTTTGATGACGATTTGTTAGTATTTCCGCCTATTGGATCGGGCACTAAAAAACAAAAAATAATAAGAAATGCTGACCCAGCTCAAAATTGTGATAGCTGGGTGCTGCTTTGCAAACTACAAGCACTAACGCCTGCCTATTTGTGCCCTATTTGGTATGTTCTCTCTACATTTCCGGAAATATATTATTTACTATTCCATACTTTTATGCGTTCTAGGTTTATTGCAGGGTGGTTCCCAAACTTTATAAAACAAAGTTGATTTTTTATTACAAAATTTTAGTTACAGTCATAATATTATACACAGCGATGCGTGATATAAACGCTACAACACTAGCCGATGGTTAATCAGATCGATTTCGGGTATTGCGAATTAGTTGAGAGATTTTCGGTGTCAAACTCTAAATGTTTTGCGCTACCAGAAACCGATAGATATAAAACTTAGTCCCATTCCCTGATGGAAAGTAGATTTAAGGTTTAGATATATAGGTCTTCCTCCCTCGTCTTCTTCTTCTTCTTATTTCTCTCCTTGCAGCATGTCATCACATCGTTATTCATACTATCTGTAGTTTGAAATTAGGGTTCCGTGCACGCTTGCACTTTCTGTCTGATAATATTGTGACGAATATTAGTAACACTAAGTGATACTCACATCTCTAAACCGATACTAAGCAGTGACTTGTATGCATATCAACAAATCAATCATTATGTCTACCCATATGTCCATACAAGCAGCCGAGAGCAACGCACAAACACATGCATATATCTGAGATACTCCCAAAAGTAGGCAATGGTTTGTGCAAGTATCACTCACATATACACGCGCATATGAGAAGCTATACACGTGCATCTTTAGTTACAATTTTATAGCTGCTAACTAAGTAAATTCTGGAAACGCCTAGAAGTATGGAACGAGGAAATCGAAGAGTATAAAAGAGCGCAATACGAGCAATTAGAATGAGTTTGATTTAAGCACGCTATCTGTCGAGAAGTAGTAGTATTGTGAGTTACTTGAATAAAGGCCATTTTTACTCTTTTATTTTATTTTATATACTTTTATACCTTTAATGGAATTTCTGAAATTCCAAAAGTATATCATATAGATCACCCGAGTGTGATACTACTAACCTGTTATTGGTAAGCCTACGTAAATGCACATCTTTCTCTTTCAGCGCCAATCACCAAAAATGGCTACATAATTAACAGTTGCTTTTGACTTAACCAGTTCAAATGGCCCATATATAAAGTGCGGAGGAATGAAAACATAGCTTTTCAATACTTAATCATACACACACAAGCGCATGTCGATGTATTCTAAAATTTCTGCAACCAATCTATAAAGAACCTTATATCATACCACTGAGTTGTTGTACAACGAGGAATTGCAATGGGGTTTCTAACACGAATTCGATTTTACGGTGAAAATAAGCGTGAACGTGGCTAACAAGTAGTTCACTGATAAGCCCACACATACATACATATATGTGCAAATGCCAATCAGAGCACAAACACACAAATACATAAATAAGAGAAAATTGCGCTTGAGGAAACAAAAACAAGAACGAAAAAACATTAGAAGTAACCAACTGGACTATTGCAAAATGAGGGAAGAGAAATTGCTGGGAACTAAAAATTCCATAGGAGGAGTAAGAGATGTGGTGTAGCATGAAACAACATGACTCGCAGATTTTACTGCATGTGCGATGAGATATTGGTGTTAGTTTATAAGCGGTACGTGAATGTGCTAAACAATACTAACTCGAACTCCAGGATACTTGCAAATGGACATGGTATATAGAACTCAAAATGAGTACCATAGCATAGACTTAGTTATGTACGGCCAAATATGTATGCATTCATTCGTTCATTCATTCATTCAAATGGCTACAGGCTAGTCATGTGATGTAGGGATATGTAGAGTAGAGGCTGGCAGAGCTAGTCATGTGATGTAGGGCTATGTAGAGCACAAACACACGCAAAAAACAGTTTTGACAGTGTGGTAAAAACGATTTAAATTCCCACTGGGGATTTTTTAATTGGATTTTAAAATGCTGCTGACGCGCATAACATTCGCACATTCATACACACATCATTACAACTCACAACACAAATTTTGCTTGAGCTTAGAAAACATAGTCTGAGTAGGGCTTAATGTGGCCTTACAGGCAGTCAGATTTTCTCGGATTGCCATTGCTGCTGCCGCTGTTGCTGCTATAGTCATTTATGTCAATTTTCATTTGTGAAATTTTAGTTTGAGTTAAAGTGTATGCATGTGTGTGTGTGTCCAGGTTTGTGTGTATGATAGCAAAACGGAAATGACCAACGGTTACTGTAAAAGATGAACAAAACTTCCTGCTCTATATAACCTACACAATTTTTGCGCCCCTAGGCTAAATACTGTTATACAAGTGGAAACTTGTTTTGACGCTACCGAGCTGGACAATTTCATTTCGAAGTGGCTCCGAGCAATTTTTCATATATCTATGCAAATGTGCACACATGCACACGAATACGTGTGTGATGAAAATGTGAAGCGACGTATGAAACTAGCGTACATGTTTTCTACGTTAAAATGGCAATAAGCATGAAATCAGATTTGGCTAGAATTAAAGCGCTTACTGAGGTGGATGAAACGATGCTTTTTAGAGTATAAATAGTTGTATATTGAGAGAAATAGGTGTGTGTTGAAACTTTGAATATCCTGGTATTCTGAAATAAACTTCGAACGATTACTCCAGCTTGCGTTAAAATCTCGGCTCTTGCTGAAAAGCTATTCCAATGGAATTTCATACTCAACTTCGAAAAAGAAGTGAAACTAAAAGGGGATTCGAGCTCGAAATAAAAGTTTAGTCAAATTTGCATTCAACTTTGAACTCATGCCGACTTGAGATTTCTGCGCTGCCACTGGTCCAACTTGAACTTTAATTTTGATTTGATTACAACATGAAATTCAAACTAGAACTTAATTTCGAACTTAAGCTTGAGTTGGAGCTTAAATCGAATACGATCTTTACAGCAAGTTTTTTCTTATGATCCAATGCTAGAAATTTTTAATTATTTTATAATAATTATAAAAGGTTTTCCCCCTTGGAACTCTCGAACGATTATTAGAATTCCAGTAGAAATTGCCTGGCGAATTCGAACGGGAATATGAACTTGAGGTTCATTGTAGCACAAGCTTTAGAAATAGTTCGAATAGAAAGCGAAATCAAAAATCAAATTCGGACTCAAAATTAATCTTTCCCTTCTATTTTAACTGAAAATTTACTAGCTAGAATTGCAATAGGTTAGGTTGGGTTGAACTGGCCGGTCCATGAGGACCTCACATAGGCTGATTGAGTCCGTAGTGTTACCAGAAGTTCCTTTTAACGACCAAACTGAAAAACCCTATCAAAACCCAGGACCTATGTTATAAAATAACTCAGTCCTCTTGGCAAATACTAGAAGCTCCGTAGGACTTAAGCCACTTGCTGCTTCTATATCTGACAGCTGTATGACTCCTAATAGCTGGAGTCTTAACTCGGCAGGTGCAGGGCACGAGCACAGAACGTGCTCGATCGTTTCCTCCTCCAGCCTCCACTTCCTACATCTGCTATCACTGACCAAACCTATTTTAAAGGCATGTGACGCCAGAAGGCAGTGTTCAGTCAGAATACCTGTCATCAGTCTACAGTCCTCTCTTTTTAATGATAGAAGCAACTTTGTTAGTCTAAGGTTGTAAGACCTACACATAATTTTCGACACTTTACAGCCCCGCCCAGAACCCACGCCTTTCACGCTTGGTCGATCGTGTGCACCTCTCGCCTTCGCTTAATCTCTCCCAGTCTAATTGGGACGTCTACGGAGCCAGCTTCAAGGGATGTTCCCTTTGTAGCTAGTTCATCCGGTTTTTCATTCCCATATATTCCCATATGCCCTGGGACCCAACATAGATGTCCCGATTCTCTCCAGAGACTGCTTACACTCTAACAATATTGCAATAAGTGCACTCGAATTTGTACTCAAAGCACGCTATATATGTTTAAATCAAATTCAGAGGTAATCGAAATTTAACAGAAATTTTATCTCAAATTTGAACTTACATTCGAACTTGTGTTTTAATTTAGCACGAGCTCAAAAAGTATTTCGATCGTGTTTCATAATCAAAACAGGTCTTTAGCTCTAATTTTAACGCAATAGCGATTCAACTAGAATTGAAATTTGAGCTCTCAAGCTCGCATTCAAGGTATGCTGTATCGTACCCAACTTGAATTTGAATGAACTTGAGTTCGAAATTGAATCTCAATCTAGCGTGATCTCAAAAAGTTGTTCGTATAGGTTTTCGAACTTAAGTTCGAAAAAAGTAAAATCAGTCGGTTTCTCTCAAGTTTTGTTTCTTGTTACCTGATATTATCGATTTAAATTTTTTTTAAAAGTAATCATTTCAATTTGGATTTATTACGGCAATCGATTGATATTGAAACTAAAATTTCGTCATGTCTGTTATATGTAAACGAACTCTTTGCCGAATCTAAGGCCAAATTTCGTTCAACGCAGCGCTATACGACGAGTCACTTTTATTACGTGGTTACCAAATTTGTACAATCTAGGAGCATTTGCTCACTTCAGTGAGTGAGACCAGACCTGAGTGGCTTTGTTAAATTTTTAAAATTATATAGTGGCGCAGGTTAATTTGAGCAACTTCAATGCAAAACCTCACGAAATAATAATACTTGTCAAAGCTCAAACACAAAATAACAGTCAAAGAAAGTATCAACTTGAATTGGAAATTCAAACTCACATTCAAACTTTTATACTCAAACTTAATATGAAGCTTAAATTTTAATTAAAACCGAAATGTCAACTCAAACTAAAAAACTCAAGCTAAATTTTGCACCCAAAGTTATTCGTAAGTTGGTATTACAGAACACTAATAAGCTGTGTCTTAACCCCGATCACAAAATAGTAGCTTTTCCGTACAGACTTAACACTAAGTGAACTTTACTCAAAACCAAGCGCAAAGTCACGCTCAAACTCCAACTATTATTCATATTCGTGCCATTAGTTATATTAATCGTACTCAACTCAAACTTATGCTACAAGTTAAACAGAAATACTAACTCAAAATGCTACTCAAACTTACATTCAAAAATTACTAAAACTTAAGGCTTCACCGAAGAAGATTTAATGATGAGCTGTACGAGCTATACGCAGACATCAACATAGTCCAGCGAATTAAAACGCAGCGGCTGCGCTGGCTAGGCCATGTTATGCGAATGAAAGATGATGCTCCGGCCAAGAAAGTGTTCCTATCGGAACCCGCCTATGGAAGCAGAGGTAGAGGGCGGCCCCAACTCCGTTGGAAGGACCAGGTGGAAAACGATTTAAACTCCCTTGGTGTGACCAATTGGCGCCGGTTGGCGGAGCGAAGGAGCGACTGGCTCGCCTTGTTGGACGGCCATAACCGTTTAGACATTTAAGCGCCAATTAAGTAAGTAAGTAAGTAAGTCTTCACTCAAACTTTAAAGCTTAGTACAGTCAAAAGAAAAATTTTCGCCGTGTATTGCACCGCTAGTGCTCAATGTTATTACCGCATACAAATATTTTGTAGTCGTTAGCGTGAACGAGCTCCCTTGAGTGATCATAAGAGTACGCTAAGCTATCTTTTGTGCAACAAGCCATCTCATGTATTCAGCAGCAAATTTCATGTCGCATTGAAAATTTGTATTTCCACTAAAGGCATTCATAGGTGATATTGTTGTTGTTGTTATTGTTGTCATATTAATAAAATTCATTGCTATTTTAGTAGGTAATTTTGTCTTTAACTGCGGCATTGGTTTCTTCTCAATGCTTTAAGGTAATTTTTAGTTAATTTTCATGTTTGAGCGCGCTATAGATTGCAAGAAATTAACTTTTGCCAGAAGCTCAGATTGTTCGGTAGAAAGACAAAAAAAAAAACAACACCCATGCTATTTAATGACAATTACCAATGGGAATATATGTACGCCTTAATGGGAAAGTTGTGTCTTTCAGTACTCGATTCGTTTTGTATGATTGCCTGCAACCAATAGCGCCAACAACACAGTTGACCACTGTGTATGAGTGATGCAGCTAATATACTAAATGAACTTTTGTAATCAAAGATAGCCAATTGCGTTTGTTTGTACACACATATATATATATATATATATATATATATATATATATATATATATATATATATATGTATTAGTGAGTGTATTGACTCCTACTGCGTAATTGCCGACATCGGATAGCCAATGTTAAATATGTTTTTGTTTTCATTATTGTTGTTGCAGCATACATGCATGCACTCAGTTAATAGTAATAGACACTTTAATTGCCTTGGATTGCAAATATACGCAAGAACGCGCATTAAACAACATTAAACAAGCTACACTCGACTCTAACTTGCATAAGGCTTTAATTAGCGGTATTGCTACAATAAATACAACAAATAACTATGTACCATATTTGACATGGATGCAGTTACACTACAATCGCGCATATGTATATATACATATATATCTATATAGCATTACAGTAAATCATTTACCTCCTGTCCTCCTGTTTAATTGAGTGCTCGTGGTCAAGTTGTAGTTGTTGTAGTTTAAAAATATAAGCGTGCAAATCTCATTATGAGCATTGTCGTTAATTTTTATTTTTGTTTTGGTTAGATAATTTTGCGTTCTCTGTTTTTTGTTTTGTTCCTGATTTGTGCAATTTAATTTGTTGGTGTTACATTTGAATTGTTTGTACACGCTTACGCATCATTAACATACTTGATTAACAAACGAATACTGGAGAGTAGAATTGTTTGCGGAGTTGCACGTGACGTATGAGTGACATTCAGAGTTTAGCAGTAGTTCCTGCTATAAAGGATGCGGTAAATAGGATGCTATCCGCGCTGTGATTGTAAGGGTGTTTACCGATTACTCAATATGTCAGGTGGCTATCAAAGCCAGCTAAAAGCTGATGCCAGCTCTTGCTGTTTTTGGAGGTGTCTCTAGCACGTGGTTGCCTTCAGGTGCTCGGTTGTTAGCAAGGCACAGCACAATGAGGCTAAATGTAGAGCGCCTTAGTTTACTGCATAGCCCCAGTTATGTTAGCTGTATGGAAGACGATGTGGCTAAAATATGCAATCAATATATGTTCCGCTGTGCAGCTTTTCTGAAGACGAGGCCTAATTTAACTCAGTCGGATGTGTTCGACTCTCTGCAGGAATTTTTCAAGATCGATATGTGCCTTGTATATAGCTTCATCGTTGGCACGCAGCGACTCGCTAAATAACTGGAACAGAGCTCCACCGTTAGAATATGTGATAACGGATGAATAATGAATTGGCCTAGTGAATTGCTGGTTAGCTGAAAAGCTGTCATACAACCTAATCCAATTTATCCAAGGTAATAGCACGTTTATATCGGACATGATTTGATATATCGTTTATATCGGATATGATTGGAATCAGTTAGATGATTCCAGCAGCTCCTTATAGGGATCAACCCGTGGAGGCGTAGTTGACAAGTGCGTTTGAGAATCTGTAAATTGCGCTGATAATTCCTTAAAGCAGTGATGCTACATATCCCTTGAGTCTCATCAGCGAAGTCAATGACGCCTCATGCATAAACAAAAAATCCGTCAAAAACTGCAGTTTTTCGCATATAAGCGAAAACAACATTCCACCTTATCTGATTGGTATGCCGGGGTATCGGAGCCTTCATGTTCATAGACGGGTCATGAGTTGGCATGGGGTGGATCGGCTATTGATATCGCAGAAACATGGGAGGCTTTTTTTTAATAAGGTTAAAGCGATTGCGTCCAGTGGATTTTATAGGAGTCTGTGGCCAATATGCAACAAAGCAAGGCTTACAATCCCTCCAAAAATATGTATATACTTCATTAGTTCCAGTACTTAATAAGCATTGTAGGTTCATGTACTTTGCATGAGACTGGACAGCATTTTACCTGCAGATGCTCAAACCATGGGAGAAGGAAAAGGGAGCACCATCTGTGCGACGCATTAGAGCAACACCAAACCAGGACTTATTTTATTGCGAACATTCGCTAAATTATTATAATATTTTTTACTGGTTCTTGCTGCCACATCAATCAGCAATTCAAGTATGCTGTTTTTAAAACAATAGCGAAAACGATGGTGGGAACCGATTCGATTAGTTCAAACTATCAATTGAGCTAAAATTTGTTGTATTATTTTTTTTTTACATATATCCTAAATTCTTTGAGGAAGGTGAAGGATAGCAGAAAATACTTTAAATAGTAAGAAAAAGCTCGCAATTTTCTTTAAAGAAAACTCTATACAAAACTTACTAAATGCACTCTAATGAGTTCTATACATACAAGCTTCTGGAAATTTCAACATAATAAGTGCCACTCAAAGTGCATCTGCTTCCTAGACCCCTGAAGGAGGTGCAAACTTGCACCGAAACCTTTCGAGGGAAAAGTTTCTTCTCGTATTTAGCTTAAGCCAAACAAATATCTTACTTAATTTACACCAAATTAGACAGGCAAGCATTGTCTAGTTCTAGGGATAAAAGTTTAAAACCAACAATGGAATGAATCAGTCCCGCATTGGTTGAGGATCCCTTGAAAGCTATTTCCGGATGTTCTTTATTGTTTTGTGCTAAAAACTGTTCTTTCAAAACCACGAGTTGGTACAGACATGTTTGTTTGATCGCGCTTTTTATTGATAGCTTACTGCAATTCCGGAAGACTTCATGATTACCTTGCAGCTAGTAAACACTTGAAGGATATTGTGAATTTATAAATCGATTTTTTTATACGCAACTCGTTAAATCAGTTCTTCATACCTCAGATCACATCAGTTAAGCTTTGTTGGAAATAAGTGCGTTTAATTACTGAACAGTGCGCTCAAAATTATGCATCATTATATTTTTAGCTACAGCCAGTATCGAGCTACGGCTTACATACCTTTGGTTCACCACCTCTTATTAAAGTTGTGAAATTTTCTTCTTTGTTTCAGTGTCAATAGCCGTGTTTTTTAACACGCGCGTATACGTTTCGTTTTCGCGTGTAAAAAAACGCCTATCTTCGCTTAGATAATGCTTAGGAGACCCATCTAGCGGCTGTGGTTAAACAACTAGCTACAGCAACAGGGTGTACCGAAAAGCGGAGACGCAACGCTCTGATGGCCATAGGGTATAACATATAGCTGAATCAGTTGCGATGATTTGTGGACACACATAGAATACATAGAATTAGTGTAGAGGGTGAAACAAAGACACATATTTCAGTTACATCTGAGTATAATGCGTATTGAAATTTAGTAGGACAAAATTTATGCGCAGCAATTTCAGAGGTGTATTTATAGTTTGTCGCTTAGCAGTCAATATAAAGTTTAAGCGTAAACGGATATACGCGTGTTAAAAAACACGGCTAATATACAGAAAAAAATATCCTCAACATACTTTTTAAAAGCACATCACATTAATTTCTTTACAACCTGTATTACGTCCTTCGTCGTTATACTATAACTCACATAAAATAGCATTAAGTTCATCTAGCGACATTACTTATTATAACAAATTGCAAATTACGCATTTAATTTACAAATAATTCGTTCTTATAAGTTCGCTGATGCTTTGATGAAAACTTTTGCATGATAAACTTTTCATTGCATACTTTTAGGCGCTCAGGAAGTAAAATGTATGTAGGCTGTATGTAGTTGCTTGATTAGAAAGGCAAGAAAATTTCTAGTTTTCTGTGTGTAAAGTCTGGCTAGTTTATCGTAGTCCGCTTAAGTGATTAAATATTTAAAGCAGCCACTAAGTATTAATGTTGCTTTGAAGTAATAAGGCAAATAAGTATATACACACTTAGGTTCACAAACAGAATAAGGCATGCTACTTTGAGAAGAAGAATGATTATGCATAATTCTTCTTCTTTAGTTATTAATGTTTCTTTTGAGCAACTTGTTAAAATCTTATATTAATAGTTATAAAATTATTTTGTTAATACTTTAGTACATATTGCCTATGATTCACTTCATTTATACTTTAGCAATGAAGGTTTTTGTCATCCAAATGATATCCAAATTTGCATCTTCTTTTAAGTAAGGAGTATCAAAAAAAAATTTTAAAAGATATTTATTTTTTGTTTCTCATAGTCCCGCTAATGCAACTTTGTTGGCACTTCTGCCATAAAAGTCAAATAGAAACTTTAAGTGACCGTCGTCATTGCTAGCTTCACTTAAAGTGCATGTCTTCGTATTGCTCCATCTGGTGTAATGTAAGTTTGTGCTTTTGTTATTGTAAATGATTAATTTTGTCATTTTATTATATCCCTTTTGAGAGTTTCCTAATTGATTACATTGTCTATTTCCTTGCTAAAGCATTAACTCCACCGGTTAATTAATTAACTTGGTGCTAAAAAAATTTAATAAAAATAAATGGTTCATGTAGACTAAAAAATCTAGCAGTATTAAGGAAGGTGTTTGAAACAAAATGAATGAAATAGGCTGTATAGAAAATGTAAGAAGGACAATACTAGGAAAGCTGAGCGAATTTATTTCTTCAAAAATTTGAATATTTTATTTGCTTTCAGAGATTTATGGCGTAACTTGAAACACCTGAATATTCATGGTAAGCAAAAGACTGAGTGCCAGATTTCCCCAAAAAAATAAATTCTCTAGAAGCTCTTGTGAAAGCCAGGATGGAGCAGTATAACATAATTTTTTTTTCACGGAATATGTATGAGTTCCAATTTACCCTTGTTCATGAAAAAGACGTCTTCGAATCTCTTATGAGTATCAAGTCAAATGATATTGGAAACGACGGAATATATCCGAAGTTTCTGAAACTCGTGCATCTATTTTTTCTAGGAACCCTCGCACACATTATAAAAGCCTACTTCACAATTTTGTGTTGAAAAAGACCGTTTTTGTTCCTGTGATAAAAAAAAAATCGCCTGAGAACTACGTGATTATAGGCCAATAAGCATGTGTATAAGTCCTTGATCGCAGCCTAGATCTCTTTATATATTCAACCAAAAAGACTGTGGACTTCAGTTAGGACTTCGCTCTAACCACAATTGCTGCAAAGCCCATGTAAGGATACTTGACGTTATTCGAATACATTTTGACAACGGTGACTTAATTTTCCTTTGCTTCCTTGATTCGATATAAACTTTTGAAAATTACGGAATATTTTATAATTTTTTTTTTTTTTTTAATTTGTGTAAATTATATTTTTGCCGATTTTATTTTTTTGATGAGTACTTTGACTATATTTACAACTTTTTTTCTCATTTTCAAACTAACTGACTAATTATTCTTTAAGTTTGATGTAAAAATAAAATGTTTGTTCCATTGTTCCTGCGGAAAACTCATAAAAAACGAGAAAAGAGAAGAAATTACGGTAGTCGCACAATGTTTTAACAAGTTGTAAGAGGTAAAACAATCAAATAAACATTTTGAAATCTCAAAAATTTTCATCTTCCCATTGTTTGAAGAAAAAAAAATTAAAAAAAAAACATCGAATTTTTTCAAATATTTTAAAATTTGAGTGAAATTTTTTATGCAAAATTCAATGTCAATGATACTTACAAAAGCGAATACTGAAATAGCTATAGCAAATTTTCATAAAATTTCGATATTAAATTCTTTATATTTTCGATAATTTTAGAACAAAAGTTTACGAAGTTTGCAACCAAAATTATATCAACCAATTTCAAAAACGTTTTCGAATAAATTCAAAAATTAAAGACAATTTTTCGAAATTTTAAACATTTTATTAAGAGTTTTTAAATATTTTTTTTTAGTATTCAGTTTTGTAGCCCAATCAAGTTTAGTCTAACAAAGAGCAAGTAATTGGTTTTTCAAAGTTCGCATTGACTTTTGACAATTTTTTCCGAAATGCGGCTAATAGTTTATTAGCAGGGTACCCGGCGTAGCTCGGGTTGGGCAGATACTAATCTAAATAAGGTGTATTTTAACGCATTCCTTCCCGTTACTCAAAGTTCTGCAATCAGTAGATAAGATCTTATTGATTTTCTTCAAAATGTATCTCCCAGTTTTACTCGTTCTTACTCTTTATACCATGTACCTCTCTCCATCGTTTTTCTTAGATTCCTCATTCCTCTAATTTATCATTCTTTGCTTTTCTGTTCAAATTTAATTTTGTCACACACAATTCATACTCAAATCTCATAACATAATCAAACTATTTTAGCTTCACAATTTTTGTCTATCATCTCATATAGACAGCTATTTTTACAATGGAATTCTTAAATTTAATAAAAACTTTTAAATCACTCAGTGCAATCGCTTTAACTTTTTGTGAATTCAATGCTATGACCAATCAAAAGTTCTGCACTTAAGTACGTACATGGCGTATGAGTAACTTTTGCTGATATACAAAATTTGTCGCACCATCCGTGGCGCACGTGAAACCGAAAAAGAATTTTTATTTAAATTTCTTAGTTCTGAAATATGAAAAAACTTCCGCCTTGATCGAAGAAACCTATAGTCAAAATTTGGTGATGATTTAAGTGTGTGAAATACTTTTCCAAAGGGAACACACGCACACAGACACAGAATTTGAATTTTATATATGTATATTAGAGCGGGTCAAATTGTTTGCCCATCAGGAGTATAGCTAAAAGGTAATCTACAGATGTTTCTAAGAAAAATTGCTGAAGACACCATAGCTGTAAGTCCGATTTCGAGGTCCTTACTTGTGCAAAATATATATTTTGCGTTTGAATGTAGAGTTTGGCCAAAAAATCTTCATAGCTTCTGATAGAATTATAGGAAAAATATCATATTGGGCTTATTTTAAAGGTATTTTACGTACGTGAACATATCTAAAGTGTTTTTGAATATTAGTACAGATATCAGGCTTAAATTATGATAAATTGGCCTAAGATGAACTTTTAACTACTATATTATCTTTTTTAACAAATTTGTTATGGGACATTTTTTTCTTTACAGATAAAATAAGTTCAGAATATTTCCAACAACTTTCATTCAAACATTTTTCTTTTTTCGAATTCGTTTTAGTTGAAAAAATGTTTGCTTATTACTTGAAAATATAGTTTTTTTTTGAAAATGTTTTTCTACTAAAACGAATGCCAAAAAAGAAAAACTGTCTGAATAAAAGTTGTTGGAAATGTTCTGAGCTTATTTTAGCTCTAAAGAAAAAAAATTTCCATAAGAAATTTGTTAAAAATTACAATATAGTAGTTAAAAGTTAATTTTAGACTAATTTCTCATAATTTAAGCCTGATATCTCTACTAAAATTTAAAAAAACTATAGATATTAATAGAGATTCTGAAATGTACGTAAAATACCTTTAAGGTAAGCCCAATATGATATTTTGCCTATAATTCTATCAGAAGCTATGAAGATTTTTGGCCAAACCCTACATTCAAATGCAAAATATCTATTTTGCAAAAGTGCGGACCTCGAAATCAGACTTAGAGCTATGGTGTCTTCAGCAATTTTTCTTAGAATCATCTATAGATTACGTTTTTGCTATACTCCTGATGGTATTCGTAGCTTTTTTTATATAGAAAAAATTCTGAAGCACTTTTCGGAAAGAAATTGTCAAAAAAGAGAGGATTGCGTAAAAATTTATTTGATTGTGATACAAAACTACATACCCAAATAAATTTTGAAAATTCTAAATAAACGTTTTAAATTTTCATAAAACTTTCGAAAATGTTTTAGAAGTTAGTTTCATAAATAATAAAAAATTGGAGATTTTAATTTAAGAAATTTTATAAAAATTGTCACTGTTATTTTCGTGCTCGCTACTGTATATATATATATATAAATATTTGTTAACTTTCTTCCCTACATACACTCACATGCTTTATCTACATATATATTAACCCATCCATTGCAGTTGTTTGTCCCACATATATCACCTCATTGCTAGCCACTCCGTTAAATTTTCAATTAATTAAAATAATTGCTTTATTTCATTGCTTGCCCGCCTGCTGTCCGATATGCTGCGTATTTTCCCTAGTGAGTTTTTAATGACTTCCATGCATGGGCTAACACATACATACATATGAAGTGTAAACTTTTATGCTGTACGATCTATATACTAAAAGTTGGTGCAGAAAAATAACTCTTTATATACATATGTATATACTTTTAATGCGCTTTTATCGACTTGTCAATCAACTTTATGCAACATTCAGCAACGCGACAACTGTTGTTCATTAGTTATCATTAAATGCGATTGCTTGGGCATTTGTACAATTGCAAAATGGCAATGTTGGCGCCTGTGCCACTTATTATTTACATATTAGTGTTATATGAACTTTGCAAATGCATTTACCTTTAGTAATTTCTATAATTAGTTTAAACGTATATGTGCCGCCTTATGTATTATTGTATTAACCATTTGAAAGCAAATAAATTAATTAGAAAATATTTGTATATACATACATACATATGTATGTGCATAAATTCCCTTCAAGTCTTTTGTGTGATTGTAAACCAAAATTAATTAAAATGATTTGTTTTATGTTTAACTCGATGCATTTTTGTTGATGATAATGACTGATATCATAAATAACTCAGGTACTAATGACAGTTTAGTGTGAATTTTTGCACCACAATTTGCACCCTTAGGTTATGTGATGGACTAAAATTATATTTTTTGAACGTACTTAAACCTTTAAGCTTAACTTAATTACCAAGAATTTGTATTACGTATCCCTACCCTGAAGATATTTTGTAGGTAAAACACACCATTTCCGTACCCTTGCGCCAACTCTAAGGCTCTATTATGGCCCCAAGCTCTTCTGAGAAGGGGACGAGGCCATGTGGTCCATTCGTTTTATGTTTGGTGGTGCTATACTGCTATGGCTATACGGCCTGCACTCAAGCTGCTCATAGGCTTTAAGACTTGTTCCATTTGCTAACGCTGTACTTTTGGCTATTAGGTCTGCAGGTGGGACGTGCAGAATGGCATTCGATGTTATGTGTGGGTAGATTATTGCAGGGGCTCGACAAATTTTTTTAATACAAACTTAGTGAGAACAAAACAAAAAAATTTTTAATAATTTTTTTTTTTACTTCTTTTGTTTAAAACTTTAATTATTTTGAATGTTTTTTATACGAAATTTCGAGCATTTTAAAGTATAAAGTGTTTATAAAATTTTTCCATTCAACTTTTATTTAATTTATTATTTTAACTTTTATAGCTCACTCACCTCAAGTAGCTTTCTAAATTTTTGTGGCTTACTGCAGGGTGGTACCCAATTTTTTCACAAATACCTACATGACACTTATCTAATTTGTCTAGAAACTCTGACGAAAGTTTATTGGAAAATCAAAATAAAAAACAACTTCCAATACGAGAAAGCGCGACCAGTACTCCTCACAAATAAATAAGTTTGACAATAAAACTGTTTATATTTAAAATTGTATCATACTCAGCTGAGAAGAGCTCACAGATTATATTAATTTTGTTTGCATAACGGTACCCCGTAATGGCATAAAATAATCGAGATATATATAGACTTCTATATATCAAAATGATCTGGGTGAAAAAAGAAATTCATTTAACCATGTCCATCTGTCCGTAAACACGATAACTTGAGTAAACTTTGAGGTATCTTAACGAAATTTGGTATTTAAGTTCCTGGGCACTCATCTCAGATCGCTATTTGAACGAAAATCGGAATCGATATCGAAAATTTCGAAAAACCGAAAAAGTGCGATAATTCATTATGGGCGTGGCACCGCCCACTTTTAAAAGAAGGTAATTTAAAATTTTTGCAAGCTGTAGTTTGGCAGCTGAGTATGTAATGTTCCATTACACCCGAACTTAGCCTTCCTTACTTGTTGTTCGCAAACCTTTTATCACAATAGAAACAATGCAAATAACATGGAAAAATTATTTCGCGAGCTCTTGATTCACTTATTTTACAAAAATATTGAGTATAGTTGCGTATTAGTGCACAAAATTTACAAACTATAAATTTGATTTTTATTTGTCAGAAAAAAAAACAGCCGAATGTCCAAAAACCTAACGAAATACAAACTGGCTCGTTTGTTTTTTATTAACTAGGTTGTATTCTTCAGGTATTTCATTAGTTTTTTGGAATATAGTTTATACGCTTACAGAAATGCTTAAGGTGCATTAGAGAAAATAAAAAATAAAAAAAAAACGAATAAAAATACAAGAAAATAAAGAAGTAATTTTTTTGAAACTTTTTTCAATTCGGCTTATAACTTTTATTAATAAAAAAAAATTTGTTTGAATACTTCTGTTAAGTCAATTTTTAAGCTATTGCATAGATTTTATCGCGGGCTTGGCGACTAAATCAAAAAAACCCGTAACGGATATTTGTAAAAAAATCCGAAAAGGCTAGAAAAGGTTCGAAAACTTTCGGTGATAGCAACAGGCGGTGGTGGGCAGGCGAGAATGTGTTAGTAAACACGAACGCGTAGCGAGAACGAAAGGAAAATCAATTATTTATTTAGTTTGATTTCAATGCTTGAACGGTGAACATGTGTCACACGCACTCTTTGGTACTCTGTTTTAGCGCGTGTGCGACACTTCCTCACCGTACGATCATCGACATCAAACTAAAAGAGCTGTCGTTGATTTTCACTAAGTAGCCATTGTGCTATCGCTTATCGTATACATATATGGTCGCTTACAAGCCAACCTAATAAAACCGCACTGCGTTTTTTTAGCGCACGCAAACAACCGGCGTTTTTTGCCCTAACCCAAATAAGCATGCGTTGCGACAACGTAAAGCATGTGTGCAAACGTCAAATCTAAATGTCACGCAGAACAAAAATTGGAAATCGAGTTAGTTTTCACGCAGCAAATTCAATTTGAGTTGCTCTCATACAAGTTGTATGTGCGTGAGACATTTTTGACAGAAAATGACTTGCGTGCGTTTATATTAGGTTGGCTTGTTAGCAGGTGCTAAGCTCACGCCCACCCCGGATCATAAAGTTAAAGTTAAAGTCAAAGTTAAAGTTAAAGTTAAAGTCAAAGTGAATGTTAAAGTTAAAGCGAAAGTTAATGTTAAAAATAAAGTTGAAATTAAAGTTAAGGTTAAAGTTAAAGTTAATGTTAAAGTTAAAGTCAAAGTTAAAGTGAATGTTAAAGTTAAAGTTAAAAATATAGTTAAAGTTAAAGTTAGAGTGGAAGTTAAAGTTAAGGTTAAAGTTAAAGTTAAAGTTAAAGTTATAGTTAAAGTGAAAGTCAAAGTTAAAGTTAAAGTTAAGGTTTAATTTAAAGTTAAAGTTGAAGTTAAGTTAAAGTTAAAGTTAAAGGTAAAGTTAAAGTTGAAGTTAAAGTTAAAGTTAAGGTTAAAGGTAAAGTTAAAGTTAAAGTTAAAGTCAAAGTTAAAGTTAAAGTTAAGGTTAAAGTTAAAGCATTAATGGTTCGAATCGAGCTCAAGGCCAGAACAATAATTTTTTTCTAATGATAATTATTGTTATTTTTTAATTTTTCTAAATTTGAAAAATTGTATTTTCTTTTTGGAATAGTAAGTAGCAAAATTTGCCAGTCAAACAAACCACCGCTGTATAGCTAAATGGATAGCGCAGCATGCCTAAAGCGTACTGATGATGAAGGCTTAGCACACTTCGAAATGGATCTATCTGCGCAGCTATGGCAGGTTGTCTGAAAAGTTTTCTACTTACTAATCCAAAAACAAAATACAATTTTTCAAATTTAGAAAAATTCAAAAAATAACAATAATTGTCATTAGAAAAAAATTATTGTTCTGGCCTTGAGCTCGATTCGAACCTTGAATGATTTATCAATAGGCCGATAAAAACAAAAACAATTGTTAAAGTTAAAGTTAAATTTAAAGTTAAAGTTACAGTTAAAGTTAAAGTTAAAGTTAAAGTTAAAGTTAAAGTTAAAGTTAAAGTTAAAGTTAAAGTTAAAGTTAAAGTTAAAGTTAAAGTTAAAGTTAAAGTTAAAGTTAAAGTAAATGTTAAAGTTAAAGTTAAAGTTAAATTTAAAAATAATGTTAAAGTTAAAGTTAAAGCTAAAGTTAAAATTAAAGTTAAAGTTAAAGTCAAAGTTAACGTTAAAGTTAAGGTTAAAGTTAAAGTTAAATTTAAAGTTAAAGTTAAAGTTAAAGTTAAAGTCAAAGTTAAAGTTAAAGTTAAGGTTAAAGTTAAAGTTAAATTTAAAGTTAAAGTGAATGTTAAAGTTAAAGTTAAAAATAAAGTTAAAGTTAAAGTTAAAGTGAATGTTAAAGTTAAAGTGAAAGTGAAAGTGAAAGTTAAATATTAACTTCTCATTTATTCAGTAAAAAATTTTATTTCTTATCGGTGGTGACTTGAAGGTTAACTTGAATTAATATCAAAGACAAACCTTGAATTAATATCAAAGAAAATGTTGCATAAATATTATAATTGCATAAGTTGATAATATGCAATAGCTTTACCGCGGCAGTCCCCGAGTGCCACCCGTCCTTTTTTTTAACTTCATTACTTTAAAGTTCTATTCACTTTTAAGTTTTTATAATTTTTGGTATTAAAAACTTTTCAAATTAATAAATAATTTATTTTTGGAACTTTTTGAATGCAGCTTATATATAAAACTTAAAATTAAGATTCTAATACCTTTAAGTAGAAAGTTAAAATTTTGGCAAACAAAAGTTTAAAATCTATTTTGTTTCAATTGCCGTTTTAATTATATGTATATATTTTCAGAATTTTAAAGTTTTTGTATTTAAGAAACACCACAATTAAAAAAATTTTGGCAAAAATAAATTTTAAATCTATATTGTATCAATTTCCTTTTTTACTATTTATTTCCAAAATTTTAAAATTTTTGTATTTAAGAAACGTCCACAATTTAAAATTAATTGTTTTTCAAAGTAATAAGTTTTCCAGTTCAGCTTGCATTTAACGTTTAAAATAGTTTTTATACAAAATATCAAAATTGCCGACAAGTTTTAAATATTTTTTTAATTTTTAAAATTAGCTTTCGCAAAGAAGTTTTTGAAAAGTTTTCAAGAACTAGAATCACGTGTTCGATTGGAGCTCATGGCCTTAACCATAACTATTAATTTTTTTCTTAATAGAAAATGTGTTTAAATTAAATGGAAAAAAGAAAAAATTGTTTTTACAAATAGGAAAAAATAATAATACCATAGCAATAACAATACAAAATATTATTGTCAGTACTTTGACCTCGAATCGATTACATGATACTACAAATCAAAAGAACGATAAAAATAAAATAAAATCATATTTGTAAAGCCAAAATACCAAAACATTAAAAAAATTTGGATTTTCATTTTTAAAAAAATTTCGTGAAGAGCTTTTTCAATCTAATATACTCTTTTTTCCAACTAATTGGTTATTCAGCAATATTGTTGCTCTTATTTTTGAAACTAATTTATTTCTGCAAAATTTATCTAAATTGTTGTCCTTCCCCAACTGACATGATCTGAAAATTTTATACTTCATGCATTCGAAAATTTCAACTTCAAAAATATTTGACAAACAATTGCTGTTGATCAACGAACCAACAGCATCGATACTGACTCTCCTAGTGCTTAGGCAAAAGCTATTTACGAAAATATATTGCTGTTGATGTCATTTGTTAAAGAGGCCTGTCAACACAAAGCTAAGTAAACAATGACCAAAAACACCAAATAAATAGCAAATAACAAATAGTAAGTATTGTAAAATGCGGCGGGCGAAAGCAAATGTGGAAACTTGCAGAAAACGCAAAGTACACTTTGGTATGTGGTGTGACTTTACAAAGGCCCAATAAACCACTATGTATGTATCACTGGTAAATAGACAAAAGTCCAATGCATAAAAACAAGCAATGAGGGGATTGAGATAGGTTGTTGCAGAAAAGCTGAAAGTGTTGTAAATACAAGCTGAATATATTTATTTGTAAAATATATGCTTACAATTACTTATGTCCTTTTGTTATTTATATGGCATGCTATAGCAAAAACTCATAGTATTAGTAAATATGTATACGCTTGGTTTGATACACAGAGCTTTGTGATATTGCTTGTATTATTCTTAATGTTTGCTAGTCTCTGAATGTTTTGTATTTTGTACAAACAATATGCCATAGACAGCTTGCAACAAATTTTTGTATATGTGTGTTTGTGTATAAATGGGTATAATAACAACAAATAGCGTTGTTATAAAACATTGACAATATCAAGCCATAGACAAAAAACATAAACTACAATGTATTTCAAAGCAAATTTTGTATGTAGCGCATCAAATGCGAAGACTTGGTTACGTATACGCCTAGGTGGTTGGTTCACTGCTAATGCTGCATATTGCTTGCATACTCAACTTAAAAGTACTTTGTGTTGTACAAATACTAAGTTGTGAAATGTTAACAAAACTTATGTGGCGACAATGTTTGTGACATTTTTGTTGGTTTTTGTTGTAGTTTATTTGGTTATTTGTGTTGCTTCGAATGGTTTTTGTGTCAATGTTTTGTATTTGTGTTACAAATACACTTTTTTTGTGCTAAAATTTCTTAATTGATGTTTATTACACACAAGCGAGCTATGTATTGGAACATAAGACACACTAATACATATGAAGAGGAGGTGCTGGTAGAGTTGCCTGAAGCTGTGTTTAGAAATTGTATACTTGTTTGCTCCTCTGTTAGTGTATAAAGTGAGTGCATACATCGTACATTGCTTTTAATACGTTCGCTTTTAAATTAATTAAATTTGAAATGTTGTAGCAAATAAGTTAGTTTGCATAGAGTTTTACAAGCGTATACTATATAAATATTGACTTGATAGATTGTCAGTATCAGGTCCAATGAAATCCAAAAGTTATTACGAAAATCAGGCCATCGTACCAGCGACAGTTGGATGAAGACCACGGGGCCCGTATCGTGTTATACGATCCGTAATTGAATTAAATTTTTTAAAACGCAATAGCACTTAAATGGTGATTAGCATTGAGGTAACACGTGAAATGGTGACTACAAGTACTTACTAGATTCAGAATATATTATAATTTTTACGAAAGTCTTTACAGATTCGAATTTATCGTTTGAGTGAAATTTGTTTTCGATACGTGTGTACGTATAACACGAAACGAAGCCCAGAAAGCACAACCATATAAATCTCTACTGGTTCGCTAACGAGTATCAGATATCCAGTAAAAATATGGAAACTCGAAAGCTTTCAGCAACTTTCAGGTATCTGTACTAAACTAGTTAATCAAACTGACTTACTAACTCATGCAGTGTCTTCTTGGTGGAGGTCTCTTTCCATAGAGAGAGCAGCCAGACTGCTCTAGAGTAGTACGGTCCCAGACGTTAATTTTGCAACCTTTGTCAACTGGTAGGCCGCCATAAAGGCGTTCGACTTCAACATAATAAATTCGAATTCTCGCGTAGGTGTCGAGTCTCACTGGCGTCCATAAGGTGTATCTCTTTGCTGGGTCTCGTGATACAGCGATACAGCCAGCAAAGTTTACGAAATGGTCATAAGCAAAGCGGATAGCTCCGTACCATCACCGCTGGGTTATCTTTTATGGAAAATCGAGGAATATGATGTTAAGGCGATGGACTTGCTGTGGATGGTTGCGAAGTCTCAAGATACTTATGACCAGGTTCGGACAGGAATGCAACTAACTTCTATTTCAAGCTAAGCAAATCTGCATTGAGAGTAATTATGTGTATCATCATAGGTTATTGCGTTAATGCTCCGATGGTGGTACATACCAATAAGCTGCCTCTGCAGAAGCTGTAAATTGAGGGGGAGTCGATTAATCACTTTCACTGTCGATGTGCAAGACTAAAAACAAGACGGTTGCATTTCTGGGTGCTTGGTTTTTCGAAAATTTGACAGAGGTTGGAAAGATGGATCTTCCTCTCCTAATTAAGCTCATCAAACAAAGCAAGTGGTTCGTTAAGGACCACTAAGAAGTTATACTCGTTGCACAAATGTGCCGCCCTCCATCAGCCACTGCGGGCACCCACAATGAACAAAAATATTTCCGTGTGGAAGTGTGGGAAATTCTCAAGCACGACCTCTTAAACTAACGGAAAATAACGGAATATTCTTTAGAAGCTGCACTGGAAACCGGAACTGAAACGGACGGCGTGTTATCGATTTGGTATGGATAGCAACCATTATCAATGAATTATCGGTTTGTTACCCATTTATTATTGAATTACTAACAGGGTGCTATTCACGATATATATACACGAGTTATCGATTTGTAATCAGTTTGTTATCGAAAATTTATAGATTTTTTATAGAAAATTTATATATTTATTATCGAAAAGCTATTAATTTGTTTTGGAAAATTTATCGATTTTTATCGAATATTTTCATCTGAACTAAAGCGAAACGATATATCTTACATTCTCATTTCTCTTCTTGGGTTTTCTATATAATTTCTCACAATATTTGTCATCATCAGCGCTTTTGTGCAACCGATTAGTATCCAACCGAACACTGTCTCTTGGGCCAAAAGTGTATTTAGCACTTTACCGCTGAGCTCATATAGCAGGATGGCAATCTCCAGTAAGCTTCTTCAGAACTAGAACAGAGGTAGTCATGCGGAAGCATGGATCAACAAGTGAACGTAGTTCAGTGTACGCTGCTTCCTACCCTTAAGCTGTGGCTGCATTTCTGATGCCTGAAACTTGGACACGATGTATTTGCTCCATCGGTAAATTTATCCTCGGTTTCAGCCCTTCAGCCATAGAGAACATTTAGACTCTGATTTTATCAGTGCTTGCGCGGAAAAACCAATACAGGTATATTGGCTATTAGCGCGAGGTTACGCTGCGAGTAATGGACGTTTCTTTGTTCACACGGCCATGTGTGTTGAAAAAATATTCTCCGAATCCTTCAATGGGTTGTGAATTCGATTCTACTGAGTCGTATCCGTTTGGTGACGACTGTGGCACTTATTACAGTTGTACGAATTTTTGCACCTCGTTTCTGGGGATAGGCATATCAGGTAACTACTCGTGGATTTGATAAAACTAATTTTCTGCACTTGAGACAACTCATCAAATGACGGGCAGTTGTTGATTTGCATGCTTTGAAGACGGCTTTGGATCCTGACTTAGATATCTTGGTGTGAAAGACACCAAACAGTTTTTGGGGGAGTTTCGGTTGCACTACGCATATCATTTGGTTTTTGCACTGCACTGTCATTTCTTATAAAACCAGACACTTGTAAAGATCAAGTGTTTGATTTCGGTTAGATAAGAATTTGTCTATATCGTTACACTTGGATATGTCAATTTTGTAGTCTATGTTTTGTTCCCACAGAGCCAACGTAATTTCCCGCATCTTTGTCGAGCACAGATACGCAAGCATTGCACTCCAACCGAATGTGTTGAGTTTGTGACACTTGAGGGCAGAAAGGCATTGGGCCTCATCAATATGACTTTTTTTATTTATATGAAATAGTTCTTAATTTATTTGATTTTTTTATTAATATAACAAAAAATTTAAATTGTTGAAAAAAGCTTTTTTGTACTTTTAGCTTTTTCTGAGATTCGACCCCAAACATGATAAAGCTCCAAGTTTTTTCAACTAGAAATAAGTATTTCTAAGGGGGGTCAGCCCTCCGCCGTGATTTCTGCCATGAAAAGTTTTTCATAGAAAACACATCTGCCTTGCAGATGCCACTCGGCGTTGGCATAAAACATCCAGCACATGTCCCACCAACTTTTAGTGAAAATTAAAGAGGAGCACACTGCAAATTGAAAGAGAAGCTCGGCCTACGCTCTCTTCGCAGTTATATAGCGCCTTCTATTTTATATTT